>NC_050578.1:213280179-213602295 GCF_011100635.1 Trichosurus vulpecula | reverse complement strand
ATTTGCTGTGTGACCTTGGGTAATTAATTTTCTATTTCTGGACTTTACTTTCTCTGTCTATAAAATGAAGTGGTTACATGAGATGCTCTCTAAGACTCCTTCCATCTCTAGTATTCCATGTTTCTACTGGGGTTTTAAGGACCCCTGAAGATAAATATCTCCCCTTCTCTCGTCAATTAATTTCATTTAAATTTAATAGACTTTTATTAAGCACTATAAGGCCATGGGCTAGGTTCTGGGGATATAAATACAAAACCCTAAATGAGGAGCTTACTTTCTTCTGGACATTGTGTTTTGGGAAAGACATTGACAATTGGTATTGTGTCCAGGGGAGGGCAAACAGGAAGGTGGGAGGACAGACCAGAGACCATATCTTATGAGGATCACTTGAAGTAACTAGAGAAGTTTAGCCTGGAAAAGAGAAGATTTAGGGGAGGACAAGATTACTGTCATTAAATATTTGATGGGGTCCGACAGGGAAGGGGGGATTATGCTTGTTTTGCTTGGTCATGGGATAGAACTAGGAGCGTTGGGTTTCAGTTCCCAAGAGGCCAATTCCAGCTCAACATAAGGAAAATCTGTATGATCAGAGCTGTCCACAAGTCCATTCAGACTACCTTGAGAGGTAGTGAGTTCTCTGTTGTTTGAAGTTTTTAAGCAGAATCTATATAATCACTTGTTTTAGTATATTGTGGAATGGTTTCTCTATGGTCTAGTGTTGGTTTAGTTGTTTCTAAGATGCTTTCTAGTTCTATGTTTCAGATTCATGCCCAAAAGCAATGACTGTCTTTTACCAATGTGTTCTAACTCATTACAGAAGAAATGCTATTTCATTTGGTTGGACTTTCTGAACGTTGCAGCCTAACCATTAACTCCAGTGACTCTTTATTGCCTTTAATATCAAATATATATTTATTTTCTTTTTTTTTGTTGATGCAATAGGGGTTAAGTGACTTGCCCAGGGTCACCCAGCTACCAAATGATTTGAACTCAGATCCTCCTGACTCCCAGGAATGGTGCTCTATCCACTGTACCACCTCACTGTCCTAGTGTTTAAAGTTCTTAACAATCTGCCTTCATGTCACTGTTCCCTTGGATAATTGTGGTAGTTCCCATTTGGTCTCCTTGTCTCAAGTCTTTCCCCTCTTTATACACACTCCCGAGAGTCAGGGGGACTGGTTTGAGTCCAAGATTTACTGCTATCTTATGGGATGTTGTGAAAGGCACTTGCTTATTCAAGCTTCAGTTTCTGCATCTGTAAAATGGGGGTAATAATACTTGCATGATCTTCCTCAGCTGCCAAGTCTATTGATTTGACCACAACAGTAGCTTTTGCAATTCTTCTTCTCACCCTAGTTCATGTGCTCATCATTTCTTGCTGGGACTATTGGTGATAACCTCCTAATCGATCTCTCTGCTTCCAGTCTCACCCTCTACCCCTCAATACGTGCTCCATCCAGCTACCAGAACAATCTTCCTAAGGCCAAGCTACTCACCTGCTCAGGAAGCCTCAAGGGCTGCTTATTCCCTCAAGGTTAAAATATATATAAGCTCACATGAGATTACAATCTGGCTTCAGTCTGCCTTTCCGGTTTTATTTCCTATTACTGCCCATCACATTCTTGAGCCAGATTGGACTACTGTTTGTTACCAAAACTAGATATTCCCCTGCTGCTTCTAAGCATAAGATGTCCCCAATACCTCCAATGCACATCTTCCTCATCTCTACCTTCCTTCAAGCTCAGGTCAGGTACCACTTCCTCATGAAGCCTTCCTAGATTATCCCAACAGCCTCTTAGTGTTGTCTTCTTCTCCAAATAACACTTGTGTTACACTTACATGTGAACATGTTGTATTCTGCATACCCAGTAGAACGTAAGCCCCCAGAGGGAAAAGACTGTTTTGTTTTTTTCTTTCCATATCAAGTGACTAGCACAGTGCCTCCTGAGGAGCAAGAGCTTAATCAGCGCTTGTTGAATTGAAAATCAAATGAGATAATGAACCTGAAAACACTTTGTAAATTGCTAAGTACCATAGCCATGTGAATGATTATTGTCATGAAGTTGGTGAAACGACCTAAAATCACAGGACTTTTGGGTTGGATCTCTGAGATCCAGAGTAATCAAAGAGCTAGAGTAGAGATAATATAGTCTTACCTCCTCATTTTAAAAAGGAAGAAATTAAAACTCAGAGAGGTCAAATAATTTGGCCAAAGTCACATGGCAGAGCCAATTTCCCGACTACAGATTTCGTGCTCTTTCTATTATATATATTGACTTCATTGTCTCTTACTTCCCATAACTGAATCCTGATCCATAACTAAGGTGGGTTGATTGGAGCTTTGCCCTCATTACCAAATATGAGAGGGAAATGACAGCATCTACAGCGTTTCAGCAGACACAGAAACAAATGAGCTTAGGATCTAATGAGGAATAATAATTATTTAAAATAGGAGGCTACCAGATGGTAGTTTCCTCCTCCCCCTTGTCTGTACCCAGGGGAGCTCCTCCCTCTTCCCTGCCCTGCTCTCCCTCCATCTGCATCTCACTGTGTCCAACAGTTTCCCTACCTTCAACTGAATTTGTATCAAAAAGTTTTATACTGCTTGTCCCAGTTGCAAAAATCAGTAGTTATGGCTCTGATTGCACCTTTGCTCATCAGATGGGCAGACTTTATTCCACTCTTCAAAAAGGTAATGAAAGCAAAATTTTCGGACTACTGACTAGTGAACTTGATTTTTGTTCAGCACATCATTCCTTCAAGGAAAATGATTTCCAGGCTGGCAAGAATAGAACAAAAACAGTTCATAGAGTGTTCAAACCTAAGTTATTGTGATAGACTCTGAAAAATGCCTTGCTGAAATCCAAATTTCCATTCCTTTTATCTACCAGCTTAGTAACTTTATTTTTAAAAAGTATAATGCATTTAGTCTGGTATGACCTGTCCTTGATGAACTCATGCTGGCTTTTGGTGATTTCCCTTTCAACATGCTCAGAAACTACCCCTTTAATAAATTGTGCATTTATTAAAAAGAAGTAAGGCTAAAAATATCAAGGATATGGTTTTTGGATGTGAACACATAATATGTGTCTCAATTCAGCCACAATCTCTTGTTACAATATGACAAATACAAATATCCATTTATCTGAGAGGGAAAAAGTTTTAGAATGTCTCAAGGAACAAAAATCAAGTTCACTAGTCAGTAGTCCGAAAATTTTGCTTTCATTACCTTTTTGAAGAGTGGAATAAAGTCTGCCCATCTTCAGTATGGCTCCCCTCAGTTTTCCCAAGTTCAGTGGCTCGGTAATGATCTTGCAGTTCTTTCAGCATTCTGAGGTTGAGTTGGTCAGGAGATTTTGGGGCTCTTTTAAGAGCAGCTGGATCCTCTCTTAGCAGCTTGTCATTTACTGGTCTCCTCATTGTCATTAATGGTCTCCTCAGACCATTTCTGAACATTATCTTCCAGTCTGAAGATAGTTTTCTTTAGAAGAGAAAATGGAAATGAAACAAGATTTGAATTATTTTGTCTTCTCTCCATCATCCACCTTCACCACCTTATTCACCCTTGGTAGTGGCCCTGCCCTCTACCTAACTAAACAACTTTTTGCTTCTGTTTGAGGTAAATTTATTTAAAAAATTGGAGTTTGCTGATGAGTGCCCTCTGCACCCACTTTAGACATCTCTTTTTTTCACTAGACCTTCATATTTGCTCTTCTGGTAGGCCCTCTTGAGCCTTGGGCATTTGACCTATGGTTGCATCCTAAGGATGCTGGGGTCTTGCCATTCACCTTGCCCAAGGACTATCCATCTACTACATAGCTGAAATGTCCTATTTCTGTTGTCAACCCTAATTAGAACATGAACTCCTTGAGAGCACAGGCTGATTCATGCTTCTTTTTGTGTCTTCAGCACTTAGCACAGTGCTTAATATATAGTAGGTGCTTAATAAGTGTTTTAATTCATTTATCTGACTCTTTTGTGTTTGTGTTGGCGTATAGTAAGTGCTTAATAAGTGCTTTAATTCATTTATCTGACTCATCTGTGTTTGTGTTGGCACATAGTAAGTGCCTAATAAATGTTTTAATTCATTTATCTGAATCATCTGTGTTTGTGTTGGTGTATAGTAAGTGCTTAATAAGTGTTTTGATTCATTTATCTGAATCATTTATGTTTGTGTTGGTGGAATTTTGTGTCTCATCCCTTTTGAATTGACTTTCCTTGAAGGATCTTGGACCACAAGTCCCTACCACTCCTTTCTCTGAATACTTTAAATCCACTGTCCCCAAATTAGCTGGCATTTATATAGCATAGCCCTTTAAGGTTTGAAAAGCTGTGCACATGTTGGCTCATTTGATCAACCCTGTGAGGTAGGTGCTATTATTATAGCTACATATATATATATATATATATATATATATATATACACAGTTTTATATATAGCTGTAAGGTAGGTGATATGATATGATATGATAAGGTATGGTATTGTACCGTACCATATCGCTTTGCACAGCACCGCACTGCACCACACCATATCATCTCATATCATCTTATCTCATCTCACCTCATCTCATATCACATCATATTACATCATATGATATGATACATGACATATTACACTACATTATATTATATTATTTATATTACATTATATTATAATTATATTGTATTATATTACTATATATAGCTATAAGGTAGGTGCTATTATTATAAGCATTTTACATATGAGAAAGTTGAAGCTGAGAGAGATTGAGTGGCTTTCCCAGGGTCACACAGCTGCAAGTGCCCATGCCTCAAATGTAGGGTGCATTTCAGACTTTGCCTAGCTCCTTGTTTGGCTACATCTCCTTATGTATTACAAACTCGAAGATGTCCTGGTCATTTCCTCCCAAATTCCTATAATTTCTACTTCAGCAAACATTCCTCCTCTGGTATTTCAGAACAAGATTTGTATTTCTTGCACATACCTCAAAAGATGGAAATAACGGGCACTTTGGCGAGGATGAGGCACACCTGAGGACCGATAAAAGTATATTTGTTTGGAGAGTAGTGAATCTGACCAAGAGGGTTTTATATTGAAAATAGAGGCAAGAGAGAAAACTGTCTCTATATATCTGCCAAACCATATACCTTAGAGAATAGCAACCACAACACAGGGAGAATAGCAGGAGGGAGGATTGGTAAGACAGAGGAGACAACATTCAGGAAAAGAGGCAGTAATAAAACTCATGGCCTCAGATGTCAATACATAAAATTACAAAGTATAGGTAAGAAATAGGCTGAATGAGAGATTCCACTCCAAGGGGGCAAATTACTAAGATTTGGTAGGATGGGGTTGATGGCCAGAATATAGCTATGGAAGAATATACCCAATCCAAAGGGAACAGAATAGATGAAAGGGAACATAGATTTACATTGCATGTTAAATACATACACTCACATGTGGAAACCTTTGGATTATGAACCGAAAGGGAGAAGCATGGTAGAAGGCATCTGAGTGATGATCAAAGGAAGGAGAAACAGAAGCAATATATCATTTGAATATACTACAGACCATCTGGACATAAGGAAGAAAAAGATGATGAGACTAGGAAACATTACAAACACGTCAAGTGTAGGGGAGGGGGATGCCCTTCCAACCTCAGTTATTGTAGTTACAGAAGGTCCCTAATGTAATTATGATAAATTAATGAGGTGTCAATCTATCTGTAAGAAATGTGACTCTGTCAGTTAATTGTTGCCTGATCATTAATGGGAAACACACTAGTGCACACTCCTGGTCTATAGCGTTAGGAGTATAGAATCTGAGGTACCCCTAGAACCTGAGGTACCAGCTGCCTTCTGGGGAGCCAACCTGGCAGAGTTAGGGTGAATTTGAGTTCAAGTTGGAGGTATATCCCAGAAAGGGTGTCACATAAGAATGCATAATAAGGTAGCTATTCAGACATCTGTTGGAAATCTCTCTCTGTCAAAAGCAGAACAGTGAATTCAGTCGAGATGTTGTTCACCTGAATCGTATTAGTCTGATGGTTCAGGTTTGGGATTAGAATGAAATGAGATACTTGCCAACCACCTAACAGACAACAAAAGTAAGTTTATTTAGCTATAGCTTGGGGAGGATATTTATCATAGAGAGTCTACTAATTCAGTTAAGTTCAGCTTCCTTGTTATTTGCCTTGGTGGCATGTTAGTGTCAAAAGAAGTGCTACTTGTCCAAGCATATAAGTCAAAGCTGAGTTTTGAATTGGGGTCTCCTGAGTCCTCATCCAGTATTTTTGCATTGCACCCTCAAGGTCTCAGAGTCTAAAATTCCTCTGGGAAAGTATGCTCAAGAGAGATAGAAAGCTCGATATTGAAATTCTGAAAATTCAATCACAAACAATTCTCACAAGGAAGGGGGAAAACGTTATATAAAGACACCAAAGTGGATACATAAGGAACTCATTAACCAACTTAAATTTTTAGAGGTCACACATAGAAGATGGAAGTAAGAACAAGTAGCTGTGATAAATATACAAGAATAGTATGGTCCTGCCAGAATAGGGCCGGAAGCACTTGAACTCAGAATGAGCTGAGGTTGACTTTGAATTCAGAGGAAAACAAAAATCCTCTTTAAAAAAAGCTCTCTAGAGAAATGGGTCAAGAGAAGAAAGAAGCAGTAGAGTAGCCCAGCCAGCTCTCCCCAACAACTCCTCCAACAAAGAGCACCCAACCAAGATATGACCAGGAAATCCAAAGAGAAAAATTCAGAGTGAGTGCTTGATGTACCCCAAGTCTGGATCGGGGGACAGAGAGAGATCTGTGTGCCCTGGGGACAGGTCTGGCCAATATGGTATCTTACAGAGACTTCCAGCTAGGAAACATTACAAACACGTCAAGTGTAGGATTAAATGGAGTCTGTGTGTAGGAGGGCAAGTTTGCATTTTAGCATGTTGAAAACACTTGATGCCTCATTTGAGGTTTGGTGGTTTGAGCTGCACTGTTCTGTGGGGTAGGCAGTACAGATATCATTACACCTATTTTTGTTGTTCAGTCATTTTCCAGTCATGTTTGACTCTCTGTGACCCCATTTGGGGTTTTCTTGGCAGAGATGCTGGAGTAGTTTGCCATTTCCTTCTCCGACTCATTTTACAAATGAGGAAACTGAGGCAAAATGATTAAATGGCTTGCCCAGGATCTTATAGCTAGTAAGTTTCTGAGGCCAGATTTGAACTCAGGAAGATGTCTTCCTGGGTCCAGACTTGGGCTCTATCCGCTGTGCTACCTAGCTTCTTGGTACCCATTTTACGAATGAGGAAATTGAAGCTCATAGGCTCAGAGAGATTAAGTGACTTGTCCTAGGTCACACAATCTAATCTCAGGCCTTCCTGACTCCATGTTTAGCACATTTTCCACGAGAACTGTGATTTCATTGATATAGAGAAACTTCCTCCCTCTTAGTCTATTGTCTCTGCCATTTAGAAATGATTTTTTTCCTCTGTTCCCCCATTTCAAGCACCTCTTCCATTCTTTTTAACTTTATTTCTCCCCAATATACTTAAGATCAGAGAGTTGGTCCTCCAGCCCTTTTGCATTCTCTTCTGGCCTGGAGACCAATTTGTATTTTGTGCACGTCTTGGCTCTGGCAGAAACCCAAAAAGTACACACTGTGCAAGTGATGGGAATATTCCCCTTGCCTTTTATGCTTGCTGAAATCCTCAGTTCTCTATCACTCTTGCTTCTAACTCAAATCACTAACTTCTGAGGAAAGTGGGGTATGTTCACATCATTGGATATTATGTGCCTATGAGCTCCCGAGAGTGGCTGGCTTTCTGTTTCTTTCTGGGGCCTCCTATCTTTTCTCCTCACCTGCTATTACTTAAGTGATCATAGGAGCGCAGGTCTAGAGATGAAAAGGCTGTCTAGTTGAACCTCCCCATTGTATAGAGAAGGAAACAGACCAGGGAGGTCAAGTGATTTGCTTAAGGTCACACAGGAGGGATTTGATCTGCAATGGGTGGATTCCTGCCAAATTAGTCCTGATAGGAAGAGCAATTGCTTCCAAGGCGGAGGTCTGTGGAAATCCAACCTCTGACTCTTGGAAGTAAAGGAAGTCTAAACTCTTCATTTCTTCAGGGAGAGAGGGAAACCAAAGTGAGGACCAGGACCAGGGGGAGCCATGATGAGAGGCAGTCTATCTTGCCTGCCATCCCACAAACTTCCCATGGTTTGATTGGCATGGTAGTAGTATACCATAGAGCATTTAGAGTCAGGAGAGCTGGGTTTGAATCCTGACTCTGCTACATACTAATTGACTTTGAGTAAGCCCTTACTTTTCTCAGGGATTAGGCTCTGCCAAAGGAGAGACTTCCATTTCCTAAATCTTACACTCCCATGACAGCCAGACCCTCACCCTCTTCAGGACTGATCACCTTTAAGTCATGCAGCTCCCTATAAATTGGAACCTTATTTCTGTTCCAAAGGGCATGTATGGGCCCATATATCTCAGGCCCTTTTTGAAGGATGTGCAATAGGCCTAAGGGATATTTACAAGGCACCCTGGTGTCAGCATTAATTCAGAGAAAACTCTTTGATTTTGTAGTTACAGAAGAGGACGATAAGTTAGGACAGGATATTGGGGAAAAAACACTGTAATTGATAGACAGATGGAAAGGAGTCAATTTGAAACTATCAATTACTGTCTGTAGGAGAATTTTAAGTACTTAAGTGGTTATTATTTATTGCTTCTGTAGCAATGCAATGGCGGGGTATTGATGCCAAGGTCCCCAGGAGCTAACTGGCAAATGTCAGAAGCACTCAGATTGTGTGCCTGCACACAAAAACATATACAACATTGAGCAAATATATGCACATGCATGTACATTCACACATAGCATGCATACTCACAATAATTAACTAATTCAATAAACATTTATTAGGCACCTAATCAATCAATCAAGCATGTTTTAGCAAGGTCCTACTATCTGCCAAACCAGTTTCTAGAGCTGCTCTCTCTGATTGCCTTCTGTCAACTCTTCATGTATCTTGCATATATCCATTTTTTACATGTTGTCTTCTCCTTTAGAATATAAACTCCTTGAAGGCAGGAATTGTTTCTAACTTTCTTTATACTCCCAGCAATTAGCACAGTGCCTAGCACATGGTAAATGCTTAATAAATGCTTATTGATTAACTGTGTTAGGCATCGAGGATTCAAAAACAAAACAGCTCCTGTCCTCAATGAGTTTATGTTCTAAGGGACAGAGGAATATAGGATCATATATTTAGAGCTTGAAGACCAAGAGACCTTGGAGACCATCCAATCTAAGCTTCTCACTTTTTCAGATGGGGAAACTGAGCCCCAGAGAGCTTAAGGGACTTGCCCAAGATCATGCATGTAAGTGGCAGAAGCAGGATTGGAACCCAAATCTACCACACTACCTTTCACATTCATGGGTAAGAAATTCAGGATATATGTAAAATAAATACACACTGATTGGAGGGAAGCATTAACAACTGCGGATATCTAGTAAGGCTTCATGAAGGAGGTGGTCCTTGAGCTGAGTCTTGAGGGGATCAAAGGGTTTAAAGAGTTAGACATGAGGAGGGAGAACATTCTAGGCATCAGATGCTTAGCACAGCCTTTGCTAAGTAAGGCATAGAGACGGAGGATGGAACGTTGCATATAGAGAGTGGCAAGTTGGGCATTTTTACTGAAGGCTAGAGTGTGGGAGGGGGAGTAATGTGCCATGAGCCTTCAAAGATAGGCTTGCAGTGGGGGAGGAACTGGAGATACAAATCCAAACACGTGTATACACAGAACACACACATGCTTACACACCACAGCTACATATGTACATGCACATACAACCTGAACACTATGCACTGGTACCTGCCTATGCATAGACACATATGGGATTAAATTAGCCACATTGGACTCTTATCTCCAGTGTCTGGAAAATGCCAGTGGATATGTCTCCTCATAGCCTTCTTTGGAGAATAGGCTGGACCCCAGGAATTTGAGACAAACGAATGACAGATGTGCTAGGTGCTGGGAGTGCCAGTGGTTGCAAAGACCATATTTTTGGAGCAGAGGGATTTTTTAAGCCTTATTTTGGTACATTCTTATAAAATATGTTTCACCCTCAATGCTCAAATTTCCTGTATGCTAGGATAGGCAGTTAGGTAGTGAAATGGATAGATCACCAAGCCTGGAGTCAGGAAGATGAATTAGAATCCAGCTTCAGCCACTTGTCAGCTGTGTCACCCTAAACAAGTTACTTTACCTCTCTCTGCCTCAGTTTCCTAAATTATAAAAGACAATAATAGTACCTACATCACAGCGCCATTGGGAGAATAAAATAAGAGAGTATTTGTGAAGTACTTACTTAGCATAGTGCCTGGCGTGTTGCTGTTGCTATTCAGTTGTGTCTAACTCTTTGTGACCCCATTTGGGGTTTTCTTGGCAAGTTGTTTGCTATTTCCTTCTCTAGCTCATTTTACGGGTGAGGAAACTGAGGCAAACAGGGCTAAGTGACTTTTCCAGGGTCATCCAGCTAGTAAGTGTCTGAGGTCAGATTTGAACTCAGGAAGATGTGTCTTCCTGACTTCAGGTCTGGCTCTTTATCTACTGGGCCGAGGCATATTGTAGACAATTTATACATACAGACACACATACATACATATGTATATATGTATATGTATATACACATACACATACACGCACACACATATATATGTGAATATATATGTATATGTGTGTGTGTGTGTGTATATGTATATATATGTATGTATGTATATATATATATGCTTGTTTCTCCTCCCCCCACCCATGGTTGAGTGTAGGCTGTGAGCTGGACTGGTCAACCAATCCAATAATCTGCTTAACTGGGAGTTACTTTGGATGGGTAACTAGTTTCCCAAATGCCAGACAGTTTAGAGTTTCAATTAGATTTAATTCAATTCAATTCAAATCAGTTCAGGTCTGTTCAGCTGTATGAAGTTCCTACTATGTGTGGAACCCTGTTTTCTTGCCTGGGAAATTGACTAGCTAGCTTAACTCCTTTTCTGAGGCAAGCTGTTGGGTCATTTTTGGAGCCTCAATTTAATTCATTTCAACAATAAATATTCATCAAGTACCTGCTATGTCTTGGTATTGTTCCAGGGGATATGAAGACAAAAGATGAAATTGTCTTTGTCCTCTGAGAGCTCACATCCTTGTAATATTCAGCATTTCTTGTATGGGACTAGAGAAAATGTGCTGGTGAATTCACTCTAGGATCTGTGTGAATTTGGAGGAAATTCTGAGTTGGGATTTTTCTCTAAGTACTGGCCCTTGTCCTGGCCCCAGCTCAACTGGTGATTCTGACCTTCCTGCTAAAAGTGGTTATTTTCATGGACAGGACTAGGACTCAGGCACAGTGGGAGTCAAAGATTGTCTATTTGGGGTGATCTTGCCCTTCCCCCATCCTTTGGGCGATTGCTTCTTGGACTTGAACCCAGATTCAGTGTCTTTCCCCTTCAGCATGTGTATAACTAGGATTAGCTTCATGTCATCAATTCTGCTCTATTTCACAAACATTTTTTCAAGTTTCTACTATTTACCAGAGCCTATAGAAGAGACAAAGGTAAATCAGAGTGTCTGCCCTCAAGAAGATCCCGATCTAGTAAGAGAGATAATAGAAGGACACATAATTATAATGGAGCTTAGTGTGTGATGAGCACAGAAGAATGGAATGCTAAGCACCTTGGGTAGAAGGGCTCTGACCTGCTTCAGCCAGGGGAGCAGCAGGAGACAACAGGGAGAAGTCATGCTGACTCCAAGTCAGGAGACTGAGTTTGGCATGCTAGCTCTGCCCCTTACCAACAGTGCTGACTATGGTTAAGTCATGTCCCCTTTATTGTAAATTGGGTTTCTTCCTGTAAATTGGGAATAATCGAAGCTGTAAGTGACCTCTGAAACTCCCTAGTCCAGGGATTCTTAAATTTTTTGTATCATGAACCCCCTTGGCAGCCTGGTAAAACCTATGGATCCCTTCTCAGCATCATATTTTAAATGCATAAAACAAAATATATAATATTACAAAGAATGACTATTATACTGAAATATAGTTGTCAAACTGTTTTTTAAAAAAACAAGTTCACAGACTCCAGCTTAAAAACCTAATCTAAGTCTCTCATCTTACACATGGGAAAACTGAAGCTTGTCAAGAGCAAGGGATATACCAAACATCACACAGTCTTTGGAGGCAGGACTCAGCTACAGCTTCTTGGCTCCCGGGCCAGAGATCTTTGCACTATACAAACACCATCTTCTAGTCAGATCAGTGGTCCACAGCTCTGTAAGGTTTGCAGTGGGAAAGGAGCTTGGAGGGCAACCAGTGTACGTACTTCCTTTCTCTTTTGTATCTGAGAAAATTGAAGCCTGGAGTTGGTAACTTATTTGTCCAAGATCACACAGATAGATAGGTACAGCAGTTGGGACTAGAACCCAGAAAATCATTTTGTTTGGCTGGAACGTAGGGGATGTGATGGGGAGTAGTATGAAATAAGGCTAGAAAGTCAGAGTGGCAACAGATTGTGGGGGACTTTTTAATGTTTTAAAATAGATTTTTATTGATCTCTTTCATTTTTTTGAGGCAGTCGGGGGCCAAGTCACTTGCCATGGTCACACAGCTGGTAAGTGTCCGAGGCCAGATTTGAACTAAGACCCTCCTGACTCCAGGGTCAGTACTCTATCCACTGAGCCACCTAGCTTCCCATCTTTCTTTCTTTTTTCTTAAACACTAACATATCCCCCTGTTCTTTTCTCTCCTCTCCCTCTCAGAGAGCTCATTCTTTAAAAATACAGGAAAAAGAAGGAAAAAAACCAGCAAAACTAACAACACATCAAAAAAGCCTAATGTTATACACAATGCTCCATACCTGTGAGCCCCCAAAGGAGCTGGGGGGGTCTTTTCCTTTAAAATGTTGTATTCATTGGATAGTTTTTCCTGGTTCTACTTGCTTCACTTTGTATCACTTCATGTACATTTTTCCATGTTTCTCTGTTATTCATCCTTTCTTACAGTATAATAATGTTCCATTCCATTCATTCATGTATTACAATTTGCTTAGCCAATCTCCAGTCAATGGGCATCTACTTTGTTTCCAGTTCTCTGTTGCCACAAAAAATTCTGCAATATTTTGGTGTATGTGGAACCTTTCTTTTTGTCAGTGACCTCCTTGGGGGTGCATGCCAAGCATTAGAACTTCTAGGTGAAAGGGTTGCACATTCTAGTCACTTTCTTGGCTTAATTCCAAGTTGATTTCTAAGATGTGGAGGACTTTGTATGCCAGGCAGCATGGCGTCAGGGAGAGCCCACTGAAGTTAGAAACAGGACCAGGACTGGAAACTTCACTTGCCTCCATAGGTCTGCTTTTACTGCAGTGATCTTTTCACTAGATAACTTCAACTAGCCTATTTGCCATTTCTCCATCGTCATATGTCGATTTCCCTTCCCATACCTGCCACAAATGCCCATCTTCAAACATGCCTGGAGTTCTGAAGCCTCCATCCAGCTTAGTTCAGTGACTCTGGGAGTCTGCTGCTGTGACTTGATTCCACACATTGTCTTGGGCTCTGGCCCCACAATGCTCCTCTGAGTCCCCTTTGAGCTCTGGGTCTCTAAAGCCTTCCCTCTTGCCAACTAGAGGATAAATTGTCACAAGCATCATTTTAATACCCAGACTGCTATTCTCATCGACTACAAACCCCTGAGAACAAGAGTTTAATAAAATGGGTTAGTTTGCTTTCTCGTAAATAACATTCCTCAGGCATGCTAGCTCAAAAAGAGAGGAGCCATAAAGAGCAACTTTATTACTGTTGCAATATATAAAGTAGGGCAGAGACAGACTTGGCCACAGCTTTATCGGGGCAGTGAATTCACTTCTTTCATTGAAGTGTCTGTCACATTAGGGGAAAAATACAGACCCCTCTGAACCCCAACGCTGCTGACAGTTATTACTCAGAGGAATTTTTCCATTCCTTATTCCTCATGTTTCTGCCCTTTTTAGAATCCTCTCTTAAGGAAGTTTGAGGTGAACCCAGCTAGTCTCAGTCTTCCTGAGGACCTTGGTAAGTTATACTAGTTAAATAGGGTGGGAAGGGAAGGACATTTCATGCTAAAGGAGAGGTGTAAAGAAAGGTGTGTGAGGGCAGCTAGGTGGCACAGTGGATAGAGCACTGGGCCTGGAGTCAGGAAGATTCCTTTTCATGAGTTCAAATCTGGCTGCAGACACTTACTAGCTGTGTGACCCTGGGCAAGTCACTTAACCTTGTTTGCCTCAGTTTCCTTACCTGTAAAATAAGCTGTAAAGGAATAAAATAAGGAAATGGCAAACCATTCCAGTGTCTCTGCCAAGAAAACCCCGAATGGTGTCAGGAAGTGTCAGACACAACTGAAAAATGACTAAACAACAAAAACAAAGGTGCAGGAGCAAACAAATGAATCTCCAGGAATCATCTTCCTCATTTGAGAGCTTGAGCTAGCTGGCCTCTAGAGTTACTTCCCACTCTCATTCTGTGATCCACTTTGCCTTCCAATGTAGTCATCACATTCTGTGAGTCTGTGATTTAACAGGGAATAACTGAAACCCCAGAACTTCTTATCCAACAGTTCTCATCTATAGCTACCTCTACCTCTTAGGGTAAGAATTAATTGCAAGACCAAGATCCTCTGTAAAGGACAATGCATAGCTGCCCCAAAAGAGCCAGGGGAACTGGCCTACAACCCTTAATTTTGTTCTGTCCACTCACGTACCCCTTTATTTTGGTTTTCAACCCCAGAACTTGTTGTTGTTCATCCTTTGTTCTCTAAGAAGACCAATGACATCACAAGGGTGATGTCTTGATTTGCTCATGAATTGGATATAAGTGAGGTAGAGCCTCATGCTTTTCTTCAGAATCATTGAAATCCAGTGGCAAGACAAAGGTCAAGAAGACTGGTGATAGCCTAGGATTCAGTGGGTGACCTTGGCCTTTCTAAATTAAGGTCTTTCCCAGGTCTCAGTCACTCAATGACTAAGGGCTAGCTATGAGTTAAAAGGAGGAAGAGAGGAGAATGGTGGTCACCAAAGCCCATTTCTCTAACTCCAATATTCTCCCAGGGATGTTCTATGGCTAGGAGACATGAGATATCATGATGTCAGAAGACATTCTAATTGAATGGAGTGACAGATGGTGGATAAAAAACCAGCTGCAACACATTACTAATGATGTCTTGTGCATTAGAGATAGGGCAAAAGATGTCATCAAGGACACACATGCATGACTGGAAAAGGAGTGGACCAGTTGTAGAGCAAGAATGAGTAATGGTACATAAACAGCCCAAGTGCTGGATGGGTAAGCTCCAAGATACTAAAGGAAAAAATATCCCAAACAGATGAAGGTCTCTGGTTGGGTGTATTGTCTATGGAGGATATACAGAATACTTGGGCACAGGTCTTGGAGGATGAGAAGGTAAGGAGGAGTTGCGACCTGCACCAATGGAAGAATTACCCTCAACAATAGGACCAAAGTGGGGCAGCTGGGTGGCGCAGTGAGTAGAGTACTGGCCCTGGAGTCAAGAGGACCTGAGTTCAAATCCAACCTCAGACACTTGACACACTTACTAGCTGTGTGACCTTGGGCAAGTCACTGAACCCCAATTGCTCTACCCTCCCTCCTTCAAAAAAACCCAATATGACCAAAGTAAAGGGCACCCTCTTAGCTCTGGAGGATTAACCTTAATGACTCCCATCTCTATGCTTTTCTTGCTACAACCACCAGCTCATACACTATTTTATATGGACATCCTTCCATTCTTTTGGCAGACCAAAGCCAGAAATGGTTAAAATGTTTCCTTTGTGCTTTATTTAAAATGTTGAGATATTTTATTCTGAGACAATAGATACTTCTCAACAAACATTCAAACATACTCTACTACAAACTACATTCCCCTTACAAGAGATCATTTGTTAATTGGTAATCAGAAGGGTTAACTTTGATAGTACAGTACTGTTTAAACTTTATTTCCAATGTGGTTATTGTGTGTATTATTCTTGTGATTCTGCTTTCCTCACTGTATCACTTCATACAAGTCTTTCTATTTTTCTCTGAATTCTTCCTGTTTACTATTCTTTACAAAGTGGCAATATTGCATTGCATTTCAATGCCTCAATTCTGAAGGATTGGTACATATTTTGTTTCCAGCTTTTTGTTGTTGTTGCATATCATTCTACTATGAACATTTTTTTTTGATCCGTGAGTCTTTTTTTTTTTTTTTGCTGTCATTAGTCTCCCTGGGCTATAGTTGCCATTTTAAAATATTTTTACTTGATGAATGCGAGGTGACATCTTAGAGTTGTTTTAATTTGTTAGTGATTTTGAATTTTTTCAGGTGGTTATTAATAGTTTGCATTTATTCTTTTGAAAACTGTTAATATCTTCTGACCACTTATCTATTGGAGAATGGCTCTTAATATTACATATTTGTGTCAATTTTCTACAGATTTTGGATATCAGACATCTCAATCTATATCTTTTTCTCTGAGTTTAGTTGCATTAATTTTATTTTAGAAAAACCTACATTTTATATAATCAAGATTATCTTTTATTAAGAAATGATTTCTTCTATGTCTTGTCTGGCTTTAAATTTTTTTATAGCCACAATTTTGAAAGATTTTATTTCTCTCTAAATTTTTTATATTGTAACTTTTAATATTTAAGTTGTTTATCTATATGGAATTTATTATGATATAGGATGTAAGATGTTGAACTTCATCTTTTTTTATATCAGACCCTTTTCTAGTGTCCCCAATAATTCTTGTTGAATTGAGTCCCTTACCCAGTAGTTTGTATTTTGGGGATTATATAACCCTAGGCTGCTTTACATAGCCGTTTCCAGGACTTGCCTAATTTGTCTGTTCTATAGATTGACTTTTCTAGTTTTTGTCCAGTACCATATAGTTTTGATAATTAGGGCAGCTAGGTGGTACAATGGATAGAGCACCAAGCCTAGAGTAAGGAAGGCCTGAGTTCAGAGACAGCCTGGGCAAGTCACTTAACCCTGTTTGCCTCAGTTTCCTCATCTGTGAAAGGAGCTGGAGAAGAAAATGGCGAACTATTCCAGTATCTTTGCCAAGAAAATCCCAAATAGGTCACAAAGAATCTGAAATGACTGGATGAGTATAAAAATTGTCCTTGTTATGTATGTATGTATGTATGTATGTATGTATATGTGTGTGTATATATATATACACATATATAAATTTAATAAATGCTTTTTGTAAAAGCAAGGTCTGGCTGATAATCAATGGGAAGCATAGTAGTAGTGGCTCATGAGTTATACTAGAAGCCAGCAACCCTTAAGAATCCTAATGGAGGTTCTGTAATCATTCTTTGGGAAGTGAGGTAATCAATACAAGTAGGAATGGGGGAAGTAGCTCGGGATGAGGAGCTACGCTGGGGATTTCATCTGGGTTAATTTTGGAACCCTTGGCATTTGAAAGGACTCATTGAAGAGATTCTCTATCTGTGACACTTACTCTTGAATACTCAAGTTTTGCTTTCAGGGATTCATTAGAGAAAAAAAGGAGCATTTTTTATGACATCCATAATATTTTTTTTATTTTTTCTCTTTTTCAAAATTTATTTTTTATTTTTAGTCTACAACACTCGGTTCCACAAGTTTTTGAGTTCCAAATTTTCTCCCCCTTCCTCTCCTCCCCATTTCCCTCACCCCCTCTCAGGGTATATAATCTGATATAGGTTCTACATATACCTTCACATTAAACTTAGTTTCACAGTAGTCAAGTTGTAAAGAAGAATTATAACCAAAGGAATGAACCATGAGAAAGAAGAAACAAAACAAAAAGAGAAAGCAAATAGTTTGCTTCAGTCTGCATTCAGACTCTAATTCTCTCTCTGCATGTGGATAGTTTTTTCCATCATGGGTCTTTTGGAGCTGTCTTAGAACCTTGCATTGCTGAGAAGAGCCAAGTCTATCAAAGTTAGTCATCACGGATACCTTGTGTCTGTAATCGTGTATAATGTTCTGGTTCTGCTCCCCTCACTCAGCATCAGATCATATAAGTCTTTCCAGGTTATTATGAAGTTCGTCTGCTCTTTATTTCTTATACCACAATAGGTATTCTATTACATTCATATACCACAACTTGTTCAGCCATTCCCCAATTGATAGGCATCCCCTCAATTTCTAGTTCTTTGCCACCACAAAAAGAGCTGCTATAAATATTTTTGTACGTATGGGTCCTTTTCCCACTTGTGTGATCTCTTTGGGATATAGCCCTAGAAGTGGTATTGCTGGGTCAGAGGGTATGCACATTTTTATAGCCCCTTGGGCATAGTTCCAAATTGAGGAGCCTTTTTTGTCTCTTGTTTTTGATTGCATTTGGACAGTCTGTCTTCTGTTTTTTCCTAAAAGTCAGACTGGTTCCTGTGAAGTAACTTTGGTTGGTTTGAATGGTTATGTAGTGATATCTATTGTTTTACTATACTTATTATGAGTATTACAGCTAATATCAGCAATATTGATTTTCAGTCCTTAAAATATTGGTGCCTCATAGGTTGCCTAAAGCACCCTATGTTGTTTATAAATATCTATAAATATTCATTTTTTCTTTATTTTTGTAAGGAGGCCTAGCCTTATTGTGAGATCCTTAGAAATTGTAGGTTCATAGGAGGTTAAAAACCCTGAGAAATCCCCCCATTGTGCCTAATTCCATTTTGCAAGCCCCATATCTCTTTGGGGCTTTTCTGAATTTGTTTTCCTGTTAAAGTAACGTGCTCGTCCTAACGAGGTATGAGTTAGGAATTTCGTTTGTAATGCCCTATTGCCTACCTAATGAGTTGGTAGAGATTCTTTAGGGAGATTTTGGGGTTTCCTATGTTATAGAGATTCAGGGGAATGTTTTTTTTCACAGGACATCCAGTGAGATTGCCTATGTGTGAAAAAGATTCTGGAGACATTTTGGTGTGGCCTGTGTGGAAGGGGATCCCTAGAGATATCTAGCCCTTGGATTAGATTGCCTTGTAGGGTAGAGAGATTCATGAGAATTTTCAGCCAGGACAATTTGGTTTCTCACCTGAGGATGAGGGGAGTGACTTCCAGCAAGCTCTAAATCCCTAATCCCTGTGTGGAGAGCTATGTGTTTTCTAAGTTTTGTTGGGACCAGACTTTTTGAGAGGACAAACTTGATTTTTTCCCCCTTTGGCTTTTTAAAATTGTTTTTGGATTGGGGAAGACCTCTGGAGCATCAGGATGGGCAATAAACTATGATAATTTTGTAAAATGATAACATATTTGGAAGCATGGGAATTTCCTAATTGATTGTCAATAGAATTTTCCTGCTATTATTATTTTTTTTACTGTAATGATACAGTGTAAGCATAAATTTTCAATAGTTCTCCAATGAGTTAGGGCTTTTATTTCTTTTTTAATTTACAGTTTTCTTTCTTATTGTGAACTTACTAGCCATCAGTAAACACAAATATTTCAATATGCAAAGAAGAATAAGAAAGAGGATTGGATAAGAAATTTTGAACTTCTATATGTATGCAAAAATTGCTTTGTAGATGAATTGGTTTAAGCCCTATGTGTGTCTTGGTAGGTTAATTCCCAGACATTTAATGCATTTTGTTATTATTTCAAATGGAATTTCTCTTCCTATCTCTTCTTCCTGGGTTTTGTTAGCAACATACAGAAAAGCCAATGCTTTTTGTGGATTTACTTTATATCCTGTTGCTCTACTGAAGCTATTAATTATATCAATTTATTTTCCCATTGATTCTCTAGGGTTTTTTAAGTAAATGATATTTTCTGCAAATAGAGATAATTTTGTCTCCTCTTTGCCTATGTGTATTCCTTCCATTTCTTTTTCTTGCCTTATTGTTATGTATAATATTGTTAGCATGTCCAATGATAGTGGGCATTCTTATTTTAACTTTTATCTTATTGGGAAAGTTCCTAGTATTTCTCCATTATGAGCAATGTTAGCTCTTAGTTTTAGGTAGCAGCTTTTGATCGCATTAAGTAAAGATGTTTTTATTCCTATGAGTTTTAGTGTTTTTTTAAAGCATAAGTGAGTGCTGCATTTGGTCAAATACATTCTCTCCATTTGGTTGTATACTCATATGATTTGTGTTACATTTGTTATTAATATTTTATTTATAGTTTTCCTAGTATTGAACTATCCTTGGCTTTCTTGTATAAATCTGGCTTGGTCATAATGAATAATTTGTGAATAATTTTCTGTTGCCTCTTTACATTAATAATAATTTTGCATTAACTTTCATTACTGATATTGCTCTCTAGTTTTTATTTTCTGCTTTATTTCTTCCTGCTTTTGGCATCAGTAAAGAATTTATCTTAGAGAAACAGTTTGGCAAAGCTATTTGAGAGTTGAATATATTAACAAAACTGTCTTAGTCCTTGGACCTCCTGGCAGGAAGAATGAACTGCAAGGTCAAAATGCATATAAATGTAGAAATTTTTACACAAATAATACACACATATATAGATGCATGTATAGATACAACATTTATATGTACATATAGATATAACATATATATTTCTATATGGATGTGTCCCAAAAGACTTAGTGCAGTTTTAAGCTTTAATAACTTCAGAACTATAAACGCTACAAACTTACAAAAAGCAACATTTGAAAGGTCAATTATTTACAATTTTAAAATATTAAGGCTTCTTATTAAAATTCAATATAACCAATATACTCAGCTATATACTGCTCTAGATGATTTTTTAACTTTATAAAAACTTTCATCAGCTGCTTCTTAGTGACTGAAAAGCTGGCATTTGTAATCCAAATTTTAAAATCAGTCAAAAAATAAGATTTTGATGTGTGTATGCCTATTTTGATATAATCCCACAATTATAAGTCTAGTGGAGATAGATCAGGTGACCTAGGTGGACAAACAAGAGGGGACTCCTCTACTGACCATTGGACTGACAATTGAGAAACTGTCACACTCACAGTACCGGGTACAATGTCTTGTTAAAATTGAAATTTTATTATTCAAAAATCATAATGTTATATAAGTAGAAAATACATTTAAATAATTAAACTTTCAAATGACTTTTATAAGTTTGCAGCATTTATACTTCTGATGTTTGTAAAACTTAAAACAAAGACTTTTGGAACACCTTGTATATTTGCAAAACTATCTTTTCCTCATGTGTCTCTTGACAAAGAAAGAGAGTAGATGGCTCTGTGATTTCAGTGTCAGACAATGGTGTGATACTCCTACTCAAAAAAGGCCAAATGGCCTTAGAGGGTATTGAGAGAGACATAGTTGCAGAACAGGTGAGGTGACAGTCCTTCTGTCCCTTGCCTTAGTTAGGCAATACTTGGAGTATGTGGCTGAGCTTCGCAGGCTTCATTCTAGAAAGGATACTGACCAGGAGGAATATGTCCATAGAAGGGTGGGCAGCTGGGGAGGACCTGAAAACATCCCATGAAGATCAGCTGAAGAACCCGAAAATAGTTAGTCTGGAGAAGCAAAGACTCAGTGGGATCTTGGCTCCTCTCCTCAAACATTTCAAAGGCTGTCATACAGAAGAGAAATTAGATGTGTTTTATTTAGCTTCAGAAGGCATGATGAGAAGCAATTGGTAACAGTTATTGGGAGGTAGATTTGGGGTCATACAATCATAATAATAGCAGCTAACATTTGTATAGTACCTTAACATTATTGCATTTGATTCTCATAACAAACCTGGGAGGTGGGTGCTATTATAATCCCCATTTTACAGATGGGAAAGTAAGGCAGACAGAGGTTAAATTACCCAGGATTACAAAACTATTAATTGTTTGGGATCAAATTTGAACTCAGGTCTTTCTGACTCCAATTCTAGTGCTCTATATATTCAATCCTCTACCTGCCTTTAAGGAAGATGTTCCCAGGAATCAGAGCTGTCTAAGAGTGAAATGGATTGCCTAGGGAAGTAGGGAGTGCCCCATTTCTGGAAGTCTTGAAGCAAAGATTAGATGAACATTTGTATGGAAAATGCTTTGGAAACCTTAAAGAACTATGTAAATGCTGGCTGTTGTTATTGTTTATATGAATATTTGTTGTTAGGTGCAGGTTAGTCTCAAGATCCCTGAGATTCTAGGATTCTAGGATTTACAGACTCTTCAGGGTGGTGTTAAAAGGAAGGAGGAAACATTTGTCCCTCAGAGATCACTTAGGGTGAGAGGGCCTCTGTCCAGTTCTCTGAATCCAAATGGTTTCACATCTAGACTTTTTCTCCTCAGCTCTTTGAGAAATCTCTCTGTATTAAGATAAACTTTTCAGTTCCCTCTGGCAGCCAAGTGTTTAGTCCCATCATCTCTCTCTTGGACCTCCTTTGGAGGTTGAGCCTCCAACCCCACATTTCTGATGACTCTCAGAACATTTTTCTAATTTCTTCCCTCCTCCTCTCCTCTGATCATCATCTTCCTTAGAACATAGAACAATGAATGTCAGAACTAGGAGGGACCTTAGAACCAAGAACAAAGAAGATCAGAGCTAGATGTCAACTTCGATTCGACCATAGAATGTAGAATGTTGGGATTGGAAGATTACCTTAGAGTTCAGTGAGTCTAAACCCTGTAATTTTTACAGAGGAGGAAACCAAGGCCCAGAAGGAGATGGGCTGTGAGTATATAGTTCATACTCAATGAGTGTCTCCTTTGGTATCTTCATCTAAGAGTCCATTGGAAGCTATACCAAAGTAACTTTTTTTCTTGAGAAAGTCATTCTCAGGCTTATGGTTCCTAGTCCCGTAGCACCCTGCTCAGGTTGTAGGGCCGTGTGGGTGGCTGACGGGATGGGCTTTTAACCTCCCAGGCAGGCAGGCAAGCAGGAGATTTGCTGAGTGGCTCTGTGCTGCCCTCTGATTGATGGCTTCATTCCAAGGATGACCTTGTCCCCAAGTGGCTGTAATTGTTACACAGGAACATCAGGCTTTAATTATCTTTGGCCCTGCTTACATCTGCTGATGGGGCTAGATGGGACTGGATGCACTGTGGCCTTTACTAGCTTCTGGGGAGGGGAGGTGAGAAGAGGGGAGGGAAGCCAAGGAGGTGAGAGAGGTTGTGATGAGCTCCTTAGACCCTTAATCACACATAGCTGCTCTTCTTTTTGTCCCCTAAAGCTGACTTTAGGCCATATCATCCTTTGCCCCCGGGGGTACACCCTAAGTTTAAGGTATCCACACCTACTCTGGGAATGGGAGGGAGGAAAAAGGGGATGGTTGTGATCCTGTTAACATAGAGCTAGGTCCTCTGATGTCAGCCACAGAAACAAGATGTCTCTGGTCCCAGATAACAGGAATGATGGGTTTATGGTGCACTGCAGAGCATTCTGAGCACGTACACACCAGGCTGGAGAATCACTGCAAACTATCTCATTTCATTAAACTATTACATTGGGCACTTTCAGGTTCTCCCAATGTGTTTATTTCCATGAGAAAAAAAACCTTACATGTGTTCATGCTTGTGGGTCTAAGTATATACGTGTGGGACAAGTGTGAATATGCATATACGTGTGTCTATCAGTGTGAATATGGCTGCACATACATGTGTATATGCATGTGTGCACAAGAATGTGCCTAGAAGTCTGCATGCATGTGTGGTCCTGTTATGTATGGAATGTGTGAACAACGTAATAGCAGACACATCGAGTTTTAATGTTTGCAAGATACTTTTCATATATTTCATTTGAGTCTCTCAACAATTCTGGGGTGTAGGTACTATAATTGTCCATATTTACAGTTGAGAAAACCAAGGCAGAGGTTAAATGACCTGCCCAGGATCACACAGCTAGTAAGCATCTGAGCCTAAATTTGAATGCGGGCCCAGTGCTCTCTCTTCATTGTGCTACCTAGCTGTCTCATCTCCACCTTCTGGAATCTGTCATCTTCAAGGGCCAGATCAGGTGCCAACTCCTCCATGAAGCCTTCCTTGATGATCCCCTTAGCTAGGAGTGATACCTTTCCAACTGCTCACTCTTCTTTGTTTGACTTTTTCCATACACTTGTTGTGCCTTCTACCTGTTTCATTGTTTCCATTAGAATATAAGCTTCCTGAGGGTCATTATATATATGTATATATATACACACACATATGTATATGTATGTATGTATGTATGTACACATACATATACAACCCCTACTGCCTAACATAGAGTCCTACATATTGGTGAGTCAGCATATAAACCTGGACCTGAGATCCCATACATGCTTCAAATTCTACCCTATTATGCCTGGATATCTCTTTGCCATCAGCCCTGGCACTGATCCCTCTGGACCACTGGATCTCCTGAGAGTCACTTAAATACTTAACTTGGGAATCATTGCCCTGGGGACATGCCACTCTGCGTGGGGAGTCAGTCAGTGCCAATTCTGGCAAATGCTAGCCAGCCCCTGCTCCCACAACTATGCTTCACATTCCATCTGACCTTCCATCCTGTCTATCTTGCCATCTGCCCTGGTAATGCCTCACCCCACCCCAGTCAATAATCAAACCAAGACTATCCTTTTTTCTTGAAAATGTGTCTATCAAATCTCTTTACCATCCATGGGGCTTTTCAGAACCTCAGATCCTTCTTCGTCTACCATATCTTATATGCATTTTCCTACCTACTAGAATAAAAATCCAGTGATTGCAAGACCTGTTTTGCCCTTCGTATTTGTAGTCCTTAGCACATAGATTGAACTTTTAAAAAATCACTTCCCATTCATTAATTCACTCACTTATTCACACAGTAGGTACTTAATAATTATTTGATGAATTGACTCAGGAAAGATTTATGGGTAAAATCTGACCATTCCCTCATGCAGTAACTTCCATTTGAGAGGGTTTGGGGAATGTTTCATGGAGCAGGGGACATTTGATCTTGGTCATGGAATCTATAGTATCCTTGACAGGGAGTCATGCGGCCTCTGTCAAGCATCTGTTCAGGACAATGAAAAGGATTTTTAAATACAAAGATTGTTTGGGGGAATGAGGAAGACCAGACAAGTACTAGTAAAGCTGCCAGGAGAGAGGGGATGGAGATAATGGATGACCTCAAGAAGGCTGCCCCCTTTTCATTTTCTTTCTATTTTTTTCTGCTGATGAGAATGATCTTTGGACTGGAAGGGAGAGAACAAAAATGGCCAGTAGGGAAAACATCCACCTGCGTCAGAGGTGTTGAGCAGTGAAACTGCACCATTGTCAATGATACTTGAAAGACTGTGGTCAACTAGAGAATCAGAGAAGGGCAAATGCCCTAATTTCTTTTAAAGGGAAAAAGAATATGAAGAGTACAAATGCTCTCGCCTTTGATTCCTGGAAGAATTCTTGAATTCGTTATTAAAGGCATGGTTAGTGACTGTCTAGAAAAGGAACCAGCGGTCCCAGAGTCAGCACGGCTTCATCAGCAATAGGTAATGGATGAATCTCGTTGATGGGGTTAATAGACTGGTTGATCCATGGAATGCTCTAGCTAGAAATCTTAGGTCAGATGTTGCAGCTAGACTAGCACTGATTACCTGAGGAGTATGAGTTGAGGACTCTAGGCCATCAGAAGCCAGGAGTGATGCTGCCTTTGGAGTTGAACTTGAGAGGATCAATGCTACACAGGGACTGACTAGCTAAATTGTGAGCCTAATCTGTTCCCCTTCCCAAGACTGAGGTATGTGTGTGTGTGAATTATGTCCCTGATGTATTAGGGAGAAAGGTTTGTATGTTGGTTCTTGCTATAGCTGTAAAGTAAATATCCCTTTGTAAAAGCCAATTACCATTCAGTGGTAAAATGTAACTGGAGTGCTAGACACTAGCCCCATAAAAATGAGGGACACAGCTGGTGGGGGCTTGAGCTGATGTAAAAGGAAAGAGACAGTCTGGCAACTGGAGAACCCCGAGGGAGGGGAAGATGAAACAGGTCTGACATAGAGAGAAAGGGAGGGAGAACTCATATTATATGTTCAATTAGGTGAAGAGCCATGCAATAAAGAAAGTCCTAGGTTCTGCCACTAATTTACTATATGACCTTGGGTACATTCATTTCTTTCTTCTGACTTCAGTTTCTTCTACTGTAAAATTAAGGTGTTGGGTGGGATAGACTTTAAGATCCCTCTAAACCTCAGCATTCTTGATATTAAGGTCTCTTTCATCTCTTACATTCTATGTTCTGTGCTTTAAGGATCCCTCCAGCGCTTGGCTTTCTGTTCTTTCTTCTATAGAAGCTTTTTCTGTACCATGGAGCATAGAGTGCCAAGGGAGCCCCTCAGACTCCCCAAGCAGAATAGTACAGATGAGACGCTTGGGTGTCCAGATCAGCCATACTGTCCTGTTAATTACAGCTTTCCTAGAGCATTGTGGGAAATTCCCTTCCACCTACAAAGTGAGAGACACTAAAAGACTTCTGTTTTTCCAATCTACTGTCTCTCCCATGGAGACATAGCCCCCTTCCCTGTGTGTCAAACACACACACACACACACACACACACACACACACACACACATTCACGCACCCCCTCACATGCACACACATAACTATTGTTAATTAAGACTGTCTCCATTATGGGGCTAATTAACAATTAGCATAAACATAATTAGCCCCCGTTGACATTTAACTCATTACATTGTTTAAATAATTTTCGGAAATTGCCCTGAGCGGCGTCCTGTCAGCCCGCAATAATGGCACCACTTTGTCATGGAAATTAAATGACATTTGTGTTGTTGCCTTCCTAGCTCATGCAGGGAAGAGATTTTTAAGCTCCTGGCATCCGGGCATCTGAGGAAGATGTCTGCAGCTAAGTCCCTTTGCTCTAATTGGAAGTCTCTTTTGGCAGCCTCCCAGGGTTCTGTTGGACTCTCAGAGTTAGCTATTGCTCTGAATCCAATTCTTCTCCAGGCTTAGAGGCCCCATCAAAAGAAAGATGCCTCTTTATAGTGAGAGCTGATGGGCACAGGGCTGGCTCTGAGGCTGACCTACTCTCTGATGGACCTCAGGAACTACCTGCCTGAATGCATTATGTATGGCCTCCTGGAACCCCAGAGCTCTTAAACTAGAGAAGATGGTGGTCAGAGCTGGAAGCAAACCTGGCATAAAGAACGCTGGACCGTAGAATGGCATGTTAGTCCTAGAAGAGATCTTAGAACTACAACATAACACATCAGAGCTGGAAGGGAACCTGGAACCTAGAAGGTCGATGCTACATAGGAGGTCAGAGGTAGAAGTACCTCATGGATTTAGAGCTGAGAGAAACTTAGAGGCAACTGAGTCCAGCCTCTTCATCTTATAGGTGAAGAAACTGAGTTTAAAAGTGACTTGCCCAGGGTCACCCAGCTAGTGTCTGAGGCAGGATTTAAGTGGAGATCTTCTAAGTCCATCCCTCTAACCACTGTGCCACTCACCTGCCTTTGGCTTATGATGTAGGGTGTTTGAATTTGAAGAGACCTGAGAATATTTCTTTGATTCAGAGGGACCTGAGTTCAAATCTTGCCCCAGACACTTACTACCTGGGTGACCCCGGGTCAGTCACTTACCCTCTCCCATCCTCAGTTTCCTTATCCATTAAAATGGATATCTGCCCTGCCAGGGTGTTATCAAGATCAAATCAGTTAAGACCTGTACAGTGATTTGCACACCTTAAAATACCCTTTATGTGCTAGTTTCTATGCTGATGGTGTTGTTGATGGGTCAAAGAGTATGCAAAACTTAGTGACTTTTGGGTCATAGTTCCCAATTGCACTCAATTTTTCCATCCTTTTCTCATATCGCACCTTTTTACACTCAAAGTGGCATCCCCCTACCATCTCTCTGTCTTTGCTCGTGTTGTACCCTGTGTCTTTCCCCCTTTCTCCTCACTGAGTTTCTTTGTCGCTGTCAAGTTGTTTCAGTCACGTCTGACTCTCTGCGACCAAATTTGGGGTTTTCTCAGCAAATATACTGGAATGGCTTGCCATTTCCTTCTCCAGCTCATTTTACAGATGAGGAAACTGAGGCAAACTGATGTTAAATGACTTGCCCAGGGTCACTCAGCTAGTAAGTGCCTGAGGCCAGAGTTGAACCCAGGAAGATGAATCTTCCTGACTCCAGGCCCGGAGCTCTGAACACTATGGCGCCCCCCAGTGGCCCCAGGTGAAATTTAGAGCCATTGATTTTCTACCCATTCTTTAAAGACCTGGTGGCAGTGACTTCTCCTCTGGGATCTCCCAGAGCTCTTTGTTTGCATTCCTCTAACGTGTTTGTCATAGCCACATGTCTAGAGCTGGAAGGAACCTCCCAGGTCACCTTGTCCCACACCTTTATTTTACAGGTAGGGAAAAACGAGATGCAGGAAAGTGAGGTGACTTGCTCAAAGTCGAACAAGTAGTGTCAGGGTGGGATTTGAACCCAGGTCCACTGCCCCAAGCATGTGGTGTATTTTATTGTTATGGGTGTCCTTATGTCTTACCAAATCTGATGGGATTTTTTTTCTTGAAGGGCAGGGCAGAGGTGTTTAGTAAATGTTTATTGAATCGAATTTATTTCATTGGGTATCCTCATAATGGGACTTCAAGAGTGAGTATGTCTTAAGGAGCCAGTTGGATTGTCTTCTGAGATTGAGGTGACCCATGGTTCACAGCCATATAGCATCTTGCTGAAATGAAAAAAGATGGGTTTTGTGTCGGGGACTAGCTTGCGATTGTTAAAAGTGCTGTATAGTTTTCCAAATGCAATCTAGCCCATTCTCTTCCTTCTATTTAATTTTGAGCCTGACTCATTGTCTGTCTATAGTGCCCGTTCAAGATATATGTGTCAATGGACTAAGCCAACGGGCTGCCCATCCCTCTCCAGGTCACAGTCTGGACACCAGACACTTTTTGATCATTTGGCTTTTCCTCTGTGGCTTGCTAGATTTCTTCTGAGGGGCCACAGATTTTATTCAAGAAGCTCTGGAATTTCCAGGGCTCAAAGCAGTTTGATAAATGTCTTTCACCAAAAAGAGCCTGTAGATGGCCTCCATTTCTGCCCCTTCCTTTTTTGGTCTCTATGCCCAACAGCCTCCAGAACATGAGTAAACTCTTTGGGAGAGCATCTATCTCCCAGTCTGATATCAGGGGTCTACTGAACAAAGTTATCTCAGTGGCTGTATCTATGAAGCTATCTTAAATAATCTTAACATATATAGTGGAGAGGATCTGTTGGAGGAGAGACATTAAAGCTGATTTTTCATCTTTACTCGACTAAATTAATCTCTTGTGTTGGTATTGATATAACCTCATACCTCCACTTAAGTTTTGGAGGCTGTGTGGCATCACGGACAGCCCCTGGGATTCATTGTCAGGGGATCTGGGTTCTTGTCCTGACTCCGTTTCTTCAATTCATCTTTAATCTCCTAATCTGTCAAATGGATATCCTGCTACTCCCCTTACTTACTACACAGTGGGAGATTAAAAGTTGTGGATAAGCAGGGAAGCCATACATAACAAATCAATGTGCGTATTAAACAATTGCTATGTGTGTGGTCCAATGTTCACCACAGTTGGAGATGAAGGAATATACCATATACACAGGTTAGGAGGATAGAGACCAGGGGAGAATCAGAGAGGTGGGTTTCAGCTCTGGGTTACTGGGGAAGGTTTCCGGGAGAGGTTACTCCTGAGTTGGGCCTTGAAGGAAGAGGGCTTCAATGGTCAGAGATAAGGAGGGAGTGTGTTCAAGGCAGGGGAATGGCCCTGCCATGGGTGATAGAAAGTGGGAAGAGGCCATAGAACACTGACCAATCCAGGTTGGGTGGAGTTACAGTGTTTTAAGGGAAAGGTCTAGGCAGTTATAAAGAAATGGGTGGGTTTGGGCAGAAACTTTAAGAATGTTAGGTTTGTGAGGCTCAGGTGAGGTAATGGATTCAGAAGGATTTTGAAAAATGTGAAGTATTATACAGGAGAGGGGGAGCCCCAGTGTATTTCCTTAGAGATTCTTAAAGGAACCTCTCTCTTAGTCTATCGAAATAACCTCCCCCAACTGATCTCTGTGCTTCCTACATCTCCCTCCCCCAGTCTATCCTCCACACAGCAGCCCAATTAATCTTCCTAAGACACAGATCTGACCATGTCACCCCCCCTGCTCAAAAACTTTCAATAGCTCCCTATTATATCTAGGATAAAAAACCAGCTGCTCAGAAAGGGCTTTTAAAGCCTCCCATGATAGGAATCTATCTGTTTCCAGTCTTATTTCACATGATTCATTGCACTGTCTACCTTTCACTCAGGCTGCTACTGTTTCCAGAATTTGGCCTTCCGACTCATCTCATCCCTGTGCTTTTCCATGCACCTAGAAGACATTGTCTCCCTCAGTCTCCCCATCAGCCTTAGCTCAAGTGCTCCTCCTTCCCTCACAAAGCCTTGTTTGTGTTCTCTCTCATCAGATTAACTTGCATTGACTTGTCAGTGTTCTTGTTGTATCCCAAGGTTTATATCTCCCACCTCTGAGCCTTCCATAGGTTGGGCACCATGCTCAGAATGTTCTCTATCCTCACCACTAGGACCTTCAGCTCACTTCCAGATTCAGATTCAAGATTCTCCTACAAGAGATCTTTCCTGATTCCTCAGTTACTAGTGCTTGGTCCCTGAAATTATTTCATATTTACTCTCTCTGTAAGTGTGTGTTTGTGTGTGATGTATACATACATACACATAGACATATATACACATACACTCATTTATAAGCAATTTACTTTTATCTAAGTATAAATATACATATATACTAATTTAGAAACACATTTACTTCCCCGAATAGAACACAAGGTTTTTGTTGTTGTTGTGTTTATGTTAAACATCTATTTTTTGAGGGGAGCGATTGGGGTTAAGTGACTTGCCCAGAGTCTTACAGCTACTAAGTATCTGAGGTCACATTTGAACTCAGGTCCTCCTGACTCCGGGATTGATGTTCTATCCACTGCACCACCTAGCTGTTCCTAACCAACTATTTAAAAACAAAACAAAACCCTAGAGCCTAATATAGGGCCTAGTATACAGGGGGTGCTTAATAAATGCTTGTTTAATTGGATTAATTGAACAGTTAAGTGGTGCAGTAGATAGAATTCTGGGCCTCATGTCAGAAGCAACTGAGGTTAAATCTGATCTCTAGCTATTTGACCCTTGGTAAATCACTTGAACCTGTTTGCCTCAGTTTCTTCATCTGTAAAAATGAGCTGGAAAAGGAAATGGCAAATCACTCCACTATCTTTGCCAAGAAAACCCAAATGTGGTCATGAGGAGTGGGACATGACTGAAAATGACTGAACTAATTGAATTATCCTGGCAATAGGTTAAGGAAAGAATGACAAAAGTTAGAATTAAATATAATTTGCTGAGCATTTATTAAGCACCAGCTTTGTGCCAGGCACTATCTTAGCTGCTCTCGAAGACCATTTGGTATCCAAAGGGAAGGGAGCAGATACAGCTGCCTCTGTAACTTGGCCGAGGACTCTTGTCTCAGGTGTTCCAGTGTGAGCCAACCCACCTGATAACCCAGGCAGCCCTCCACTCTTCTGGATGGATTTCACAGGATGACAGAATTTAGAGATGGGCAGCTAGGTGGCGCCATAGTGCACAGAGCTCTGGGCCTGGAGTCAAGAAGACTCTTCATCCGGAGTTCAAATCCAGCCTCAGACACTTACTATCTCTGTGACCCTGGGCAAGTCACTTAACCCTTTTTGCCTCAGTTCTTCATCTGTAAAATGAGCTGGAGAAGGAAATGGCAAACCACTCCAGTATCTTTGCCAAGAAAACCCCAAAGGGGGTCACAAAGAGTCAGCTACAACTGAACAACAAAGAGACTCTAGAGAGAGCTTAGGTAGATGAGTCACCTCATTTTACAAAGGGGGCGAACCGAGGCCCAGATAGAAGAAGAGGCTTGTCTGGGGTCACACAGATAGCACACAGAAGAGGTAGGATTCCAAGTCCCTTGTTCATTCCACTATACCAAACTCATGGACCAGAGGTTTTGAGGTCCACCACTGGCTTTCTCCTCCACACCTGCTGGCCTCCTCTTTTTTATTTCCTTGCTGCTCTGGCCACGATAGACCAGACCCGAGGATGGGGGAAATTACAATAAAAATCAGCAAACGCAGCCTCTAACTTCAGAAGCGATTGAATGTCATCTTTTGCTTTCCAAGCCAAATGAAGTGGTGCTGAGCCTTTGAGGGCCAAATTCAATGTCCCAGAGAGTTGTTTAGGCCCAATTTTGGCTGTTAAGTGCTTGTCAAAGCCCACAGGCCCCACTCCCGACTCTATAAAATTCAAAAGAATTATAGGAGCTCCAGGGTCACATAATTCACTGCACAGTAGATTTAACCTGGCGGCCAGTAATTCATATTTGTGGCGATAATATTGTTTTCCACTTTCTGAGAGTTATCGCTGTGTCTCCCTTCCAGGTCACTATGGATATCAAAAATCAATTTGGAAAGATGGATACTGTCAGAGAGTAAAGCATGAAGCCACTGATGCTTTCACTTTTCCCCTTCTCTCTAAATGGATCGGGTGACACAGGGAGACTCTGAGCCTGAACCTTGGCTGCCCGCTGATTGCTCTCATGCGGACACTTGACACCCATAATCAAACCGAGTCTGTTCCCATGTAAGGGTCAGTTTTTTACAAGTGGAGCCTTTTCCCCTCCCCCCCTTCCCTCTCCCTCCCCGCTCCAAATTCAGCCCCAGACAGATCTCTGTGTCTTAGGGCTTAACAAGATCTGTTCTGTTCTCCATCTGCAGGAGACAAGAGCACAGTTCACATGTCTCATTTTTCGTCCTCTCCTCTGGAAAATGCTTGGCTTGACCTGCTGTTGTTTATTTTTATTTTTTAAAAACATTTTATTGATGCCTTTTGTGTTTTTATTTCACAGTCATTTCCAGATAGAATGTCCTGGTGAGCCTTCCCCTGTAACAAAGAAAAAGAAAACCAGTTAAGCAAAAGCAACCAATGAAGCAGCCTCTTCTGATAGCAGATGCAACACTCTACCAGGGGTGGGGAACCTGCAGCCTTGAGGTCACATGTGGCCTTCTAGGTCCTTGGGTGCGGCCTTTTGACTAAGTCCAAGTTTTACAGAACAAATCCTTTTACGAAGGAGACTTGTTCTATGAAGTTTGGATTCAGTTAAAGGGCCACACTTGAGGACCTAGAGGGCTGCAAGTGTCTTCGAGGCTGCAGGTTCCTCACCCATGTAGTATACCCATAGACCCTCACCTCTCCAAAGAATGGAGGCAGATGCATTCCCTTATCTCTCCTGGGGCCAAGGTTCATCCTTAGAATAACACAGGTTTGTCTCTATTTTTCTATGTTTATTTTGCATGAGAGGTTTTCATGCAGTTCTTAGGACAGCTATTTGTGATACCTTTAAGTCACATTGTCTAGTCAGTCAGTCAACTAGCATTTATTAAGCACCTACTATGTGTCAGGTACTGTCCTGGGGAGGGGGAGGGTATGGTGTTCAGGGAAGACTAGTACCTCTGGTGTGATGGCTGCCAAGCCCTTTTCAGGGCTGTTTATCCACCTTTGGTGTCCAACTGGCCACCCAGCTCTTACCTCTGGCTCCAAGAAGCTGTAGCATGTGCACAGGCACTGTCTGGAGGACTTAGGGATACAAAGGAAGGCAACAAAACCAAACAACCACCCCCCAAAAGACTGCCCTCCTCCCAATCCCAGTCCTTCCCTTCAAGGATCTCACAGTCTAATTGAGAAGACAAGAGGCAAACTTCTATGTATAAACAAGCTACAGATGGATAAATTGTGAGTAGTCTCAGAGAAGAGGCACTAAGATTAAGGAGGACTAGGAAAGGCTTGGGGGCAGCTAGGTGGTGTAGTAGATAGAATGTTGGGCCTCAAGTCAGGAAGACTATTCTTTATGAGTTCAAATCTGGCCTCAGGCGCTTATTAGCTGTGTGACTCTGGACAAGTCACTTAACCCTGTTTGCCTCAGTTTCCTCATCTGTAAAATGAGCTGGAGAAGGAGATAGCAAACTACTCCAGTGTCTTTGCCAAGAAAACCCTAAATGGAGTCTCCAAGCATCAGAAACTAAACAACAACAGGAAAGGCTTGGGCTTTACTTTTAAAAACCTACTAGTAATAATAATGCTAATGCCAATCATAACAGCATTTATACAACGCGTTAAGGTTTTCGGCATGCTTTATAAATATCTCGTTTCATCCTCACAACAACCCTTGGAAACAGTTGTTCTTATTCTTATGACGCAAAGGAAATGAGGATGCTGGGCTGAGGAGACTGAAGTTGAGTGAGGGTGAGTGGCTGATGCTGATTTAGTGATTTCAAGTTGACAGAATTCTTTATTTTCTATGCATTTTCTCAGTTGGTCCTCAGAATAGCCCTGTAGGGTACGAGTCACAGGCATTATCATTTCTGTTTTACAAATGAGTCATTTCTCAGGTCCTTTTTGGCGCTGACAGTGTAATAACTTCTTTAGGCATCTTGCCCTCTCATGTTGAAGAAAGTTCAGAGGTATTGCCTGTAATGGAGCCCTTGGCCAGGCCAGCCAAGCGCCATGTTTGCTGAGCACCTCTGGGGCCGTCGGGGTACCTGGAGCCAGATGCCAGGCATTCATACCCACAGGGATCCCCCAGAATGTTTTTCATTTCAATATGCAAAATTATCAAAGTTTACAAGTGTCTTTACCTTTAACAGAGGCCAGTTCATCAGACAGTTTATGAAAAAGCAGGTCAGGAAGTTAGATTGCCTTAGGTAGAGGCACAGTAACCATTCACAATCCTCTTGGTGATGTTACAGACCAGGAGAGAATTTTCAGGTTCATACCTACTCATGAGAGAAGTCATTATTAAATCCAGCTATGTGTAGAGGGCAGCTAGGGAGTACAGTGTAGGTAGAGCACTGGGCCTGGAGTCAGGAAGACACATCTTCCCAAGTTCAAATCCAGCCTCAGATGCTTACTAGCTGTGTGACCCTGGGCAAGTCACTTAACCCTGTTTGCCTCAGTTTCCTCATCTAAAATGAGCTGGAGAAGAAAATGGCAAACCATTCCATTATCTCAGCCAAGAAAACATCAAATGGGATTGCAGAGTTAGACATCACCAGAATGACTCAACAACTATGTGTTCGTGTATGTTTGGCGACTGCACCAGAGTTTAGGTATGCTTGCTGGCATGTTCTGGAGTGTGGGTGTTGGAATTTATATGTATCAGGCTATGTGTGTGCTGTTGGTATATGGATGTATATTAATACTGGGAAGTATTTCAGCCTGTGTGTTGGGAATCACGTGTGTGTTGAACTGTAGTTGGTGAGTTAGGGTATGTACTTTTTCAGGGCATAGATTGAGAGATCTGTGTGTGTATTGAAATATATATGTTTTGGTCTTGGAGTGTTGATTCATATTATTTTGAGATATATATTTTTTGGGGGGAGGTGGGTATGTTGAACAAGCCTCTTTCCATCTCTGGGCCTCAGCCTCCTCACCTGTTAAATGGTGGCGTTGGACACTAATGTTCCTTCAAGCTTTAAAAGAACTGTGTATTATCTGTTATAGAAACATGAGTCATTTGGAGTTCAAAGGGGCAGATGGGGCAACAAGATTAATCATAAGGTTATAGATCAAGAAGGGACCTCAGAGGCCATTTTGTCTAACCTCTCATTTTACAGGCAAAGAATTGAGGCCCAGGGTGTTTAAGGGACTTGCCCAAGGTCACACATGTAACAATTGTCAGAAGTAAGATTTGAACCTAGGTCTTCTGACTTCATGGACAGTGGACTCTATTCAATGTACCATAACACCTCCTTAGTCAAGGTCCCTTAGCAAACTAACTAGTTTTGGAGCTGGGGCAGAGCTTGAGTTTCCTGAGGCCCAGGTCAGGGTTCTTTCCCTTGTTCTATACTGTGCCCCTATTCTAACCCTTTATATTTGGTATATTTATATTTTTTGAAATGCTTTCATATCTAATATCTCATCTAAATCTCACACCAGTCCTAAAAAGGAAGTAGGGAAGAGATTATTATTATGTCCATTTGAAAGGATGGACAGACCAAGGGTCAAAGAGAGGAAGAGCCTGGGGGTTGCCCTCATACAAATTGAGGCAGTTGGTAGATGATGATCTCTAAGCTCACTTCCAGCTCGGAAATTCTAAGTGCTTGATACTCTGTGAGTTGTGCTTTGGAAAAAAGCAGTAGATTACTAGACAGGAGGCCTGGCTTCTCTTCCTGCCTCCCCCACCAGCTCTCTGAGTGATGTTGGGTAATAATTAATAATAGTACTAGCTAACATTTCTATAGTGCTCACTATGTTCTTGGCATTGTGCTAAGCATTTTATCATAATTATCTCATATGAGCTTCACAACAACCTTGGGAGGTAGGGGCTGTTATTACTCCTTTATAGAGGAGGAAACTAAGGCAAACAGAGGTTAAAAGACTTGCATAGAGTCACACAGCTAGTAGTTATAATTGTAAAGGTGAAGGTGATTGAGTCAGTCAACTACCCCACCCGGATTTAAATAACTAATACAACGGTGTACCTTGATACCTTTATCAGGTGAGAACGCCTTCATTGAATCAATGTCAACCAAAGATATTAAATGAGCTTTGCAAAGTCTCCGAGGGATCTGGAAGGAATGAAAGCCATTGGACAAAAGAAAGTGATGCTGCAAAGGAAGTGTATTGAGATTGGCTGAAGGGGCTCAGTCCTATCCTGTGGGGTATGTATAAAATGGCAAGCCATCCAGACTCCATCATCGCAGTGGTGAGCCATGAGACAACAGTTCAAGCCAACTCCTGCCTGAGTGGGTGAGAAGTCAGTCTCCTCACCTTCTCCCCTTTACCAGTGGATGATCCGGTAAACTTTGGAAGACCACCACCAGCTACTTAGCAGCATCCCCAGAACATAAGTGATTGCCAATAATATCTGCATTGGGAGCCAAGGAATAAATTAAACACTGAAGAAAAGCAGTTGAAAAATTCTACAAGGAGTCCAGCAGAAATATATGTGTATGCATATGCGTATGCGTATGCGTATGCGTATGTGTATGTGTATGTGTATGTGTATGTGTGTATGTGTTTATATACATATACACGCATACATAAGTGTGTGTGTGTGTGTGTGTGTGTGTGTGTGTGTGTGTGTGTGTATCATGTCCTTGGGGAAATTCTACGAAGCTTCCACAAAGGGCGATGAGGGGCAGGGAAAAGACTTTAAGCAAAAAGACTATTGAGACGTGTGAGTTATCCTCTTTGCAGTGTGAGTTGTACAAGTTTGAGCCAATTTTTGCCTGGATTCCTTATATACTTGGGAGAGAATGTGTCACAGATTTTTGGGGAGCTGTTTCGTGCCAGCTGCTTTTACTATGTCACCCTAGTAAATATCCCCAACTAAAAGCTAATTAAGTCTGGTTAGCTAATTGATATCAATTGATAATCAATGAGGAAGGCACACTGATGGGGGCTCGTGAGCTATAAAACTTGAAAACCCATCTCCAATCCCTGCCATTTTCCTAGAACCCTGAGGGGAGAAGTAGCCAGTCTTGCTCTGGGGTCCCAATCTGCTGGTGTGAGTGAGCCCAGAGCTTGTGCTACATACCAGTTCTCTTTTTTAATAGGATGCACAGGTTTACAAAGTACTTTCCTCTCAACATCTCTAGGTAGTTCAGGCATTATTGCCTTCATTTTACAGATGAGGAAACTGAGAATTAGATCACACTAAGCTAGGAAATTTTGAGGTTGAGGTTTGAACCCAGGACCACTGACTCTAATCCCAGTTCTCTGTCCTCTTTGTGCTTCAGTATACTCATCCATAAAATTGAAGAGGTTGAACTAGATGGTCTCAAATGCCCCTTTCAACTCAAACAGTCTAGGAGTTAAGGTCCCTTCTAACCGCAGCCTTTGGGGTGCCAAGGACTCTGCCAGTTCTGATATTCTTTGTTTATTTCTATAAGGTTCCTCTTGGCCCTTTCCCATGTGCACATTACATCTTATAAGTAGAATGTAAAGTTGTTGAGGGAAGTGACAATTTGGTTTCAGCCTTTGTATCCCCACAAACAAGCATAGTTCCTTGGACCTTGTAGGCACATAATAAATGTTGGTGAGATTGAATTTGTTTCTGTGTTCTAAGGTATATTACAGCTATCATCCTGTTTTATGCATCTAAGCTTCTTCGTTTCTGGATCTTGAATCCTATGTTCCTTATAGAAGCATCTGGAAGGTATTTTTCAGGTCCGACATTCTAAGTTCTATATATTAAGGTTTCTTTTTAGCTCTGACTGTCTATATTCTGAGGTCTCTTCTAGCTCTCATATTCTCCTATATTCTAAAGTTTCTTACAGCTCTAATATTCTCAATCCTATGTTCCAAAACCTCTTCTATCCCTGACATTCTCTGTCTTATGTTCTAACGTATCTTCCAAGTTTTAACACTCTCTGTTTCTAGTCTCTTTCATCTCTGAAATTCTTCTTTCTTCTGTGGTTTCCTCTAGCTCTGAAATTCTGTGTTCTAAGGTCCTTCATAGCTTTCTTGTTCCATGATTCCAGTTCTGTGATTCGTCTCCTCTGAGCTCCACCCCAACACAGAGTGAGCATGAGATTGTGTGGTAAATGTTTATTGGTCTGGTTTGTGTGGACAGAAGCAGACTGTGCATAAAGGTGTACAAAATAACATGGCTGAGTGCCAAGACCACCAGACTAGAGAGTCAAAAGACCTAGGTTCGAATCCTGACTTTGTCATTACCTTACTATGTGACCTCAGGAAAGTGTCTTCCCTCTATGGACCTCCATTTCCTCAACTGGAAAAGAAAATATTGGACTAGAGTCTGGCTAATGAATTTTTTATTTCTGATTCCTATGGCCCCATGACTTATGCAAGAGTTTCATATGGAATTGCCCCCCCCCATATTTGATCTTGTTACTCGGGATCTATGGTGGGGTCTCAGAAGCAGCTCCTGCCCTGGTTTTGAACAGAAATTTGGACTTAGTCAGGAGCCCAATAGTAGAGCTATCTAGGGAAAGTGGAGCTAGAGTGGGAGTGTCAGGACTGCTGATGTGGGGATAGCTCATTATTATAATTGCTGGTTCTGTCTCTGGGCCATTCATCATCAGAACAGCTATGGGAGGTGATCCATAGGAAAACATTATACATGTTTGTTCTCAGAGCAACACAGGACAGGCTCCAATGATATTGGTGAGTCCTGGGGTGAGAATGGGGAGGAAGCTTTGAAAATTATCCTTCCAATTGAAAGACTGAGATCTAAAAGATTTCATAAATTTCTCAATTGGGAGTCAAAAGAAGAGAGAACCCCCAACTCAGGGCCCTGTCCTTGGTGCTGATGATGCAAAGATGAAAAATGACAATCCTGTCCCTAAAAAGCTTGCTTTCTAATAGAAAACTTGTGGAATGCACACAATTATGATACTTGGAAGCATGTGATAGAGACAAAGGAAAGATCTAGACAAAGTGTTCCAAGAAAAGTTGATGATGTGAATGCGTGGGTCCTGGAAGGCTTTGTGGAGGATGTGGCATCTTAGTTGGGCCTTGAAAGAAGAAAAAAATTCCAGCCAGGAGAGATGAGGAAAGAGTACCTTGTAGGCATGAAAGACCAGTCTAGGGTAATGAGGGGAGATGGGAAATGGCAGGATATGATCAGGAAACTTTGAGTGGTTTAGTTAATTGGGAACATAGGCAAGGTGAATAGAAGCAATCTGAAACAAGCCTAGAAGTCTAGGTTAGAGCCAAACTGCATAAGGCCTTGAATGCCAGGCTGACTAGAGGCAACAGTGATTCACTTAGGGTATTTTGGAAAGGATATCGAAAAATCAGACTTGTGCATTTAAGGAAATTGTTTTGGTAGCTGTATGAAGGCTAGTTGGATTGGAGAGGGCCTGAAGGAAAGAAGGGCCATCAAGAAGCTGTTTCAATGGTCTCATGACAATCCCCACCCTGACTTGTGCTGAAACTGTTTAGGGCATACACTCAACTGTGAGGCTCAGGAAGAGAAGCAGACTCAGAACCACAGAATCCCAGCTGGAAGGGACCTCAGAGGGTACCTAGTCTAGTTGGCTTCTGAACAAGCTTCCCCTTCATACCATCCCTAACAAGTGGCCATTCAGCCTTTATCAGAAGGTCTCCAGTGATGGGGCCATCACTATCTTTTCAAGTAGTCCACTCTACTTTAGGACAACCTAGTGATTTTGCTTTTCCTTACATGGAGCCAAAAGCTGCCTCTCGCAAATTCTGTCCATCATCACTGCTTTTGCCTTCTGGGGCCAACTGGATGAAGTACCATCTTTCTGTGTGATGGTTTTTCAAATGCATGAAGACACTCTCATTCCCCAGCCCCAGACTTCTTGTCTCTAGGATAAATATTCTCTATTCTTTCAACGGATAGTCACATGGCATGCCTCTACCCCCTCATCAACCTGTCATCCTCTTCTGGACCTGATATAGCTTGGCAACATTTTCCAACAAGTTGGTGGCACAGTAGATAGATTGTTGAACTTGGAATCAGGAAGATCTGAGTTTAAATCCAGCCTTAGACACTTTCTAGCTGTGTGTGTAACTCACTTAACCTCTGTCTGCCTCAGTTTCTTTATCTGTAACATGAAGATAATGATAGAACTTACCTTGTCATGTGGAGCAAATGAAATAACATTTGTAAGGTACTTTACAAACCTCCAAGTGCAACAAAAATGCTAGTTATTATTTATTATTATGTTATTATATCAAGGCCCAGTTCAGGTGCCACCTCCTTCTTTAGTTGGCATGGTATAGAGGAATAAAGAAGAATGGCTGCAGGGCCTGGGTTTATATTGAGCCTCTTCTCCAGAATCACCTGTGTAAGCTTGTATGCGAGACACTTCTCCTCTCTGGCACTCAGTTTCCAGAGGAAACTGTAAAGTGAGGGGGGCTTTGTTGTAGATGACCCCTAAGGGGTCCGCTCTAACTCTGAAATCCAGGGAATCACCCAGCTGAAAGAGCTCCCCTCTTCCTCACATCTTCCTGGGCCCCATGGTTTCTACCTCTCCTCTGCTTTTATCATACTCAATCTTGTATTAATCGAATTTATATCCATATCATATCCTCTGCCTGCCCCCATTAAAATACAAACTTCTTGAGGTCAGGGACTCTTTCAGTCTCTTGGTTTTTGTATGCTTAGGCCAAAGGCGCTTAATAAGTTCTGAGCTTCAGACACGTGATTAAATTCTGAAAATTCAAGTACTTGTTATAATTATTATCATGTGAAAATGCATTGAAAAACTGAGCGAATAATAAGAATGTAGGATATTATCCTTATTATTTAAATTGGGGATAAGACCTTGTTATCTGAGAGGTGGTTTGGTATAGTGGATGGAATTAGGAAGGCTTGGGTTCAAATCCTGTATCACACATTTGCCGGCTGGATGATCCTGGGTAAGTCATCTAATCTCTCTGAGACTGAGTTTCCTTGACTATAAAATGAGGAAGTTGGACTGGATGGCCTCTAAGTTCCATTCCTGCTCTAAATCTAGGATCCTTCTGATTGGAACTTTTTTTCTATTTTCAGGGTCTTAAACTAAAGGAGTTAATGCTTAATGGTGGAATTTCAGGCGTTGGGGAAAATTGTTAATGGTATTATTTGGGGGGGGTAGATGAAGTCTTTCCCAAATCTAGACAAGTGGCCCACCTGGGTTCTCACCCCCCACAATGGACCCAGGGTGGGTCAGCATTGCCTCCCACCAGGCCTCACCAGGGAGCTTGGGCAGCTGGGGAGTGCCTTCTCCTCTGAAGGCCAAACAGCACATTTCTCATTTCCATTCCTGCTGAGGTGTCTAATTGCTGCTTAGTCTCACCAGTCAAGTAATTCCTCCTGACAAGCTCTGAGCTGCATCCACAAGTCGTTAAGCTCTAGCTTGGTGGGTGCGGGACAACACATCTGATGTCTGATGGCAGCCGAGAGGCTTGGTGGGTGAGGGGCTTCACCAGCCTTCAGGAAATTAGCAGCAGGGGAACTCCTTGAGCTTGGAGACAGTAAGGCTATCTAAGGTGAGAGGCCTTGCAGGCCAAGATATCTCTTCTTGCCAGGGTGAACAATTAAAGTGTGTTCAACTTAGAAGTATTGATAGGGAGGAGAGAGATCCCCTAACATGAGGAGGCCAAGGGAGTGGAAGAGCCGGAGACAAGGAGGGATGGATGAATATGTGTGTATGTTGCGTGGAGCTTTGTGTATGCAAATATGTGTGTTAGTATAGTGTGGATGGGTATTTGTGTGATGTGTGATTGTATGTACTTGCACATGGGGTTTGCAGCTTTATATATGATAAACAATACATGCATGCACGTACACATATGCACAATGTATATATGAACAGAATATACATGTGGCATATGTATATGTACATGCATGTACATGCATGCACTAGTGTGATGAGTGTGACTTGTGTATGTATATGCATATAGGATACACGTGTGGCTTGTATATGTATATGTTGCATACATATACATGTACATACATGCACTAATGTGATGTATGTGACTTATGCATGTATATTTGTATAGGATACACAGGTGGCTTATAGATGTGGCATGTATATGCAATGTGATGCATGTAGTTATGTGCAGATGTATATGTATAAGATACAAATGTGGTTTATATTGTATATCTGGTATACATGCATGCATCCACGTAAACATGTGCATGAATGTGTGGTGTGTTCACACATGTGCCTATGTATAGAATACACATACAGTTTGCACACACATGTGGTGTGAACATATTCACATACATGCATTAATGTGATGAGTGTGACTGTACACATGTATATATGTATTGGATACACATATGGTTTGTATGTGCATGTGCAATATACCTATACATGCAATACATGCACAAATGTCATGCATGTGACTCACTATGTATGTATAGATTTATAGGCTGTATGTATGGTTTGTAATGTATGTGTGGCATATATACATGCATATGCATATGCACATAAACAAACATGTGATGCATGTGATTACACGTATGTGTGTGCATAGGGTACACATGTGGTTTGTAATATATATTTGGTATACACACACATATATACACACATTTATGTATGGAATGTGGTGTGTGATTGTATATATTTGAATATACATACACATTTGGTGAGTATATACGTGTATGTAATATAATGTGTATATATATAGTATATATATTACATATTATGTATACACAGGCACATTTGATAATGAAAGTGTATCTGTTTTTCTCTCCTCTTGTATTCCTGAATTCACCCCCAACATGGGACTAGACTCAGAAAAGTATGCTCAGGGCTCCCAAGATCTGTGCCTCTTCTCAATCTCAATCTCTCTCTCTCTCTCTCTCTCTCTCTCTCTCTCTCTCTCTCTCTCTCTCTCTCTCCCCCTCCCTCCCTCCCTTCCTCTCTCTCCCTCTCTCTCTCTCCCTCTTTGTATATATATGTATATGCATATATATATAGTGTGTGTATTATGTACACATACAGATATATACATATGCACATTAATGTGCATGTGCGCATTCATCTATGTAGATATAAATTTATTGGTGAATGTTACCTCATGCATACATTGTGTAAATGTATATGTGCACTATATAGATCCACATATAATGTATGTATATTAAAGAAGTGGAGATCCTGGGAGCCATGAGCACAGTTTTCTGAGTCTATCCCCGTGATGGAGGTGAATTCAGGAATACAAGAGGAGAGAAGAACAAACACAATTTCATTATCAAATGAATTATGTGTGTGTGTCTCTGTGTATATACACACACATAAATTCATATATATATATGTATATGCACATATACACAACATAATATAGATGTATATACACAAACATGCATCTTATACATACAGACACATCACACATGCATGCACCACAACATATATTTAAACATATATACACACAAATATCTATACATATGCAATGTGTATTTGTTTCTGTGCATATGCCTGCATGTGTAGAGATATGTAGGTATGGGAGAACATGTATGTGGCATGTTTATGCATGTGTATCGTCTGTCCATGCAATAGGAGTCATCTGTGTGGGTGAGTTGATAGCTTGTATTGTGTCAGAACTTTGTGTAGTTTGTACCTGTGTGGGTGTGGGCAGGGTATGCATGCATCTTCAGTGCCTCTGTGCTAACACACTGGCAGGAAAATTTTGTAGAAATCAATCAATCGACAAACATTTATTAAGCACCTACTATGTGCCAGGTACCCTACTAAGTGCTGGGGATAACAAAGGAGGCAAAAGAGAGTCCCTCAAGGAGCTCACAGCCTAATGGATATGCTACAATATATGATCATTTGAATCTGTATCTGTGACTTCATCCCAGGCCAGGATGGCATAGAGCCAAGGAGGAGGAACCATATGGGTGGCTTTCACTTTTCACAAATCCTCCAAAGCAGTAAACAAATAGACTATTTGTAAATTAAAGTATGAGTTATCAAAATGAGGGACCACCCAGTGGTAATTCTTTTTTAAGCAAAGAATAATAGTATTTAGATCTAGAAAGGACCTTAAAACTCTTCTAGCCTAATTCTTAATTAGAAAGGTAAGGAAATTGAGGCACAGAGAAAGCAAATGACTAAGGTCATTTAGATTTATAGTAACAGAACCAGAACCTGCATCCAGGTTCTCTGACTCCAAGACTCATGCTTCCCCCCTCCCCCCACCACTACAGCATGCATTGTAATGAGAATAATTATTCCTTTCATTTGCTTTTCCAGAATTGAGGATTTAGGGTTCAGTTGGGCCTTTCTTTACAAAATTGACCCACTGTTCTTATAAAGTTGAATGTAATAGAATGTTTGTAAGTAAAATTCTAAAAAGTAAATATTTTATCTACTACTACTACTACTACTACTACTACTACTACTACTACTACTACTACTTCTCTTGATTTCCTCAAAGCAACATTGCAAAATTGGTAGTAGGAATCCAGCCATCCCTCTCAGCTATTATCTTAACTTTCATTCAAAACACTAGGTTGGGTCTCCAGAGGGCGGTTGTTACCTTGGGTCCTAGGGGCAAATCTAATAGGGAGATACTCCTAACACCTTAGCTCATGAGCCCCTATTGATGTACTTCCTACCAACAATCAGCCAGTAGATGCACTTAGATCTTAGCAAAGGCATTACTAAGGAGCCAAAATAAGAACAGTAGCTATAAAACATCCCCCCCAGACTTGGAGCACACTTCCCCACAAGTACACACATTATCAATGGAAATAGTAGAACAACCTTAGAGTATGATGATTCCATAAGATGCTTTTGTACACACACATCTGTGGCAAAGGCAAATCACAGCCCCCAACACTGCATGGCTTGGATGTCTTTTCTCTTTTTGAAGAATCTTCACAGTCACTCTCGAGTGTAGCATTTCTGCTGCATGAATTGCTCAGATGAGTTCCCACAGTTTGTACCTCTGATATATTTCAAGTAACTATCTTACTGTAGATGTGTGTGGTTGTAGTACAGGTCTATGCCCCCTCAGATGAATGCAGGGTCTTCTACTCCTCTTTAAAGACACTTTGATGATAGGGGAGGGGAGGAGAGACAAATTCTCTCATTTCCCTCTGCAGATGTCTCTTCCACAAGAGCTCTTGACTTGTAACTTCTCTGACTCTCAAACTACTGAATTTTGTCTAGGTCTTAGCTATTTAAATCCCCCAGAGGAGTGGCTATCTTTTTTGTCACCTGGAAAATAGGAATGATAATACTTGTGTTTCTCAAAGGAGTACTAAGCACAACATAAATATAGGCTATTTAAATAATAGCTTCTGCTCTGATCAGAGCCCTGATCATGATTTTCTGAGTCTAGCCCCTTGATGGGGTGGAATTCAGGAACACAAGAGGATAGAAAAGCAAACACAATTTGATTTTCAAGGGCCTGTCATTAAGACAGAATCTGTCCTTATTGACATTATATATTAGCCTTGGGAACTGGATGCTAAATAGAATCACAACTCACGTTTCTGTTATCTATTCCTGCTTCTGTACAGATATTAGCTGGCTTTCAGCCCTATATCAGAACCCATCCACATCCTCCCAGAAATTCAAAGGACACAGACTGACATAGGGATAGGGTCAGCAGCCAAGCTGTTGAGCTGGGGTTGCTTGAGCTGTCTTGTCCATTTTAGTTCAATTAAATTTAATAAGAATTTACTAAGCAAGTGCTTTATGCAAGCCTTTGTGCTAAACCAGAGGGAACAAAGCTGAATAATACAGGTGTGTGCATGCACACACACACACACACAAACACACACACACACACACACACACACACACCTCTTATTGGATTTTTAAGAAATTGAAGTGCAAACAGAATTGGGAAAATGGACTACCAAAGCAGATTTTGGTCCATGCCAAATAAATAATTATGTTGAACTTTTAACTTTTCCACCAGTTTTCTTTAGATGCCATGAGGCATGCCAGGGGTATGAGTTCACTTGGCACATACTAAGTGCTTAGTAAATGCTTTTTAATCAATTCATTCACTGTTATTGACTCTAGAAACATGACTTGCTTTAGGTAATAAAACAATAAACTCGTAATGATTTGGGTCTCTCTGAAACTCCATTTTTAGAGCATTCGTAGGGAGTTGGAATGTCAGAGCTTGGAGGGCTCTTGGATAATGAATCTAATTTTGTCATTTTACAGATGGAGAAACTGAGGCCTGGAGAGATGAGGTGATTTTCCTAAAGGGGACATGGTGACTGTGGAGTATAGTAGAAAGAAAGTTGGATTTGAAGTCAGGAGATTTGGGGGCATCCAGCAGCCAGCTTTGACACTTAGTGGTTTTGTGGCTATAGGCTATAGGGTGAGGCTTGGTTTAAGTATTTAGGGATAGGGACCCAACTTGTGATTTCATTGATATAAGAGATTCTTTTAACATCATCTGCAACTTATAGCTTTAGAGAGCTGCCAAGAACATTGGGAGAGGTTAGGGGAATTGTCCAGGGTCATACAATCAGCTTCTGTCAGAGGCCGGACTTTAACCCGGGTCTTCCTATCTCTAAGGCCATATCTCTGTCCATTAAGTCAGACAGAATGGGGGAGGAGATAACCATGCCTGTATTACGCACCACACAGAGGGAAGGGCTTCTCTGCAAATCTTAAAAGAAATGGATCTGTGATTTCATCTATGATGTTTCCCCTGCTGTTGCTGTCTCATCTCTGTCATGCCTCAGTGGATGGTCTTCACGAGTTCTTGTAGCTCAAACCTTCCACTGGCTAATGACCAAGCAATGAATGAGCTACTCTTCAGTCTGAGAACCCCCGCATTCCAGTTCATTGCCAAGATCAGAATGGAAGCCTGTTCCCTTAAGGATCCGGTAGAGTTTGTCCTCCTTGGGCTTAGTATTTGAGAATCAGAAGACAGCTCTATACCTCCAGGAAGTACTAGGAGAAGATGTTGGTGGATGATTATTATTTTTACTTAACTTGTGTGAATCTTATCATCCCAGCCAGATTAGAAGCTCCCTGAAGGCAGGATAGGCAGTGGTATAGTAAGAGCAGTAGGGGACCTGGAGTCAAAGGATCTCAATTTGAATCCCTGCTGTTCTACCTACTACCAGTGTGACCTTGAGCAAGTCACTTAACTTTTCTAGGCCTTAGTTTCTTCCTCTGTATAATAAGGAGAGGGAATGGACTAGATGATATCTGAGGTCCTTTCCAGCTTGAAAGGATTGATGATTTTGCCCTTCTCCTCCTTCTCCTCCTCCTCCTCCTCCTCCTCCTCCTCCTCCTCCCCCTCCTATTGTGTTCTGCTTAGTATGGTAAAGCCACAATGATTTAAATGCAGTTGAAAAAAAAGTATTTTCCAGGTTGGGACATATATATGTATGTATGTATGTATGTATGTACACACATATGTATGTATGTATGTATGTATGTATATATATGTATATACAAGAACCAGACTGTTGCCATGAAGAAAATATAATTTCCCAGAAAAACTGGACATTGAATGGAATGAAGTATTTCCCTAAGGACAGATTGGTAGAAAAAGCAGAGACCGATTTCAGTTTGATGTCAAGTAACCATTTGCTGACACTTGGAGCTGTTCAAATGTGGAATGAGCTGCCTCTGAGATGGTGGCTTGCACCTCCTTGGAGATCCCCTTTCGGATATGCTATAGGGGGCATTCCTTTTATGCATGGGCTTGATTGGATGGCTGCCAGTGTGTATCTGAGTTCTCTAATTCTGGGATTTGGAGTGAATAGGGAGAGTCCCGAAGTCTAGATGGAAGGCTAACTCCATAGAGACAGCAGGACCAGTGGAACGTGCAGGACTGAATTTGAATTCCAACTTTGCTACTGCACTGTCAGAGTGTCCTTGGAAAAATAACCTCTCTGATCCCATTTCCTCACCTATAAAAACAGATGGGAGAGAGGTGGGTTAGAGCCTCAATGATCTCCAGGGTCCCTTCCAGCCCTAAATATATGATCCTCCAATCCTTCAATATGGTTCAGTTGAAGGTGTTGAGCTTGCTCCATTAAGTAGAGAGACAGAAGACTTCAGCAGAATTTAGTTATTGGGCAAAATGTGCCATGACTACCTCTTTCTGTTCCTCCTGCCATCCAGTTCTATTCATAACAATCAATTGATAAATGTTTATTAGGTACCTACTATGTGCCAGGCACTGTGCTAAGCACTGGTCTTATCTGGACAGAAGCACGTAGGTAGAATCTGCAAGTTTATCTGAGTAAGAATTTGTCCCTCTAGAAAGGGGATGGGGGCAGCGAGTGTGATGGCAGAAGGTAGCGCTGACTGGGGAATGGGGCAATCAGAATATTTGCCATCTTGGAGTGGGGGGGAGGGTAGAAATGGGGAGAAAATTTGTAATTCAAAATCTCATGGAAATCAATGTTGAAAACTAAAATATTAAATAATAAAATATGAAGAAGAAAGATTAAAAAAAGAATTTGTCTACCTAGCTGTGACAAGGCATTGATTTTCATGAGCTGGGTAGGGCTGCCTAAATAACTCCTGGGGCCAGGGGTGCCAGAGCCATGCTGCCATTGGTTTTCATTGGCCTTAAGGAGTGAATTTGAATTGTTGATGGTGATTTCCTCTTGGTTGTGGTGGTCTTGGGGAGCTCTTGGAGGCTTTATTTATGCTGCTAGTTCCAACACCTCAGCTCAGCACCCACTGACCCATTCATCAGAATCCCCTGCTCTATGGGAGCCCTGCTTCCTTCCCTACTTTAATCAGACCTCATTAATTTGGATCCTTTTAACTCAGAATCCTTCTGCTTTGGATAAGAGCTGGGCTGAGTTGGGGCTTTTGAGTTTCTAGGAACAAAAAAATCAAAGCGTCATAAGATTTAGAAACGCATGTTGGCTTTAGATATTCCTCAGTTTAGAACCCTAACAGAAATGGCACTGAGGACCAGGGAGATTTTTGACTTCTCTAAATAAGCCAAAGATAACAAAACTTGCAACCATTTCTACTGCCTCTAAATCCATTGTTTCTGTTTACTATATCGTGGAGGCTTGCGGAGGAAGTGAAGAATGCAAACAAGATTTTAGAAGGAATATTTAACCTGCTTTAGGGAACAAACTTTTCTAGCACTTAGCAGGGCTCTCTTGCATATGAATAAGTGATTATCTTTTAGAATCACAGAATCTCAGAGGTGGAGGGCTCCTGAGGTCATTTAATCTAACGAAATTGAACAAGCATCCCCTCTCTAGCATGACCAGCAGTGTGGTCATCTAACTTTTGGAGGTTTCTAGAGATGGGGAACCATTCCACTCTTGGATAGCTTTAATCATTAGCAAATTTCCCCTTTTACTGGGGCTGAAATCTGCATCTCTCCAACTTCTACCCATTGCTCCTCTCTCCCACTAATACCTCTTCCACGTGACAGTCCTTCAGTACTTTAAGTGAGCTATCATAGGGCAGCTAGAAGGAGCAGTGGATTGAGCACCAGCCCTGGAGTCAGGAGCACTTGAGTTCAAATTTGACTTCAAACCCTTACTAGTTATGTGACCCTGGACAAGTCACTTAATGCTAATTGCCTCAAAAAAATCGTGTGTGAGAGAGTTATGATGTCCCTCCTAGGTCTTCTTTCCAACAGGTTAAATATCCCTGACTCCTCAGACCAATCCTCAAACAAGACAGCCATGAAGTCCTTCATTAGCCTGGTGGCCCTTCCCTAAATGATCTCAGTTTTTCAATATCCTATCCAATGCCCAGAATTAAACACAAGCCTCTAGATGAAATCTGATGAGGGCAGAATACAGTGGGATTATAACCTTCCTATTCCTGGTTGCTATGTCCAAGAGAGTATGTTTTTCTGACTGCTACATTATATCCCAATCTCTAGCTGAGTTTGCAGTTCATTAGAATCCCCAGATCTTTTTTTAGAAAACTACTTTCAAAATTATTCATATCTCCTCGATCTTATACTTGTGAGGGTGATTTTTTGGTATCCAGCTCTAAGACTCCACTTATTCCTACTGAATTTCATCTTAATCAGATTTAGCCTAATTGGCTTAAGCCCAGTAAGATTATTTTGCATCTTGACTCTGTACTTCAGTGTGTTTTCATCTTCTGCATATCTGAGGAGCATGCCATCTGTGCCTCTATCCAAGTCATTATTAAAGAAAAAAAGTCAAAGTGCACAAGGCACAAGGCCAGACACTGATCCCTGGAGTCTTCCACTGGAGACCTCTTGCTACTTTGACACTGAACCAGTAACAATTACTTTTTGAGATCAATCATCCCACTATGAATCTATCTGATGGTATTACCATGTAGGCTGTCTTTCAATTTTCTCTGTGAGAATAGTATCCAATACTTTAGCAAAAATTTTCCTAAAATCTGTTCAGTCATTTTTCACTTGTGTCTGACTGTTTGTTACCCCATTTGGTATCTTCTTGGCAAAGATACTGGAGTGTTTTGCCATTTCCTTCTCTAGATTATTTTCCAGATGAGGGAATTGAGACAAACATGGTTAAATGACTTGCCCAGGGCCACACAGCTAGTGAGAGATTTGAATGCAGGAAGATGAGTTTTCTGATTCCAAGCCCAGTGCTCTATCCACTGCACCACCTAGCTGTCTTTGCTAAAACCTAGGTAAATTATATTGACAATATTCCCCTTATTTATTAGTTTTGTAGTTCACTCATTAGTTCAACAGCAGACTGGGTTTCCTTGATGAGTAGTGATCACTCTGTCACTAGAGAAGCCCAAGTGGGGACTAGATGACAGTCTGCCTCTCAAGGAAGTTGTATAGAAGATTCCTATATGAAGAGAACAGTTAGATGAGACATCGCAATGTAAGAGAAACAGTATTGGACATGGAGTCAAGAGACATGGGTTTCGGTCCCAGCTCTGCCGCTCACTACCTAGTGTAAAATGGATATAATATTTGCATTGCCCACTGCAAGACATTGTTCTCAGGATAGTGATTTGAAAACTTCAAAGGGCTGTCAAAATGGAAATTACTGTTAGATAGATTTTGGGATCTCTTCCTCCTCAAATATTCGTCAGTCACTTTGATCTCCCCTTTGCTCCTTTTGCATATATACATCCTAGCCCCACTCCTCCCTTTGGATTGGAAATTCCTAGAGGGCAGAGCTGCAACATTCATGTATTTGTATCCCTAATACCTAAGACAGTAAGCACATTGTAGCAGACAACTAAAGGTTCATTCAATTTGTATATAACATTCAATTCAACAAAACTTTATTGACCTGGGCATGGTGGCACACGGCAATAATCTCTGCTAGGCTGGGAAGAGTCTGAGACTTGTGATGGAGCACTCGAGTTCAGGAATTCTGAGCTGCAGCAAGCTGAAAGGGGGGGGCGAGTATCCACACTGGGTCTGGCTTCTGAAAGGGGGTAGAGGGTACACCAGGCTGCCTAAAGAGGGGTGGAAAGGAAATGGAGCAGGTCAACGCTTCCATGCTCACCAGTGTTGGGTTTGTGAACAGTCACTTCCAGGGTGGGTGAGATAGGGAGACACAGTCTAAAAAACAGAAGCAAAACAAAAAAAAAAACCTCACCAAAAAACTTTATTAAACACTTGCACAAAAGACCCTATGCCGAGTGCTGTGGATGGATACAAAACTATAAGACCAGAACAGAACAAAACAGAAAACCAAATCCTGTTCTTCCCCTCAGTTCCTAAAGTCATTTTCCTGATGTGATTGTCTAAGGTGATCATAGAATTTCAGAGTTCGGGAGCAATCTCAGAGCACAAAACTTAGATTGTCAGTGCTGGAAAGAAACTTAGAGACAGACCTACTGGTTTTATAGACAGGGAAACTGAGACCCAGGGAGGGGGAATGCCTTCCCACAAGTGCCAAAGGAGGTCTTCTGACTGTAAGTCCACATACTACTTCTACCTCCAGAAACCAGTCCAAGCTTCCCCTCCCCCTTCCCAGGGAAGATAGATGAAGCCTTTGCCTTACCGTGACCTTAGGGAGGGTGGCCAAGGTTCTGTGTGGGACTTGGGAGCTGTTTCCCAAGGACAAAGATGGGGATTAGAGGGAGACCAAGGTGGGGGGCAGGGTGGGTGAGAGGCAGTAGGAGGGAGGTAGGAGGTGGACAGATCAGTGGTGGTCAGACTGGTCCAGGGTTGTTTGGGTGAAGGGAGGGCTGGCAGGGAAAGATGTTGTTTATTCTCTCTGACCCCCACCCCCACCCCCACCCCCACTGGAAGGCCTGGGCTTCGTTTGTTTGTCTTACAGTTCTAAGCTCGGAGGGCGCAGGGTGTTGATGAGGTTAAAGAGATCACTGACGAAGAGCCTATTGATTTTAATTACCCAGAAACAGCCCACAGGGACAAAGGACTTTGGCGATCTGTGTGTGGTGAGTGGTGGAGGTGGGGGGAGCCAGACTACAGATTAGATCAACATCCCTCATTACTTCCATGGAATTGGGGCGGGGGGAAGACATGGAAACAGCTCACTTCAGTTTCTTTTTTATTTTTAAAGTAATAATTTCCCTGCACACCCCTCAATCCCAAGCATGGAAGGTTTGAGGAACAAGGCACAATTACCTATTGTCGATATTAATTCAATTACATCCAGGTTATTTATTAGGTATTATGGAAAAGCAATTCCTGCCCTTGGTGGGGAGGGAGGTTTCGAAATCCTGTTCCCTCCCTTCTCCCCCAGGAAAATTCTTCACTGATCAGAATTATAGGCAAATGGAAAGGGCATTGGATTCAGGAAAAGAGAACCTGGCTTCATTTCTAGCTTTATTACTATACAGCTGTGTGACATTGGCTAGGTCAGATGGCCTCTCTGGGCCTGAGTTTTTTCATCTGCAAAATGAGTCGTTTGGACCAAATGAACTCTGAGGACTCTCCCCACTCTAAACAGATGCATTCCCTGGCAGACAGGCGAAAGGAAGGGAATAACTTGCAAAATGGGCTGCTCAGAGGATCTCAGTTCAAATCTCTCCATTGTTAGACTAGCTGTGAGGACTTGGACAAGTCTCTTCTCTTGGGCTCAGGTGCTTCCACCAATCAGGACCACATAACCCCAGGGTAAAAATTAGGATCATATTGGGAGGGTCCAGAAACATGGCAGAAGTCTTCTGTGAAGCATCTTCAAGGCCAATGGGATAACCAAGGGATGATTGGGGTTTGGGCCCTAGCAATTCACAAAAGAGAGTCTGCTAAAGAGTAAAGACTACAACCCATGTAAGTGAAGGGAACCACTCTACACGTGAGAAGTTAATACTTAGTAGAATGGAAGGGATTAGGTGTGACTAACTTCACATCTCCCCACTTTGGGGATTTCATTTACAAAATGTTTCTGCTGCTCAGTCAGAGAAAAATCAGAGTCAGTGGCCTCAACTGTTCTGCCAGGACATGTCTATTCCCTGAGCCTTCCCTTCCTCAGCTATAAATTTGGATTGATACTACTTGTGCTCCTGACCTCTCAGAGAAGTTTTGAGGAAAGTGATTTGAAAACTAAAGTGCTTTAGAAATAGGTGCCTCTACTATCATATGGACAGCATCTAGTCCAGGGGTCACTATATTTGAAGGTCCTTTGGGATCCATAGTAAGTCCATTTGACCTTAGTCTAGTCAAAGATAGGTCTAGGACTAATCTAGAACAAGGGTCAGCACCTAGTCTTCTGCCATTCTCAGGGCACTGTCTTGAGCTTATGGTGACTCAGAAATATTCCTTGACTGGGTCATAGGAGCTGGCACATTTTAAGATGTGCTGAAAACAGGGCTTTCTCTTCCCTACCAATGAATAAGGGGTAATTCGACTAAGCCCTGAAGGAGAATAAATTAGAGACCAGTAAAGAGAACCTGTTTTTATCAAAGGGACTCCTGGTTCTAAGATGGGACTTCTGGATGGAAAGACATCAAAATTACAGGGAAGTTTCTGGTACCCTGAGTGAAAATGGTTTTGGAGAAGAGAGGGAGGGCAGAAGCAAAACAAAACATCCTTGGCTGAAACACTCCCTCATACTGGTTGTCTCCACTATTAGAATGTAAACTCTTTGAAGACAGGGACTCTTTTGTATGTGTGTCTCCAGCACTCTGCCTAGGACCCTGTCTTAACTACTTTACAGGACTGAAGGTAGGGACCATGCCTTATTTATCTATCTTCCTCTCATGGGCCAGCACAGGGCACATAGTAGGCACTCAGTAGATGTTTAAATAAATATATTAGCCAAGCTAGGTGTGTCAAAGATGTCTACTTGCAATCTAGCCAGATATGTTGGTGGGTCGACGGCTGTGGACAAGTCAAAGGGAGGAAGTGACAACTGAGCCAGGCTCCAGAGGAAATGAACAACGACAATAACAACAAACTGGACTTCTCTATAGCACTTTAAAGCTCACCAAGTGATTTACGTACCCATCGGAGGCTCACAATAACCCTGAGGGCTGGGTTTGCAGGTATTGGTATCTCCATTTCATAGATGAATAAAGTGAGACTCAAAGAGTCTTAATGCTAAACCTTCTTACTCACAAGGCCAGACCTCTATCCATGTGCCAAGCTGCCTCTCATTTCCTGTTAGTGACCTATAAATAAGTAGAGGAAACTGCTTCTATCTCACACAACTCATATTTTTCACTTTGGGAACTCATGATTCCATTGGGTGGGTATAGATTACGATCCTTAGTAGACAGTCTTTGTGAATTGCTGTGACCAAAAAAAAATACTTATCATACCTTGGTCACGGCCTCAGAGGGGCATATGGGGAGAAACAATTGAGGACAAATTAAGGTGCCTTGTTAAATTTTTCAGCTTATAGAAAATGCTGATACATGCAGGAAATACACAGCCTAGGTAACATTAGACTATAGATTCACCCAGATCCAACTTTTTGTCAATGGTGGAAACCAGTTCAAAGATGAAAGGGTCAAGTTGGTGGTCCTGACTCCTTGGTGAACTTTGGTGAGGCTAGATCTTGGTGGGAGCCTTAGCACAAAGGAGAAGCTTTGGAGAGGAGGCACCTTGGTCTGTCTGGGGAATAGAGAAACTGAAATACTTCCCCTCTATAGTACTCAGACAGCGGCCTTTTCCTTTTCCTCTGGGAAAGGGATTAATTGATGCTACTAGCTGGGAAGCTACGGAGAATTGTAGGAAGGATGGGAGTAATTTTCTGGGAGCTACAGAAAACTATAGTAGGCATTGTGTAATGACTTTGAGGAGTGATGCCTGCTGAAGATACACCCAATGCACAACTATAAGTGATTGAAGCTATGCAGGACTCCAGGAAAGGGTCGCCTACTGGCAAATTTTGCTAGTTTCCATGAGATCTTTTGGTTTCTTCCAAACTGTAAATAATTATTTTTTCCCTGAGTTTTGTGAATGATATGCTTATAAGAAGGGTTGGTTACAACATGTTGCTTGGCTTGTGTAGCGATGGAGTCCATGGATCCCCCTCAGTGGACCCTCATGGATTAGAGCAGCATGCTACTCAACTCCTGACAGAGAGGTGAAGGACTCAGAATGCAGATGGAGACATACATTTTTTGGGTCATGTCCAATGTGGGAATTAGCTTTGCTTGACTACACACGTTTGTTACAAGGGTTTTGTTTTCCTTTATTTCTTTTCCGGTGAGAGGTGGGGAGGTTGGAAGGAAAGAATATAAATGCAAGGGAGCAAGAAGGCAATCTTCCTTTCACAGCTACTGGTGACAAAATCATGCTTGCGTAGACATCCTCTTTCCAGCAAAAGGAAAGATCAGGGAGCTGTCCACAGGTTCAGCCAACTCTCTGGTAAGCTACTGGCTACCTTGAAGTTCCCATATACCCTGGGAATGGGTAAACAAGTCAGAGATGTGAGAAACCTTCTAAAGTACTATATCCACCTTCTTGTCACGGGAGAGCATTTCATAGCTTACAAAGTGATTTTTTTTTCCTCACAATAACTTTGAGAGAAAGGTTGGAAAGTATTATGAATGCCATTTGACAGATGAGGCTCAGAGATGAGAAGTGTGATTTACTTACACCAGGGAGTCAAGTTTAGCCAGCATTTCCCCATGTCTAGACACTTCCAATCAAGGCTGGAGCTGACTGACAAATATATAGCTGTTTGGGAGCTGAAGCTGTAACTGTCAGTAAACTCCTGGATTTGCTAATTGTCCTTCTTCTGTTGCTGTGGCTGGGAGCCATGGGTACGTTTTTGATGCCAGAGGTTAGGAGTCCTTTTCATTTTCCCAGCAGCTCTGCTGCCTTCAAGCTCACAAGGTGGGCTCCCCATACAATCCCACTCTCTACTCCGGTCAGAGACCAACCATGTCTAACTGAATGAAATTGACCTGTTTAAGGTCTCTCCACTCCAGCTAAATTATTTGATCATAGCCACAGACATCTGTTTGGGGCAGTAATTGGTTGTTTAGAAGAGCTGAGAGCCGTTCTTCGTGCAGGAGCAGCAGGGGTCAGGGTGAGACAAGGAGGGGTTGGCCAGCAGAGGAGGGCAGGGAGACAGGTGCTGACAGAGCCCTGTCTGCCTCAGATAAGCCATGCAGATTAACTGCTGGCTCTCTATCTCCTTCTGTGGCCCAGTAATCCCCTTTAGCGGTTTCACTCCCAGGGACAGAGCCCAGGGCAGGAAGGAACCTCGTCCTTCTCTCCTCTCTTCAAATACCCCTCTGCCCATACCCTTTCTGGAATCTTGTAGATTTCCACCATACAATTAGTTTTAAATGTCAATTTCACGCTGGCTCAGGTTGAGAAAAAAGCAAAACCAGTAGGCACAAGGCGCCTGTTGCAAAGGAGTGCTAGGAAGAGGCTGGGGTTGCTTTCCTCCATATCTTGGATGATGACGATAATAGATAATAATATTACTAATAATCATATACATTTCTGTAGCTCTTTAAGGTTTACAAACAACTTTTTATATACAATAACCCTGGAAGGGGGGTGGTGGTACACCCCTACCCTTGCCAGAAAACAAAACTAGGTGAGCAGGCAAGTCATTCCTTTTCTCTGAGCCTCAGTTTCCTCACTTGTAAAATGGGGAATGATAATGATTCTTGCATTGGCTACTGCATGAATGAACCCTCCAGGGGCTGTTGTGAAGATCAAAGTAGAAGAGTTAATGTTGGAAGCAAGAAGGAAATTTCCCAGGGAGGTCATGTCCATAAAAAGGGAGTGGGGGTAGTGAGTAAACTGGAGGGTAATGCTGGTGAGGGTTATTTGAAGGATCTGGTATTGACCTGGGGGAGGAAGTAGGATAAGAGAGTCATCTTCATATGTCATTAGAGGGCTGGGTCTGGAGTCAGGAAGATCTGAGTTCAAATCTGGCTTTAGACACTAACTAGCTGTGTGAACCTGGGCGAGACACTTAATCTCTGTCTGTCTGGGAATAATAATAGAAGCTCCCTCCTAAGGTTATTGTGGAGATAAAGTGAGCAATGTTTGTAAAGCACTTAGCACAGTGCCTGGCACATAGGGGGAATAATAAGTGCTTGTTCCTCCTCCCCTTCCTTCTTCAATTAGCTGAAGGGCTGTTCTGTGAAGATGGATTAGCATTGTTCTGTTTGGCCTCAGAGGGCAGAACTAAAATAATGGGTAGATGTGTCTGAGATGTAGATTTCAGCCCCATATCAGAAGAGATTTCCAAATAACTAGAACTGTCCCAAAATGGAGTGGGCTATCTCTAGAGCCCCTCACTAAAAGTCTTTTACATTTTTTAAATTTAATTTTCATTTGCTTATGAACTCACTCACCTACAAGCATGGACATTTTGTTATACAAAGATGAGCAAAAAAGAGAATTGTGTATGAAACCCGTGAACTGCTGTGAGATGCATGTAGGATGGATGAAAGACAGGATGGATGACAGCTGACATTTATAAAGCCAGCATTTATATTTAGAGCTTTAAGGTTTGCAAAACCTTACACCCTACAGCTTGCCATTATTATTTCCATTTTACAGATGAGGAAATTGAGGCACAGAGACATTAAGTGACCAAACTAGGGTCATACAGCTAGTAAGTATCCGAGGCTAGATTTGAACACAGGTCTTCTTGACACCAAAGCTCTGTCCACTGCGCCACCTAGTGGCCTATGAGGTACCTTAATTCTGTGATTCTATGACCCCTTGGAAAACAAAACTCTCATCTTAGTAATGCTACAAGGTGACTTTCTGCTTGGAGGTGTTTTTTTTTTCAATTTCAAATTTTATTGAAAAATTTCAAATTAACAACCATCAAGCAGCCAGAGGAGCCCACGGTCCATAATTCTCTAATGGTGAAGCTCTGTTCCTCCTTTCTAATGAGATTGGAGCCAGGATGTTCAATTTACAGCATTTATTAGAAGACATAAACCTTCATGATCCAAAACTCCTTCAGTTCACGGCCCTCAGGGCTGTGGGACTTTTCTCCCTTCCCAGCTCCTCCCCACTTAGGGATTTGGGACTCAACTGGGAGGCTTTGGGTGCCATAGGGTTCAAGAGAAGGGCTGTCTCAGAGCAGAACTAGCACATGGCTGTGTTACTCAGTCGAGTTACTGCCCTTTAGTTGGACTCAAGTTCTGATTCTTGTGCCCTCTGGTTGTATGACATTGGACAAATCACATCACCTCTCTAGGTCTCAGTTTTCTCACCTGTAAAATGGGGATACTAATAGCACCTACCTTTCAGGATTATTGTGAGGATCAAATTAGATCATTTTTGTTAAATGTTTAGCACAGTGCCTGGCATATATTAGGTGATTAATAATACTCCCTCCTCTTTCTCTCCCTTCTTTCCTATATATATGAATATCTATCTATCTATCTATCTATCTATCTATCTATCTATCTATCTGTCTATCCACCCATCCATCCATCCATCTATGTATGTATGTATGTATGTATCTGTCTATCTATCTATCTGTCTGTCCGTCCATCTGTCTATCTATCTATCTATCTATAGATCGATATACATGTATATCTATCCCACATAAAATACCTATATGTGATATATGTATTTATGAAAATAGGTGTGTGCAAATATTAATGTGCATTTATATATACTTATTTTCATATTGTGAGAGGCAACATGGTATATTGGGTGAAGAGGTGGCTTTTGATCCAGGAAGAACTGGGTTTAAGTTTCACCTACTACATATGATCGTTAGCATTTGGAGAACTTTACATATATTACCTCACAAAACCCTGCTATTATTCTGTTCATTGGCAGGATTTGAACTCAGCTTTTCCTGACTCCCACTCGAACACTCCATCGGCTGCAGCACTCAGTTGTCTCACATTCACAGCGGCCTTATAAAAGTCATAGGCACCAACAAGAGGATGGATACCACACCTCTGGTATGTCTAGACCCAGCAAACATCGCTGGAATATCAGCATGATTGGGACCAACTCCAGCTGATTCAAAGTTTTGCCAGAGTATTTCAGGTACCATGGAGCAGTGAAGAGAGAGCCCGCCACGGAGCTGGGAAGAACTGGGTTCGAGTCTAGTATCTGACAAAGGCTGGGCGAATCATTTAACCTCTCAGTTCTCTAGGCAACTCTCTAAGACTGTGAGTTTGGATAAAAGGTGTTAACCTGCATTGGGGGAGGAAGTTTCCTCACCTGAGAGTTCCCTGGAGACAATGAAATTACAAGTCAGTACAGCCCCTGCCCTATCTGATTGTATACTTGCATGTAAACCTGTTATATAAGTTGTCTCCTCCTAGAACAGGAGGGTCTTGGGGGGAGGGCTTGTTTAGTTTTTGTCCTTGAATTTGTAGCACTTGGCATAATGCAATTAATAAAGCTTGTTGATTGACCCTCCCTCCCTCCTTTCCCAAGCTATTAGCTTCTGAATGTGACAGGAAGTTTACTAATCTAGATATGGTGCTGGGGTGGAGTTGACTGGTTAGAAGTCAGTTTGAAGCTGGGGTCCTACTCGGGCTGGCCAGGGGCTCAGTCTGGGCCAGAGGTCAAGGGGCCAATCTGGTATAGGGTCAGAGATTGAGTCTGGGGCTCAGACAGTATTCAGTTTAGGGTCAAGGCTTAACCTGGGGATGGGGAGCAGAGCTTTTTAGAAAAGTCAACCTAATTGGCCCACATGGGGGGTCTTATTCTCATTAGTCCTCCATGCTACGTGTAATGTGAGATGTGGCTGAGAGAATGATCTGTTTCCGTATAATGATGGTTCACTAGCTGAGCCCCTAGAATATGCCCAGCAAATGACCTGCCTTAAGAAGGCCCATGTCTAATGAGCACAGGATTAGGGGACCTGCTCTGCTAATTAAAGGGACCTGACCTAGGTGGTCTGTCCTCCATCTGCAGAGATTATAGCAAAGCCCACTTCAGAAAACCCGTGACTGTGGCCACAGCATTACTCAATTTGGAGATTGGATGCAGCCAAAGGAGAGCTAACATGAAGAGGCTGTTCCCGGTCTCCATGCTCATATTGAGCCCATGGGAAATCAGTTGGTGGCTTAGTGTCCACCCTCCCCTCTCCTCCACCTCTGAGGAAGGCCACACCAAGGCCACAGTAAGGCAGGCTATTGTACTAACAAGAGCCTTGGACTGTGGGTCAGGAGACCTGGCCTGGGGACCCAGCACGTACCACATATTAGTTATGTAATTGTAAGTTAGTGGGCCCTCGGTTTTGTCCACCTCTACCCTCCTATGCTTTGTGACTCTATAAGGGTAAACTCTTGGTTACCTCTGCCCTGTGCCCATCCAAATCTATGGCCTTGCCCTCTGCTTCAAACAGTGGAGTTTCATGCTTGGACTCTTGTGGGCCCCTTTAAGCTGTGCACTCAAAAAATAGCAGAGGTTGGAGGGGCCTTGGAGATCATTTGGGCTCCATTTTATAGAAGAGGAAGCTAAGGTGCAAAGGGAAGGGATTGCCCCTGTAAGCTAGGTGGTGGAAGGAAGGGGATGAGCAGGCATTTGGAGCTGTGGATAGGCTCAGACATCCTGAGTCTGTGAGCATTGCATCCCTTTCTTGGCTGTTGACTGGCCTATGGTCCTGTTTCATAGACTTAGAACCCATCAGACACTCCTTTGGCGCTGACCCAGTATAATACCAAGAATACTGTGACACTGTGTCTCTCCAACAAAGAACTCTGGGGCTAAAATAAAATTCTTTTCTGTTGCTTTGTTTTGGTTTTAAGGTTATATCTTTTCTCTATAGACTATAAGTTCCACCAGGGATTTGTTCCTCCCTAGTTTCCTCTCCCAAGGCTGTGAGATCCCTAAGGAAAGAGGTATCTCCTTATCCCATTTACCTCAAGAGGAAAGCACAGGAGTGGTATCCTCTAGAGCAAGCCCCTGATGAATGAGTTAAGGGCAGAAAGAGGGGGTCTGAGGTTCGTGGTAGTGGTATTGGCACGGACCATTGAGATGGATGGAAGTAGCTAAATGTAAACTTCAGTAGATTATGAGTTCTTTGAGGGCAGGGGTTGTCTCATTTTTTTGTCTTTTTGTCTCCAGCACCAACCTAATGCCCTTGTATGCAGTAGATGCTTAGTAAATATTTGGTGAATAGAAGTTAAAGTAAGACAGATTTCAACTCAATTAAAAAAATCTGAACCCAAACTTCCTAATAATCAGAGATGTCCAAAAAGTGGAGTGAGCTACCCTGGGATCAATGAAACAATAAACCTTTATTAAAATCCCACTATGTGCAGGCACTTTGACAGTACTGAAGATACAAAAAGAGGCAAAAGACAGTCCTAGCCCTCAAGAAACTTGCGATCTAATGGGAGAGACAAGATGCAAATAAATATATACAAAGCAAGCTGTATATGGGATGAATAGGGAATTGTTGTTTGTCAATGACATCAGGGAGGTGATGCCTTGACTTGCAAGTGAATTGGATTTAAGTGAGGCAAGGCTGTGCAAAGTCACCAGCCTCACTTCTTCAGTCATCTGGGTCCAGTGGCAAGATATAGGTCAAGATGACTGGAGATTGCCCTGGATGCAGTGGGAGTCCTTGGTCTTTATAAGGTAAGGTCTTTCCCAGGTCTCAGTTTGCCTGAAGCAACACCCATTCAGTGATTTAAGGCTCGGTAAGAAATGAGATAAAAGATGGCCTCTTTTGCTTAAACAAATCAATCTGGGAGGGGAAGACCCTCAGGATTTCTGGCCACAACAGAAACAATTGCTATTTATACTCACTCTGAGACAACAAAACTCAAACAATGACCAACTGAGGGACCTATTATTGGAAATAAGGATGAACAGGAAATAATTAACAGAGGGAAGGTATTGAGAAAGGTTAGGGAAGGCTTTCTGTAAATGATGGAATTTTAGCTAGGACTTAGAGGAAGCCAGGGAAGGAGTGGAGAAGGGACAGCATTTGAAGGTAGCGGATTTCTTTCATTGGAGGCTGGATTAACCCTTGCTGGGGATTACGTAGAGTAGTCCCTTGGAGGTCCTTTTCAAATTTTAACACTCTTTGAACTTGGAAATGGGACAGCACATTGACAAGAGCAGATTACAATGTTCATATCTTTCTACCATGGTCTCTGGATGGCCAGTCTTTTCTTCTTATCCAGCTCAGGCATCACTATCATCGTCATCATCATCATCATCATCATCATCATCATCATCATCATCATCATCGTCATCATCGTCATCATCAGAAAATCGTGAAGCTCTTTCAAGGCTGACTGAGTGCTTCCCTCACAACAACATTATGAGTTTGGTAGGATAGATATTATTATCCTCATTTTACTGAGGTTCAGAGAGGCTTTTAAACTATTTTTTTCAACTAATAAGCATTTACCTTTTCTCTCTCACTATTCCCACTCAATTAATTGCAAGGAAGAAAAACAAAACCCTTGTAACAAATATTCACAGTCAAGCAAAAAACACTCCCATATCAGTCATGCTCAAAAATTCATCTCCTTTTACATCTTGAGTCTGTCATCCCCTCTCAAAAGAAAAGCAGCATGCTTTCTCATCCATCCTTTGGGACTGTGGCTGATAATTTCATTGATCAGAGTTCCTAAGACTTGCAGAGCTATTTATTCTTACAACATTGTTGTTACTGTACAAACTATCCTCCCGGTTCTGCTACTTTCCCTCTGCATCAGCTCATACAAGTCTTCCCAGGTTTCTCCGGAATCCTTTAGTTCTTGCAGTATTCTATCACATTCATATACCATAGTTCAGCCATTCCCCAGTTGATGGGCATCCCTTTACTTTACTTTCCAGTTCTTTGACACCATGAAAAGAGTTGCTATAAATATTTGGGTATGTAGAAGTCTTTCCCCTCTTTCTTTGATCTCTTTGGGGGTAGAGGCCAAGTGGTATTTCTGGGTCAGAGAGTATTCGTGATTTAATGACCTTTGAGGCAGAGTTCCAAACTGTCAGAGAAGCTAAATTAGAAAGGTAAGGTGATTTCCCAGGGTCATGTAACTAGTAAGTGCCTGAGTCAGTTCTTCTGATTCTAAGACAAATATTCTTTCCATCATAACACATAGCTTTTTAAAATTTAGCCTACTGAAGGCCTCACCATTCCCATGTTGGCCATAGGCTTGGGTGGGTATGAGTGGAGGAGAACTCTCATGCCTCTTCCTTGTATTCTCTTATTAACATGCTTTCCATTACCCCCTCTCCCTCTTACCCTGCCCGGCCCCATTGCCTGACCATGTTACAGATAGTCTGTGTCTCTAGTCCTGATTTCAGTGGAATAGGTGCTAAATGCCATAGGGGGTTTCAAACAAAGGAGACATCAGTTAGTCTCTGCTATTAGAGAAATCTTCTTGGAGGAAGTGGGATTTGAGCCAGACCTTGAAGGAAAAGTAGGGTTAGGCCAGGTGGGGAAGAGGGAGGACACTGGAAGGAGGAGGAGGGAACAGTGGGGAGGTCAGTCTACCTGGATTGGAGGGAGGGGTCATGCTGGGTGGGAGAACAGTATTTTAACCACTGGAGCTGTCTGAAAATGGACTGGCTGCTTTGTTAGGTAGTGAGAAGCCTGTTACTGGAGGTGTTCAAGCCAAGGTGAAATGTCTGCCTGTTAGGGATGCTGGATAGAAGAGTACTGCAGGGGGTGGGAGATTAGACTGGATGGTGACTGGGCTCCCTTTGGCTTTGACAAACTCTGTTTCTGCCATTTTATGATTTTCACTGGGCAATACCTGCCTATGTTTAATTTTTTTTCCTTTTGTCTCCTCAGTTGATTGTGAGTTTCTCCAAGTCATGGATATGTCCTTGTGTATAGGTAGGATTAGGGTACAGTCTGTAGTTGGAGTCAAGGCGCATTCTGGGCACCTTGTCAAAGTTTAATTTAAGCCTAAGGTTAGGGTTCAGTGTGTGGTGAGGTCTGAGGTCAGGGTCAGGGCTTTATATGGGGCTCTAGTCAGAGTCTGGTCTGGGACAGGGAGTAGGGTTCAATCTGAATTTAGGTGAAGGTTCAGTGTATGGTTCAGTCTAGCACCTGAGGTTAGAATACATGCTAAGATCAAGGACAGGGGTCTATAAGAGACTGTGGTCAAGATTTGTTCTGTGTCTGCAGTCAGTTCAGGACTCCATCTGGGGTTGGGTTCATTTTTTAATCTGGATCAGACTTCCATCTGGAGCTGGGGTCAAGATTCAGTGTGTGGTACAAGTAGGTCAGAGTCAGGCTCAGGCTCATTTTGGAGCTGGGGTCATGGTTCATTCTGTGATCTGGTTCAGAGCTCAGTCTGGGGCTGGGGTCAAGATTCAGTGTGTGGTAAGGGTTTAGTTTGTGGTTAGGGTCGGGGCTCAGTAGGGCATGGATCATAGTTTGTTCTAATGGCTGGAGTCAGATCAAGGTTTGGTCTGGGACCTGAGGTCAGGGTCAGGACTAGGGTTAGAGTTCATTTTGGGGGCTAAAGTCAACAGCCAGGCTGGGACCAAGTTCAGGGCTCAGTCTGGAGTCACCTTCTGGGGCTCCTCTTCCTACAATTCCAGCCTAACTCTGAGAACTTTCACCCCTTGAAAACCAGGGGCTCTTCTCCTTCTGCTTCTGGATCCCCTCCTGCCTTGCTCAGGGCCCACTGCTCTGGAATGCTTTGTTGATGGAACAACAGAAACGAATGAGCAAAACCCAAGAGCCAACTCAGGAAGAATATTCATTTGTTTTACAAGCAAACCTGTTCTTATCAGCCTCTACCCAAATGCGAAAGTGTATTTGTCTGCCTGGGATGAAATATAATATTGATGTCACTTTCCAAGAAATATACCATCTGTCGGCTGCCTGGCTGTTGGCTCTCTTGCTGGGTGTTTCCCACCCTTTGCCACTCTGTGTAAACATGCCGACGTTGGCCTGACACCCAGCATCATCAACATCATGGCGGCAGCCACGCGCCCCAACACTTACCCCCGCAGCTGCCAAGGGAGTGGAGGCAATTTATCTCCGTCTCACCTCTCTTAAAACACTTTTATCAAAATTGGCGGTCAAACAGCGCTGAACCATGGTGGCCTCAATCTTAAACGCGGCCTCGCAGATTTTAATTTGGGAAAGATTAATGTACTCTCGAGTGTGGCGGCTGCAGCCCTCCGTTATCTAACCTGATGGCTGTCAGCTAATTTCTGCCCTACGATTGCATAGCCCAGCCTGCATGTTGATGTCTGAGAGCTGGGCACCCGCAGGGAGATAATGGAGAGGGGGAATGGAACTATTTTCTCAAATTTCTTTTAAATTAGAAGATGTTTCCCTGTCTTTGCAAAGCGGCAGTCCTGAGTCAATCTTGGTCCCTGCCCCCACCCCCTTCTGGCTCTCTTCTCCTCCTCCCCAACAGATGTTCTGTGACATAGTAAACATTTCATTTAAAGGGACACGGCAAGTTTCAAAAGATGCCAATATTGTACTAAGGTCACTTTGAGATGGATGACAACGAAGTGTCCGGAACAAATATGGACCCTCTTGGGCAGCTGAATAGCCCCTACAAGGGCTCAGCTAGAAAGAAAGGAGTCTTCAAGGCCACCTCCACCTCCAAGACTCATTTCTACCTCTCTCTATGCCCTAGGAACAGAGGGTTGAGAGCTAGAGGCAACCTGAGAGATTATTTAGTACAACCCTCTCACTTTAGAGACAAGTATTCATCAAGTGTCTGCTATATCCTAGGGTGTCACATAGTGCCCAGTGCTGGGGGTACAGTGACAAAGAATGAAACAATCCCAACCCTTCATTACGAAGCTGAGGCTCAAGGTCACATACTGGTCAGGATTGGAATCTAGGTTCTACCTCCAAATCAGGTGTTTTTCCTATACACCAATTTGCTCTTATGCTTCCTTAGAACTGGTCTTATTCATAGTCAGGGTAGGTGACATCCTACATAACACTATTTGGGGGGCACCAGAAAGACACCTAGAGCTTCCCTGCTGGCCTGCAGCAATACCTAGAATCCCATCATTAGAGATTCTTTTTTTGGGTTAAGGCCTTACCTTTTCTGGGAGCCCTCTATCCAAATGTAAATACTCTTAGGATAGGTAACTGAAACTTGACTACTTGGAGAGATCTGTGAATTCCTCAATGGGTTTTCCATCCACCAATGCAGCCAGAAGCACTTCTATCCCTGCTTACAGTCTTCATAAGTTGTTTTAGTCCATCTTCTGGTGAGAAGTTTCTCTGCACTGGGTGGGGTTGGTCCTTTCACAACAGATACAGTCTGTTTTCTGGTTGGTACCCAAAATCTATCCCAGACTGGGGGGAATCTACAAGAGCTTACTCTCCACTGCCACAGTCTTGGGGAGCCTAGCATCATACAGACCATGAGGCACTAGAGGAGGACTTTAGGGGAAAGAGACAGGGATCATATTAATAGAAATATAAAATTTTAGAGCTGGGAGAAAGCTTAGAGAACATTCATCCCAACTCATTCAATTTACAGGTAAGGACATTGAGTCCCAGAGAAGGACCATGACTTGCCCAAGGTCAGAAAGTAAATTCAGAGCAGAGCTGGGAATATAATCCAGATGTTCTGCTTTCACTGTTCAGGCTACTAAACCACAGCTGTCTCTCATTAAGCTGTCATCAGTCATTAACACCTTAATATGAATTGGTTATCATGTGGTTTTTCAATGGGGAGACAACTGAAGGTAGAGTTTGAGGAAGGGGAAATACTGGTACAGGTGGTGGGGAGGACAAAGAGGGTGCATCTTGGGGCACTGATCAGGTTGGGGGAGTCACTCTGGAAATGAGGAGTTGGGGAGAATAAAGATAGCAGGAAGGTCTGAGGACAGGAGAGAAGGGCTCTGAAAAGAAGGTGGGATGCACCAAAGACAAACTTCGTCAACCCCAACTTCACCCTTGATGAACACTTTTGAGAAGCAATGTAGTACATGGGAAATGACGTTGGATTTAGAGTTAGGGAGCTGGGTTCAAATTCTAGCTCTGCTCTTTTATTCTTTGAATGATTTTGCCCAAACTCTTTAACCCTTCTGGGCTGGTTTTCTTATCTGTAAAATAGGGTGAGGGGCTGGATTACAGAGGTGTCAAACATGCCCCAATGGTCAGAAACCAGGCCATAGAATATAGATAATGTTAATATGTGGTTTTCTAAATCAATATGTGGCCATCGGAAATCCTTATTATGCTTTAGTGGTCTCACTTCTATCCAAATTCAATGCCACTGAATAAGATGACCTCCAAGGCCCCTTCTGGCTCCACATGGGTGATCCTGCAAATCAGCTGAAGTGGCTGACTTCCCAGCTCAGTCCTGGCCAGTGAGAAGCACAGCCACTGGCAATCTGGTTTCCCGCTCCTTCTTGAGAGCACACCTTTCATGTGGCAGTAAATGAAGGATTGAAAGTGGTAGAATGAAGTCAAAATCTGCTTAGTTAGGCCCAATAGCTGGGGTGGGTGGTAATGAAGGTTTGTTCTAGAGTACAGGCAGTGGGAATACAGAAGAGGAGATGATACTATGAAGACCAGATGGGAAAAGCCAATTCAGTTCAATGAGAAAATGTTTATAAGTGCCTGTTGTGTTGGAGGCCTTCAATAGTAGAGTTAGTTAAACTTCCTAAAGACAGCATCCTTTTGCTGAAAGTGGGTAATAATCCTCAGGCTCAATGCACAGGAAAAGATAAAAAGAAACAGGCCAGTCTCTCACCATGACCTGGTAGGTGGGATGGAGTCCTTGTCTACTTCACTAATGCAGCCAGGATTGACTAGGAGTGTTCTTGTTTGCCTGAGCCTACCCCTGTGGGTGGGAGGTCTCTCAGATTTTTCTCCCTACACCCCTACCCCAGTTTTTCCAAGTTCCTTGGGGTGGGGGAAGGGAGGGAAAACAGCATTCTGTGCCTTACAGGCCACTGGCCTTATGGCTTAGGCTAAGCTCGACAAAAGCAGCCTTCTAATGGTTTTCCAACCCCCAACTGGACTCAATAAATAAGATAATAGGCTGAGTGTCCCTGGGAGAGACAACGCAGGCAGCTGATTGGCCACAATACTGGCAATTAATTCTCCAGGAATCTTTTGTACATACTAATTGAAAGTCTATCACCCATAACAAAATCTATACAATGTTTTAAGTGTTTTTTTCTTTTGGTGGTTGATTTTAAACTTCTAATGACAGGCCTCAGTAAAGGGGGTTAGGGGCAGGCTGGGGCTAAGGATACTTGGTGGGAGTCAGGTTCAGGTCCAAGGGGAAAGAGATTTTGGGGCAAAGATATGGCCTGGGTTCAAACTATTGGAGAAAGAGGTTGGGGGCTGGGGGGAAGGGGGCAATCAGGGAAATTTGGTGCAATGGATAGAGCACTTGGACCTGGAGTCAGGAAAATCTGAGTTCAAACTCAGCCTCAGCTGGTTACTGACTCTGTGACCCTGGCCAAGTCACAAGTTTGCCTTCGTTTCCTCACTTCTCAGTGGGGATAATAGTAGCAGCTATTTCTCAGGGTTATTGTGAGGATCAAATAATATTTGTAAAGTGCTTAGCTCAGTGCCTGGAGCGCAGTAGGTGCTTAATAAATACTTGTTCCCTTCCACTTCCTTCTCTTCTTTCTCGGTGGCATCCCCCCCCACCCTCCCTCCACTCAGCACCCGCTTTAATTTCTCTCCCTCTCTCCCAGTTTCCAAACCTGCTCTTTGAAGAGTTCTGAGCTCTATTGTTTCTGCCCTTCCTGACTCCTGAAATCCCAATCTTATCTTTTCTCTCCTTCTCCCTTCTCCCAGGTCCATCTCTCTCCCTTCTCAGGAAGAGTTCTGAGCTCCCACCCATCCCTTCCCTCTCAGCATATCAGGTTCTACTCCCCAGGATTTTATATTCCTAGGATCAATTGATTTAAAGCTGAAGGGACTTTAAGCAAAATCCTTCTTCTTATATATGAGGCCCAGAGAGAAGGGGTTTGTTCAGGGCTGCACAGTTAGCAATCAGCAGAGCTGGAATTTGCACCTAGTACTTCTGACTCCAGATCCTGCCCTCTTTCTACCATGTTGGGGCTGCCTAACTCAGCCTGAGCTCTCCCCAGGACTCTGCCCAAAAGATACTCCAAGCAATGGCCCGTGGTGGTAGGGATAGGGATGTTGAGAGAGAGAAAACATTTTTGGAGGGAGGGAAGGCTTTTCAAGCTCCCCTGAGATACCACTCCCAAGATTCCCATATACTTTTCCCCTTTAACCCCTCCTGTCTCAAGGACCCATGGATTATACTTATAGCACCCCCAGTCAGGAGACCCCATGACTTTGGGGTTTCAGGGAAAAGCCCCATAGCTCCTGCTCTTGGATGGTAGAAGGAGGAGGTACACAGGACCTTGCTGCTCATGAGAACTCTGCCTTGGGTCCTGGCATTTTGGGGGGTTTCCTGATCTGATTGGAGGAAGCAGCACCAACTGGGTCGGGGACAGCTCTTAGAGCAATAAGGTCTTAGAGTGTTACAGTTGGAAGGGACCCTCAAGACCACTGAGACCAACCTCTCATTTATAGAGGAGGAGAATGAGATCCAGGAATAGAAAGGGTTATACCCCAAGATTCCACAGCAAGTTATAGACAGAGCTGAGATTAGAACCTGGATCTCTCGGGACCAGGTTCAACAGTCTTTCCCCTCCAACTTATTACCAGTATAACTTGAGATCATCTCCTACTTCATATTTGGGAGATCATGGATCATAGATCATTGGTTTGGAGCTAGTTCAGGGATCATCTCGTCCATTTTGCAAATCAGGCAATGAAGACCCAGAGAAATTAAATGATTAAGTGACTTTCACAAGGATGCACGGCTCAGGTGTGTCAAGGTCCACCAATATATCAAGCCCCAGCTCAGGTGTCACTTGTCCCATGCAGCCCCCACAATGTCCCCAAATGATCTTCCCTGAGCTTTCCCCACTTCAAACATTCCTGCAGTGCTTTGTCCTCAATTCCATCACTCACTTTCTTGTATCATGGTGATTTGTACACATGTCAAATACCCTTCCCCCCCTTGAGGGCAAGGATTATACCATTTTTCCCTTTGTATACTCAGTTATTATTATGAGGAAATAAACATTTATTAAGTGCCTACTATGTGCCAGGCACTATGCTAAGCTCTTTACAAATATCTCATTTAATCCTTATAACAACCCTGAGAGATGGGTACTATTATTATCCCCATCTTACAGGTAAGGAAGCTGAGGAAGACAGAAATTAAATTATTTGCCCAGTGTCACACAGCTATTAAGTGAAATATAGCCCACTATAGAGTAGTAAATGTTTGTTGGCAGCTAGGTAGTGCAGTGCATAGAACTCCAGACCTGGAGTCAGGAAGACTGATCTGCGCGATCCAGGGCAAGTCATTTAACCCTATTTGCCTCAGTTTCCTCATCTATAAAATAAGCTTGAAAAAGAAATGGCAAGACCACTCCAGAATCTTTACCAAGGAAACCCGAAATGGGATCATGAAGAGGTAGACATAACTGGGGGCTGCTAGGCGGTGCAGTGGATAGAGTATCGGCTCTGGAGTCAGGAGGACCTGAGTTCAAATCTGGCCTCAGACGCTTACTAGCTGTGTGACCCTTGGCAAGTCACTTAATTCCCACTGCCTTGAAAAAAAAAGAGTTGGACATGACTGAACTGAAATTTATGTTGGATTTGATTGATGAATTGAGGCCACTCTGGGACTAAGCTGCCCTCTGTTCTGGTCAGTGGGGTGCCATTTAGGAAGGACATTGGCAAGCCAGCAAACATCCAGAGGATGATTCCTTGAAACCATACCATTACAGAATTGGTTGAAGGAACTTGGTGATGTTTAGCCAGAAGGGAAGACTTTGGGGAAAACACAACAGCTTTGAGTATTTGGGTGGCTCTCCTGGAAAAATGGATGAGTCTTGTTCTGCTTGGAATCAGAAGTCAGAATTAGGAGCCATATGTGAAAGTTACAGAAGCAGATTTAAGCTTGACATAAGGGGGGAAAACCTTCCTCCTAATCAGGGCAGTCTAACAGTATCATGGAGTACCTTGAGAGGCAGTGAGTTCCTTATCACAGAAGGTCTTCAAGGGGAGACTAGATAGCCATTTGTGCAGAATGCTGTAGAAAAATTCTATTCAAATACACATGGAATCAGGGGACTTTTGAGGTCCCCTCCTGCTTTGAGTCCCAACAGTCCTGTTATGTTCTATCCCAGGTTCCTGCTTTGCAGGCTTTTTAGAGTCTTCTGTAGTTGAGGCTAATCAACTTTATAGCAAAGTATTAGTAGAAAAACAAAGAGCTTGGCTGGGTGGGAGCCAGAAGACCTGAGGTCTAGGACCAGCCCTGCCACCAACTCACTGCATTAACTAGGCTGAGTCCTCTCCCTTCTTTTGGTCTCATTTTCCTGTTCTGTACAATGAGGGGGTTGAAAGAGATGATGGCTAAGTTCTCTTCTAGACCTGATTGATGTAGGGCATCCAGCTCCTTTTAATAGTTCTCTGCATCCTGTGGACGGGAAGCCAAGCTGGGGACAGTAGTGCCTAGGTCTTGTTGATGGATCGATGGGAGGGCAGTTTCTTTTGGGTTGACTTGCTTTGATTTCTTTATCCTGTTCACCTCCCAGTCTGCCAACGTCTTTCATGCCCATGGGTTGAACATAATCCTCTAGATGGTCTCTCATCAGGGCGTAGAAAAAGGGAGACAAGAAGAACTATGAGAAAACAAGATGAATTGCTAGATTGAGGAGGCCCTGAGAGATGTTCAGAGTAGTGAAGAGCAATGGGGATGATGAAGGCTTCCTGGAGGAGGAAAAGTAGAAGTAGGGCCTTACAGGACCAGTAGGATTTGAATGGGGGGGAGAAGAACATTTTAAGTGAGGGGATCTCTGTGACTAGTGTCGTAGAGGGAGGAATGTCCTTCTCTGTTTGGGGGCCCAGAGTGAGAAGACTGGCCAGCCTATGGCAGAAGGGATGTATGTAGAATGGACAGGGAAGTCTGGGCTAGATTACAGGGGAGCTTCCCTGGAGTTTCCCTGACACAAAGTAGGAATACAGTGGTGTCAAAGACTAGGGCAGACACTTCACTCTGAAGGGTTTTGTTTCACTTGTGTGACCAGTTAGTAAAGTATAGGGAAAGAGCACAGGTATTTGAAGTTAAGACCTAGGTTCAAATCCTGAGCCCGACATCCACTAGCTATGTGAACTTGGACGTGTCTCACACTCAACCTTTTTGAGGCTCAGTTTTCTCATCTGTAAAATAGGCCTAGCTAACAATATCTGCATTCTGGGGGTAACAGTGAAAACAGGCTCTGCCACTTAAGATCAGTTCTTGGATTCCATTTTCCCAACTGCTAATGGGGTGATTGAACCAGACCCAAGATTCTTAGTCATGGACCCCTCTGGCCATCTGATGGAGCCTATGGACTTCTTCTCAGAATCATGTTTTTAAATGCATAAAATACATTGGATTATAAAGGAAACCAATTATATTGAAATTCACAGTTATGAAAATATATTTTAAAAATGCTCATGGGCACCATATTAAGAGTCCCAGAGCTACAGGATCTCTAAGGTCCCTTAACACTTGGTATCAAGAGTTGAACCCAGGCCCTCCTTCCTCCCTCTTAGGACTCTTTCTAGTATAGCCTGCTATCTCTAGGTCCTCCCTTTCACAGCTGTTTTGAAGATCAAATGATATCCTGGCCAGGGAGTGGGAGGAAGTGTGCTGCGACCATAAAAACCTACCTAACTTTGATTTATAAAATGTGGAAACCCAGCCCCTTTTCCTAAAGCTTATTCCTAGTCCCTGTCATTCAAATTTCAGGACCAAGTTGCCATGTTTGCTACCAGGCTAAATAGAGGCTTCCTAGGCTGGAGAAGGCCCTGCCCTGGGCCAGGCTGGTGGGCTTTAAAAATGAGAGCCTGGGGAGCCCCTGGGGTAAGGGGGGGTACAGAGTGAAATGCTTGTTTTTCACGTTGGAGGAATTAGAGTGTGGCCTAATTGGGCTCGGTGAAATGAATTCAGCATCTTTCAGAGAACAAAATCATTGAGCTTGCAGACTAAATTGAACAGCCTAATAGAAATATGCAGGTGAAGGTACAATTAATTTTAATTACTAGACTTGCCATTGTTAGCTGCACAGCCGTGAGTAAAATTAAAATGGCAATCACAATTAGAAAATTGCAACCTCATTGTGCAACACATTACTCACAAATTAGAAGTCAAGGAACTATTACCCACCCACCCCACTGCTTTATGACCATTACTGCCAGGGTATAGATTTTCTTCTTCACATGCTACCTTGTCCATCTTCTTAAACCTTATCTTGGGTTAAGATCTCTAATAAGTTCCCAGAGAAGAAGATTAGGGACTAAAGCATATTGAAAAGTGTCCTAGGCTTGGAGTCGGGAGGGTGGTAGCCATGAGATCTTGGGCAAGTCATTTCACCTCTATGAGACTCACTTTCCTCATTTGGTTTTTTAAAATTTAATTTTTTAACTTGTAATCCCATAAATGGAGAAAATGCCCCAAGTGGTGATTGCCTCCAGTGAGGTGGACCAATGACTCATGTCTATGACATAGTGGAAAGAATATTAGATTTGGAGTCAGGTTCAAATCCCAGCTCCGTCACTTACTATTTATATGATGTTGGGCAAGTGACTTAACCCTTTTGGGTCTCAGTTTCCTTATCTGTAAAATGAAGGGGTTTCATTAGGTGACCCTTAAGGTTCCAACTCTAAATCTATTATTTATGCTAGTGGTCTGCAAACTTTTTAGGGATTATGTTCACCATTCATGAGTAAAAATAAAGTGGAATGTTGACTCTCAATGTATGCATACTCATTTATACATTATAAGCACATGCTCTTGTGTGAACAAGCATGTACATTCACTACAACATGTACACAAAATAAAATTTTTTAAAGAATGAAGTTAAAGATGAAATAATATTTCATCTTAGTGTCAATAGGAAGCCACAGAGTCTGGAAAATCATCTTGGCAGCTAAATGTAGGCTGGATTATATGGGAAAGAGGCTTGAGGCAGGGTGACCAGGTAGAAGGCTATTGCAGTAGTCCAGGTGTAAGAGGTGATGAGGGTCTGAAATAGAGTGGTAGCTGTGTGAGGAGAGAAAAGGGGATAGAAGGAAGGAGTAGAGGTGGAATTGACAAGATTTGGTAATCGATTGAATAAATGGGGTGAGGGAGGAGGGTAAGGAATCAAAGAAAGATGGTAATACCCTCAATAGAAATTTGGGAGTTTGGAGAAGAAATATTTTTTGAGGGGAAAGAACACAATATTATATACCATCCATACCTGCTCATCTTGTGAGACACTGTCCCACTCAAAATGAAAATGGAGGTGAGGGGAGCTTGTACTCACTGAACACTGGCCCTGGGTGCAGAGTCCCCCACCCCCCACCTGCTGTTGCCACAAGGTAATCTGGGGGGCAGGGATGGTGGTGAATTTTCCAACGGCACCTGTGTAGCTATGGCTGTGTATCCCAGAAGAGGAGAGATGAGAATTTGTACAGTGGAGGGAAGGAGGACTAAAGAAAACACTGGAAGAATAGGGGTAGCTGTGGTTGCCTTGGTGATAAGCCCATGGTCATCTAGGTGAGATGTAACCCATCTTCATGCCCTATGCTTGGCTGTCATGGGGAATGTGGCTCATCTTCCCACCCTCCCAAAGATTAAGCCAAAAAACATGCTCCTTCTCATCTTTGTATCTTTAGTTAATTAGTTAATAAGCATATATTATGGGCTTCTTTGGTACTAAGCTGTATACTGAAGATACAAAGAAAGGCAAAAAACATAGCCCTTGCCCTCAAGGAGCTTATGTTCTAAGGAGACATCACACAAATATGTATGTACATACATACAATATGTATGCACTTAAATATGTACCTCTGAGAGGTATACTGAATAAATGGAAGGTAGTCTCAGAGGAAAGGCATTAAGAGTGGGAGGGACCAGGAAAGGCCTTTTGTAAAAGGTAGGATTTGAACTGAGTCATAAAGCCAGGGAAGCTAGGAGGTAGAGGTGAGGAGGGAGAACATTCCTGGAATGGGGGCAGCCAATGGAAAGACATGAAGTATTGTGTTAAAGGAGCAACATGGAGGTCAATGTTGCTGGATCATAGTGTCCTTGGACAGGAGTAAAGAAAGAAAACCTGAAATATAGGAAGAGGCCAGGTTATGAAGAGGATTTTATATTTGATCCTGGAGGTAATAGGGAGCCATTGAATTTATGGGAAAAGGAAGGTAACATGGTCAGGACTGCACTTTAGAAAGATCAGTTTGACAGCTGAGTGGAGAATGGATTAGGGTGGAGAAAGGCAAGTGGCAGAGGCTCTTGAAATAGTCCTGGTGTGAGGTGATGAGGGCTTGACCAGAGTGTTGGCTATGGGAGTAGAGAGGAGGGGATGTATTCAAGAGATGCCATAGAGAAAGAAATGACAACAGATTGAATATGTGAGGTGAGTGAGGATGATCTCGAGGCTTCAAGCCTAGATGACTGGGAGAATGGTGGGATTCTAGAAAAATTGGGAAGAGAGAAGACTTTTAGGGGAAAGATAATCTGTTCTTTTCTGAAGGTGATGAGTTTGAGCTGCTCTAGAACATCCAGTCTGAGATGTCCAAAGGGCGTCATGGACAGGTCCTGCCATATAGGGTTAATGAATAAAGGTTTGTTGATGCGGACATACACAGATAAGAATAATGCTGATTAGAATATAAGTGCATAAGAGAACAACAAAGGGCTATGGTCTCAGAGGATAGAGTTCGAGGAAAGCTGGGGTGATCAAGGACAGTTTCATGGATGATATGGTGACATTCAGATTGAGTTTGGTGGCAGTCTGTGGGATGGATTGCAGATGGGAGTGATGGCTATAAGAAAATGACTTGTAATCTTTGGAGGGCAGTATTTAACTTTAAAGAATGACTGGTTAAAGATTGAATTGTAGGCTCTTGACAAGCTTTTCGAGTGTGGAGACCTTTTTGATTTCCTTCATATCATGTCATGTTAGTAGGCTTGGGGGGTGTTGGAGAAGGACCATCAAAGTTGGGCTGGAGGTTGGCAAAGTCTTCTTCTGGTGCTGCCTCCCCTTACCTTGTTTTGGCATCCTCTCCACCCAGGTCCCAGAGATTTTTGTCTACGCTAAGTCCCTCTTGTCAGGAAAGAAAGTGGCTGGTAAACTCCCTCATGCTGAGTTGGAGGAGACTGAACATGAGCCCATTCTTCCCCTTCTTCCATTCTCCAAGAGGTCAGAGCTTGCTTAAGCCAAAGGAATGAAGCTTGACTTGTGGACTTTGGGACATGGTGATAGGCTATCGGGAGAGATGACTTCAGGCGGTTGTGGGGAGGAGGCTGACCAAGGGGTTGGGCTAGATGCTGTCTGAGGTCCATTCCAGTTGTGTGGTTCTATGATCTCATTCCCCCACCATGTTTGGCTGGAAGGCACAATAAAGACCAATTAGTCCAATTCCCTCAATTTACATGTGAATTGGAGCTCAGAGGAGACTCATCCTGGGAAGGGCTCTGGTTTTAGACTCATATGGTGTCCAAATTTATTATGGAGTTAGAGCTTTTTTTTTTGTCTCCACTCAAGAGTAAATACACATAGCTTAGATATGGCTCACAGGGTCACCCCAAAAGGAATGAACAGAGTCCCTTCTAATAGAGATATTTAATATGCAAAATAAAGACACAACGTACAAAGTATTGAGTAGATGATGGATAGCTACTTCTACTACCACAAAAGAAGTGCTTAAAACATAAAACACTCACAAGCATATATTATCAAATACTTAAAACATAAATAATCACCCAGAGGAGGAAAGGAATAAACATTTATTAAGCCTCTACCATGTGCTAGGCACCTTTTCAAATACTATCTCATTTGATCCTAACCATAACTCTGGAAAGTGGGTACTATAGTTATTACCATGTTATATTTGAGAAAACTGATGGCAGGCTGAAGTTAAGTGACTTGCACAGGGTCATACAGCTAGTAAGTTTCTGAGGTCACATTTGAACTCATGTCTAAGTCCGACAGCACATGCAACATTCCACATGTATAATCCCTTGAACTTCTCTAGTGAAGGATGGAAGGCATATTTTCTCCCTTCTTTTGAGGAGGCCAAGCTTGGTAGTTATAAATATCCAGGGTTTGGTCTTATTTTGTTTTTCTTTCCATTTACATATTTGTAATAATTATATGTATTGTTTTCTTTGTTTCGCTTGGGTCCTCCACCTGTGAGTCTTTCTGTGTTTCTCTGAATTCTCTGTATTCATTATTTCTTACTATGTAGTAATATTCAGTTATATTCATTTTATTTAGGTGGTTTCTAAATGATGGCCACTTACTTTGATTCCGAAACATGGTGCCGTGGATACTTTGGGACACATGAGACCTTTTCTTCTGTCTTTGACCTCCTTGACTGGATTAGAGAAGGAGAGACCAGAGGCAAGGAGGACAACTTGGAGGCTACAGGCAGGAAATGATGAAAGCCTGAATTTGGCTGGTGATTGTGTGAGCAGAGAGAAGGGGATCGATAGATGGAAGAGAGATGGCTGAGGCAGAAACGCAAGATCTGATAACTGACTGGCTCTATGGGATGGGTGAGAAATTGTCAACTGGAAGAACAATGGTGACCCAGACAGAAACAGGGAAGTTCAGAAGAATTGAAGGTGGGTTTTGGGGGAAAGAGAGCACAACGAAATCCTGAGGTGGACATCACACCCCATCCATGCCTGCCCATCCTGTGGTGCTCATTCTCTCCCAGTCCAGATGTGGGACAGGGAGGGATCTCTCCTTTGTGGTTCACTGCCCTGGAGAGCAAAGACCGCTCTTCAGGGGCACCTGTAGTACTCCCTATTGAGGGCTACCTGAGGGGCAGTGTGGGCTGGGGTGGGGGTGCGGAGCGTGAATTTTCCCCATTGAAACTCCACAGCTGCTGCCGTGGATGCCTAGTAATGGTTAGGTTAATAACTGGCCAGAAGGACCAATACTAGGGTGAGACACAGGGAGGTTGGGAGCTTTAGCCTACTAGGTTGGCTAGCAGTTTAAAAGAGCCTCTGACCCTTTAACAGAAGTGCTGGAGGGAGTTTCAGGGGAACAGAAGGGCCCCTGATCCAAACACAGGAGTGACACTAGTTTTTAGGCCACTTGATTGGCTTTTTCTCTGTGGATGGGCTATTTAAATAGGGAAGGGGATCTTCTATTCCTCAAATGGGGTTAACACAGGGAGCTAAGGTTATTCCTTCACTTGTCAGAGAGACTTTTTGCTCCACTTATCTTTTTTGTAAAACATTTTTTCCTTATCTAATTAAATTGTCTATGTTTTTCCCCCTCTTCCCCTAAAGATCACTGTGCACCTGCTCTGAAGTGACCATTACTCACAGTAACCTTCCACACCCTTCATTCCTTCTTTCCTTTCCTCCAGGGGCTGGGTAACCTGGTCATCCAGCCAAGCACCTTCCTCCTGCCAGAATCAAACAGAAGCAGAGATGAGATTGGGGACCTGGGGGGGGGGAGGAGGGGAAGGATGGATTACTGAAAAGAAAGGGCTATTATGTTATTTGGCTAATTTCAGAGAGACATGGGCCTGAATCATGTTTTCTATTGAATCCCATTAAACTCTGGGCAAAGGCTTTACTATGTAGATTTATAATTACCTCTCATAGATTCTCTCAGACTCTGGCCCCTCGGCTTCCCGCCCACAGGTCCTGCTTGTCAGCTTACCAAGAAGGAAGAAGGGCTCTGGAAAGGAGTCCCAGGAGATTTCGATTTAGGACTGGGAGGGACCAGTCTCTGTATCTCCCCTTGCTACAAGGCTTTAAGGTTTGCAAAGTACTCTTCTTAGAAGAGACCCATAAGGAAGGGAGGTCTTATTAGGACCATAGATGGATTTGGATCTAGAAGAGACTGCAGAGGCCATGTCTGTATTCAACTACTTCCATTTACAAATGAGGAAACTGGGGCTCAGAAGAGTAACAAGGGGGAACATCCCTGGCATGGGGGAATGGAGACGCAGGAGGATGGAGATAGGAGATTGAGTGGCGTAGATGGTTGTTGTCCTTTGTTTTCGAAGAGGACCAAAATGACATCACTATGATGGGGTCAAGGTACATTGTGCAGGATCAGCCCAAGATGAGCACAGAAGGCTCTACCACAATTTGGTCATGAATAGTCCTTATGAACATTTGGGGTAGAGATGTCTCTATGTCATATATGAAGACATGTAAGAAGACCAATTCAACTGGGCCACAGGATCGGCGAAGAAGAGAGAAAGCCAGAAAGGTAGGCTGGGAGAACTTACTTCAATAAATCAAGGACGGGATGTTTCACTTTCCATTCATGAGAAAATGGGAAAAAGGGGATTGTGGATCTTAAAGCCCTGTTTAAATGACATTGTGATCCTCATGATCTTTGTTGTTATTAACAAAGAATCTGGGATTGCATCTTTTTCCAAATGATGCTCGTCCCAACCCCTCTGTGCTTTAGCTCACAGCCTGGAGGAGTTTCTTAGGTTAAACTTTTGATGAGCCTTTTCCTACTTAGTGGCGTCGATCTGTGGAGAAAACATACACAGTCCCAAGAATGGGCCCATTCTTGAGGCCCTTTTGGTTTGGTGGGACCTACCAAACCCTATTCTCCAGTGTCACAGCCTTCAAGAAGTCAGGGTCACCTCTATTATGGGGCAAGACATTCAAAAGTAGGGGCACACATGTTTCTATAAAATCGATGTAATTTGGAGTTCTACTAAACTTTGGGGCCTCATTATTATCTTTGAGTAATTCTAATTATGCAAAATAAAACTTCTAAGACAACTGCTATGAGATACTTCCTTACTCCTCTTTCACAGAGGGTCTCTAGGCCTTACTCAGCTCTGGGTTAGGGTTAGCATCTTTCCTTTTCTCTTCTCTCCCTTAGGAACAGGTAGGGTGACTCTCTAGGTTGTCTTTTTATAGAAAATGCTGTGGTTTTCTGAGGTTTGTGGCAAAAACATGCACCCTATCCCCACTTCATGAGTCCTTGTGAAGACTATGACTTCATGAATCATGCCCTGGCACCTACAATTACCTTGAGGCTTTGATAAACCATCGCAGCAAAATCTTTGTCTTCCCAACATAGGTTTTTATTTCAACCTTTTCTTTAAAAAAAAGGACTTTTTTGTTTTTATATTATCTAAAGTTCCTAACATGTCCCTGCCCCTCCTCCTAGAGGGCTGTTACTTGTAATAAAGAATTATTTAAAACTTCTCTAAATGCTTGTCTTTTCCACTGATCCTACCTCCCATGAGAAAACATTTCATAAAGCCACTGCCCATCATGGGAAGTTAGGCCATCAGGCCATCTTTCCAACTCCCAAACTGGCCATGTTGTGGCTCCATTGAGGCCTCAGTACTAACATTATGAGCTATAGAGACCAAGTGGTATGAATCTTTAGTGCCACTTAACTTGAGTTTGGTCTGGGATAGAGGCTGGGGTTAAGTGACTTGGCCAAGGTCACACAGCTAGTAAGTGTTAAGTGTCTGAGGTCATATTTGAACTGAGGTCCTCCTGAGTGCTCTATTCACTGCACCATCTACCTGCTCCTGATCTGGGTGATCTTAAGGAAACCCAAGGTAACGGCCCCCATTTCTATGGTGTCCTAAAGTTTATACATCCCTTCCCTCCCAATAGACCTATGGGACAGGTACAGAAAAACTTAATATTTCCATTTTACAAATGGGGAAACTGAGATTTGAGAGGAGTGACTTGTCCATAGACACCCAAATGGCACCAGGGCCAGGTCTGGGATCCAGTTCCCTTTATTCCTATTCTACTGTTCTTTCCAGTAAACCACTCCACCTCTCTGATAATAGCTAACATTTCTATAGAGCTTTTAATGTTTGCTAAGTGTTTTCAGTTGTGATCCCATTTCATCCTCGTAACAACCCTGGGAGGAAGGAGCTATTATTATCTTCATTTTACAGATGAGAAAACTGAGTCTGACAGAGGTTAACGTGACTTACCCAGCAGGATGACACAGTTGAATAGCTGAGATAGGATTTGAATTCAGGTCTTCTTGGCTCCAAGCCCAGCACTCTATCCCTCCCCCCTCTCCCCCCCACACCGAGCCACTGGAACCAGGTTTAAAGGTGGTGAAAAATGCGTTGCATTTCTGGGGTACAAATGACCTTCTCCACACCTCAAGACCTTATATGTGTAAGGGAGACACTAGAAGAAAGAGGCTCGAGCTTAGAATCTGGGCCCCTGCAAGGCTAGGGAGGATCAAAAAAGGTTTCTCTTTTCTTAAGAAAATCTATCTGTCTATCTATCTGTCTGTCTGTCTGTCTGTCTGTCTGTCTATCTGCCTATCTAGTCTATCCATTCATTTATTTATTCTTTCATTTATTTTTTTCTTCTCTTCTTCCTTCTCCTTTCCTTCCCTCCTCCTCTCTCCTCTCTTCTCCCTCTCTTTTTCCCTCCTCTTTTTCTCTTCTTCCTTTACCCCCCTCTCTCTTCCCCTCTCCTCTTCCGTATAGAAATCTAGTCTCAGAGTCAAGAAGAGCTGACTTCAAGTCCTGACTCTGACCCATACTGGCTGTGTGACCCTGGATAAGTCACTTCACTTTTCATTGCCCTAGAAACCCCTCTAAAACTTTAACTTGCAGAGAAAATGTCACTTTCTTTTCCTCCTATTAGGGAGGCCTGGGTTTGATTCCTGATCTATGCACAGTCCTGCCGCTGCCCCGCCCTTGCTTCCCTTCCCACCCCTCCCAAGAACACTGGCTTTGGAACCTGAAAGCCTGGGTTCAAATCTAGCCTCTGTCCCTTACTCCCTGTGTTACCTTGGACTCTCCAGATTCAGCATCCTCAGACCTAGATGAAGAGGGTGAAGAAGGGTCTGGACTTCCTGGCCTCTGAGGTTCCTCTTACCCCTAAATCTCCAATCCCATGATCTCTTAGTGTCCCAGGGAATTCTCCAGGACTGTGAGCTGCTACAGCTTGGTTTTGGAAGAGGGAATTTCCTCACTTGGGAGTTCCCTAAATGGCTGCAATCCCAGGTCTGTCCAAAACATGGGGTCTATAAATTTGCAGGGCAACTCAATGCATCTAATTCCAATCAATGCACTTGCTTAGTGACATCCAACTCTAAATGGTTAACTTTTCACTATAGACAAGATTTCAAAATGACCATATTTAAATTTTCTACTTATCCTATTTTCCTGACCACCTCAGATGCTCTACCATACCTTGCTCCTAATTTTGTCCCCAAACTTACTTTAATTTCCATAAATTGTGTGTCTTAACTAGTCTAACTACTTTCATTGTGACTTTCTTCTGGCAGGCGTGGGGAGGACTATGGGAGATGTCTGTGGTGCAGGACACTCACCTCCCCCCTCTTCCCAGTATGAACCGCCCCCTCCCCATACATACACACACACAACTATTTAATTCTGCTCTGGCATGAAATAATAGAGTGCTGTGTATCTATTACAGATGTGAGGAGATTTGGTCGGCCACAGGTTTCTGCAGCACATTCAGAGGCCGAACAAAGCTGGCTATAATCGGTTCTCCTGCCATTATCCATTCAGCTAGGGTAATAAATGAGCCGGGTGCAGCTTGCCATATCCCACCCAGCCCCGATAACAGCTGAAAGGAGAAAATTACATTTTGCTTTTGTTGAAACATTATGATTTATGTATTTGTAATATAGGCTGTGGTGGGCAATTGGAAAAAAAAAAAGAGAAAAGATTGTTGAGTGTACTCCAGGGTTACTGATTGTCCCGTGGGCCACTTAGCGAGCTGGGCATGCGGCTTTCTCGCCTTTAGATTCCTTCATAATGAAAAAAATTACCAATTCCCATTAACCTTTTCATCCACTCTGGCAGGGCCAGTCACCAAAAGGTCCCCGGGAACCAGGTTCATGGAGGAATACCCATGGGCTCCTGGTTGCTAGAGCAGGTGGGAGGAGCCCCCATCAGTGAAGCCGTGATGGATACAGGTCAAAAAATCCATCTGTCACTTTGAGAATTTTTAGAATAATTTTCTGCACATGGGGTGGGCTCCTTGATACACAATGTCTCCTGGCCTGTGACAAGATATCCTGATATCCTCATACAATATCTGAGCCCATAAACATAATTAACTTCTCCCACTTCTGAGATGGAGAACCAACCAGGCCAGGAGTGCTATGCATGGAAATTTATAACATTGCAGGCCTGGTCTTAATACAGTAATCAGGACTTTGGTCTTATCAGGTTGTAGAATATAATGAACTTACTTATTCATTCCAGCTTCTAAGAGCATTGCCCACTGTGAGACACACCGTGGGTCTTCTACTTTTTTGATCTTCATCAGAGAACAGCTGGGTGTCTGGGGTGGTGTGAGGGGGGGAGTAGTGGGTGTTTTACCTAAAGAATAGACCCATCAAGGGGTCTATGAGCTTACTCTCTTAAAGGAAATGAAAACTTGCACACATGTGTGTATGAGCTACATGTATATGCACAAACATGTGCACAGAAGCACACAATCTCACCATTGGAAGGCAAAGATTTCTCAAGCCTCTATTACGTCCAAGATGCTGGACATGGAAAAATAAAAAAAATGGTACCAGTGCCTGCCCCTGAAGAGCTAAAATTCTACTGGACAAGTCTGGGGTAGGGGCAAGATATAACATTGATGTAGATGGGTAAAATGCAAGGGACAGTGTGATATAGAAAAGGGAGAGATACAGAAAAAGACTAGCTGTGTGACCCTGGACAAGTCACTTAACAGTGCTTGCCTCAGTTCCTCATCTGTAAAATGAGCTGGAGAAGGAAATGGCAAGCTGCTCTAGTACTTCTGCCAAGGAGACCTCAAACAAGGTCATGAAGAGTTAGACACAACTGAAATAACTGAACGACAGCAGCACACAAAGAGCTCTAGCTCTAAGCTCTTCTATCTGAGGAGGCAGGGCTTTCTTTTAGTTGGGAGGGCTCAGGGAAGGCTCCATAAAGGAGATGTTGCCTGATCCTCATCAGCCTCAAAAGAAAAGAGGAATTCCAATGAGCAGAGATGAGGTGTGACTTGTGGTCCAGAAATGGTGGGCAGCTTGTGGGAAGGCATGCCTCATTTGGGAAACTCCAGATTTCCTATAGGGAGGTGCTTTGCTGCTAATTTTTCTTAACGTGCCATTTCATTAAATGCCTTTGCGGTGTGCTCCAGCTGACTATTAAAGCTGAACACACTGGTGGGGGTTTGTGAGCTACAGTTTTAGGAGTGTAAACTCACAGAGAACTCTGAACCTAAGGGATCTGTCCTGGGGAAGCTGGGGGTACTCCTGGGGGCTACAATGTGGGGACCAATTTGGTCCAGAGAGGGAAAGTCAGTTGTCCATAGACATGCTGTTATTAAGTTGCAGAGCCTGATCCTAAGGAGGTTCCTTTGACTTCTACTTGATGGCCCTTTGGCTACTTGGGCAGTCAGCACGACCCTTCCAAGTCTTCCCTCTAGGCTAAGTACCCACCATTCTTTTCACTGATCATCATAGGGCTTCACCAGACACCTCACTATTAATCAGTAAGCATTGAATAATTGCCTTTTATATACCAGGCACTGTGCCTTTAAGCACTGGGCTTACAAAGGCAAACGCAAAGCAGTCCCTGCCCTCAAGAACCTTAAATTCTATTGGGGGAAACAACATGTCCACATATAAGTACAGATAAAATCAATACAAGGTCAGAGCCTCTAGCGGCCAAGAGGATCAGGAAAGGTCTTATCTGGGAAGTAATACTTGAGCTGACCTTTGAAGAAAATAAATGATTCTAAGAGCCAGACCTGAGGAGGGACTGAAATCTAGTCATCCTCTTCTTCCTCCTTTGGATAGATTTTAGCCTGTCATTCCTGAAATGTGGAGCAAATATATGGGCACAGGAGCACACAAAACCACAGCTGTATGCCTATAGGCACAATACATATGCACATCTATGAGTTGTTCTTCAATCTGTGTAAGTTTCTGGGCATTCTAGGAGAGGTAGAGTACAGGAACAAGAGCAAAAACTCTTCCTCAGGGTGTTGGGTTGGGAGCCCAAGACCCAGATGATCTGACGTTACACAGAGGCAGAGCGGTATGATATGTGGGGTCTTCCCTGACCCCAGTATCTCCCCAACTCATTACTCACAATGCTTTAGTTTTCCATATGAAAACTTTTTTCTTCATAAAAGACTACTTATTTGGGTTGGGCATTGCCTTATGTGAGATCCTTCTTTATAATGTGACACCAGCTCCCCTTGCCCCCTCCTCTGCCTGTGCCCCCCACCCCCCATGGCTAAATTGAATACCTGACTCCTCAAGGAAACTACTGAGAGTCATGTTGGAGAGGCCTGGAAGGGAGTGCAAGGCCTAGAGACTGGAGCATTGCCTGGGGAAGGCAGGCTATGGTGGGTGCTGCAGTGGGGCGCTCTGGCTGTTCTATCTGGGTCTGCCAAGGGATGGGGAAGGGCACAGAGTGTGGACACTGGTTGCATGGAAGACAAACTTCTCAAGTTTGCTGAGGTTTATTCCAACTGTATGGCCAAGCCTAAAAGAAAGGAACAATTAGGTCAGCTCGATCAGTCCATAAATCAGCTCACAAAAATAACAATGCCTGTTTTTATAGCATTTCAAAATTTACAAAAAGTTTTCCTCACAACAACCCTGTGAAGGAGTCAGCATAAGTATCATCCCTCCCATTTTATAGCTGAGGAAACTAAAAGTCAAGGAAAGGTAGTGAAACCAATGGCAGCTATTTAGTTATTGTTAGATCTGAGCCTTGAACCCAGGACTTCTAATGCTAAGTCTAAGTTTTCCTTTGACCACCTGGAGGAAAGAAATAGAAGTTGGGGGATTCCTTTTGTGGTGTAATTCATTTATTTAACCATCTACTAATTCAATAAGGTTTTCTAAAGCACTTACTTTGGGTCTAGGTATCTGCCAGCTGCATTGGGGGCAGGGAGGTGGGGCAGAGTGGGAGGAGAAAAAGGAGGAGGAGGAAGAAGAAGAGGAGAATAAGGAAACTAGGACCCTGCTTTGCTTGAATTTGCATTTGCAGAGCTTAGCACAGTGCCTGGCACATAATAGTAAATTATTATTTAATTATAAATGGCTTAATAAATACTTGTTGACTATTGACTGGCTGATTGTCCTTGGGAGCTAGTAAACTAAGTCAATGCAACCCCTGATAATGTCCAGGTTTGGAAGGGAGACATAGTAGGAAGGTCTCGGGTGGGTACGATGTCTCTGTGTGTATCTGGATATCTAGGTATCTTGTAGCATAAGTATACTGTCTATATGGACACTGCTTGTGGATGGAACGTATATATGCGATCTGAAGTCTGGTGTACCATTATGGAAAGTAGGAGGAGGTCTGTGCCTGCATCATAAGCATCCTAGCCTGAGAGTGAGAAGCCCAAACAGGATCTCAGACAACTGAGCTTCCTATCTCCAAGAGGAGTATCCGGCTAGAATTATATCTACCTATCACCCCGCAAATATCTCTAATCTAGTGGTACTATTTTTAGAGATTCAGAAGGAAAGCCATTTTCCTGATAGCCTTTTAGGAGGGAGGGTGGCCTTGAGCTTACACTTACAAGCTTTAGCCCCTCCCCACTAAATGCTGGTTACACAAAAGCCCAAATAGAGAACAGCGAATAAACCAATTTATCCAAGCAAGGTGGCCAACAGAAATTAGAGCAGTTCTAGATTAGACTAGAGCAAAGAATACAGGAGAGCCAATGAAGTCTTCAGCTGGGAGCATGATAAGATCTCAGCTCAAACAAGGAGAGAAAGAAGGCTCTTGCCCCAGGGAGGTCCTCTTCTCAGCAGGCTCTAGGGTTGTAAGCCCTGGAAGGAACAAGAGGAGGATGTCCACAGCTTTAGGAGCTTTCGCCTGCCATTTGAAAATTCACAGAATACAAAAATCTCTTCCTCTTGATGACCTACCTGAAAGTTTTCTCTCCAAGTGTCTCTGCAGCTAACCCAAGTGTATCCCTTAAGGGATGTGTGCATTGTCCCACTCAGCATTTTCTTAGATTCTCAGGACACGTCTCCCTTCAAGTAATAATAATAATGGCTGATATTTATATAACACCTACTATGTACCAGGCATGGTACTAAATGCTTTGCAATTATTGCTTCTCTCAATACCCCTGAGAGTAGGTGCTATTATTCCCATTTTACAGATGGGGAAACTGAGGCAAGCAGGGGTTAAATGACTTGCCCAGGGTCACACAGCTAGTAAGTGTTTGAGGCCAGATTTGAACTCAGGTCTTTCTGACTCCAAGGCCAACACTGTATCCATTGCATTTAGCTTTCCCTAAAACCATTATTTGCAAGCCATTGTGCATATATTTTTCTGATCTATGTATATTCGTGTATATGCATGCTTATCTATTCAACATAAAATTTAACAAGCATTTATAGAGCACCTTCTATTTTCCAAACCCCATGATTAACAGTGGACACATGGAGAGACCCCACCCATCGATCACATCGGCCCTTCTGTCTTTTATCTCTCTGTCCTATATCACCATCATGTGCTTTAAGGTTTGCAAAACCTTTTAATTCCAACATCCCTGAAAGGTAGTCAGCGCAAATATTATCATCATCCTATTTTACAGATAAAGAAACTGCAGCCCAGAGAACTTAAATGACTTAGCCACAGTCGATCAGCTTCTATCACAGTTAATTCAAATCCAGATCTACTGTCTCCAAGTCTAGTGCTTTTCCTACTACACTAGATTCCTCCTCCTCTTCCCCCTCCTCCTCCTCCCCCTTCTCTTCTTCCCCCTCCCCCTTCCCCCTCCTCCTTCTCTACTTCCTCCTCCTCCTCCTTCTTCTCCTTCTCTTCTTCTCTTCCTCCTTTTTTCTTCCTCCTCCTCATTTCTCTTCCTCCTCCCTCCTCCTCCTCCTTCTCTTTCTTTTCCTCTCTCTTCTCCTCCTCCTCCTTGTCCTCCTCCTCCTTCTTCTTCTCTTTCTCTTCCTTCTCTTTCTCCTTTTTTCTTCCTCCTCCTCATTTCTCTTCTTCCTCCCTCCCCCTCCTTCTCTTTCTTTTTCTCTCTCTTCTCCTCCTCCTTCATCTTCTTTTCCTCTCTCTCCTTCTCCTCTTCTTTCTCTTCCTCCTCTTTGATTTCTAACTCAATCCTACAAGCATTCATTAAGTGACTACTGCCTGAAGAGCACTCTGCTAGATAATGTGGGCAGGTCCACAGATTGGTGAAGACAGACCCTGCCCTTGTGAATCCCATAGACTAGAAAGGGTTAGAGTTAGACACAGAAACAGATAACTAGACTGTTATGCAATAAGAGTGGTAGAGAGGGTGCTCCATGAGATCTGAGAGTGAAAAGAGGGCTAAGGGTCTGGCAAGACTTCCTGGAGGAGGTGGCCTTTGAGTTGAGCTTTAAAGGAGGGGAGGGAATTTAGTAAGTACACAGAGGAGGGCTGGGTGGTGGGAGGGAGAAGGGACATTCCAGTGAAAGGGAATGGTGTGACCAAATCATAGAGGTAGGTCAATGAAGGACAAGTTCAGGTGGCAAAGTTGTCCATTTTGACTGCAGTAATAAGAGGCAAGGCTGGAAAAGTGGCCTGGTGCCAGATCATAGGGGGCCTCGAATGCCATGCTAAGAAGTATGAACTTCATTAGCTAGGTAATAGGGAGCCACTGAAGATTTTTGAGCAGAAGAGTCACCACATCAATGAGTGCATAAGGAAGACAACCTTGGAAGCTGTATGAAGGGTGTATTAGACAGTGGATGTAGGAAGACTGCTCAGGATCCTATCCCATTTGCCCAGGTTTATAGTGATGAAAGCCTATACTGGGCTGGTGACAGTGTGATAAAAAGGAGGAGACTAATAGAAGACATTTCATAGAGAAAGGATTGATAGGATTTAGAAACTGAATATGAGAAGGCAGGAATGAGGAAGAGTGAGGGATAACCCCAAGGTCTGGAATGCTGGGAGAGTGGGTAAATGGTGATACCATGGGAGAAAGTCATATCAGAAAGAAAAGCAGATTTGGGGCAAGGCTAATGAGCTTGGTTTTGGTTGGATTTGAGCTGTGGGTGTGACATTCAGGTAGGTATGGCTTAGAAGGGAGGAGAAGAAACAAGCATTTATTAAGCACCTACTATGTGCCAGGCACTATGCTAAGCTCTTCACAAATGTTATTTCATTTGGTCTTCACAAATCCTGGGAGGGAGATGGTGTTATTCTCCTTCTTTTACAATTGAGGAAACTGAGACAGACAGAGGTTCATTGACTGACTTGCCCCAGGTTACGCAACTGGTGCATGTCTCGTCTGGATCCAAGAGAAGAAGTCAGGCTTGGAGATATAAATTCGGATATTATCTACACAGAAGTTGATACTGAAGGCTTTGCTCAGTGAGCGAAGTTACTAAGAAAATAGAAGAATTGAGGTGGGATGGAATGGGGTTTTAAACACAATCATTTTCTCAAAGCATTTTTTTGAGACTCATTCCAACTTGCCTAGGCTGAAAGTGCACTGGTTACTTATGGGCCCTGTCTGGCCACAAATTGGCACATGACCTTTGACCTGCAGGGTTTCCAACCTAGCCTAACTTCCCCTCCTTAGATAACCTGTCTTTCTCCCCTCCTCCACTCCCCTCCAATATGCCTCTCCACCATGCTCTTGGGGCTTCACCATATTAGTACCAGACTTAGGGTGGACACCTGATTGGCTTTAACCCTCCTACAGCTCAGAACTCCTAAACTCGAGCAATCCACCAGCCTCAGCCTCTCCAGTCATAGGGATTCCAGGTATGTGCCACCACAACTAGCTGTCTTCAAGTATTTGAAAGGCTGTCACCTCAGAGGACAGTTAGATTTACTCCGCCCTCAGATGGCAGAATTAGGAGCAAGGAGTGGAAATTGCAAAGAGAAAAATTGAGAGTTGATACATGGAGGAGATCATATCTGTTCCTTCTCAACAATGGCAGAGTCAGGTAGAGCTACCAATCAGCAGCAAGCCAAGCAGGGAGGGGTTAAATGAACTTTTCTGCCATCTCTTATTGACCCAATGGGGATTGTCACCTTGGCCCACCATGATGGAAGATGCAAGTCAAGATCACAGGATTATCAATTTAGAAAGAGGAGGAACCCTACAGGTCATCTAACCCTACCCATTTTACTCCATTTAATGGATGCATAGAATGGCCAGATAGCTGGGTCAAGTCCCCAGGGTCACAAGGGACTGAGAGACAGATCTCTGATTTGAACTCAGGTCCTATGACTTCAAGTTCAGAGTTAGATTTAGGCCTCCGGAAGCATGCTTTTCTATCTCTTCTTCTTTAACAAGAGATTCTAATACAATAAGAGTGCCCAGGGTGGTAATCTGAACACAGAGTGTCTTGGGTTGCTCTGAAAATGCAGAATACTCCCAATCCCTTGGAAATGACCAAGGGCTGGGGTGGAGGGAAGGAACTTGAAGCTTGGCATTCCCAAGTCAAGCAGTGCCTCAATATCCCCTGGGCTGCTTAGAGGCCTATCCAGAACCCCCAAATTCATAGAATCATGGGATTATAGGTTTGGGACTGACAGAGACTTTAAAAACAACGTAGTCAATCTATTCTCTCTACCTACCCCCAATTTACAGAGAAGGTAATTGAGGCCTTGTGGTTAAGTGACTTGCCCTAGGTCTCACAGGTAGGGAGTACTAGAGCTAGGGTTTGATGCCTTTCAGACATTTCAAACTGGATGTCCCACAGATATTTTAAACTGAACATATCCAAAATGGAACTCATTATCTGCCCCCAAACTCTCCCCCAATCCTTTCTATTACCGTAGGGCAAGATCATCCTCCCAGTCCTTCAGGCTCTTAACCCAGGTGTCATCCTGGATTTCTCACTATCTCTCATGCCGCCATATATAATCTGTTGCCAAAGCCTGTCAACATCTGTAACATCTCTTGAATATACCCCCCTTCTCTCCTCTGTTACTGCCACTACCCTAGTGCAGGCCTGCATTACCTCATACCTGGATTGCCTCATACTTGGATTACTGCAATAGCTTGCTGGTGGGTCTGCCTGTCTCAAGTCTTTCTCCACTCCGGTCCATCCTATATTCAGTAATCACAGTGATTTTCCTAAAGCACAGGTCTGACCATGTCATCTCCCTTATTCAATAACATCCAGTGGTTCCCTATTGCCTTCAGAAGCAAATTAAAAAAACTCTACGTTTGGTATTCAAAGCCTTTCATGAGCTCCCACCCTTCTCCCTTTCCAACCTTCTTATCCCTTGCTCTCCACCATGTTCATTTTCATCCAGTGACATTGGCCTCCAGGCTGTTACACGAACAAGACACTCCATCTCTTGGCTCCAGGAATTTTCTCTGGCTGTCCCCCAGGTGTGGAATGCTCTCTCTCCTCATGTCTGCCTACTGGCTTCCTTTATATCCTGGCTAAAATCCCACCTTCTATAGGAAGTCTCTCCCAACCCCTCTTAATTCTAGTGCCTTTCCTCTGAGAACTATTTCTATTTATCCTGCACACATCTTGTTTGTTTATATTTTCTTGCTTGCTGTCTCCCTCACTAGACTGTGAGTTCACTGAGGGCAGGGATCGTCTTTGTATGCCCAGTGCTTAGTACAGTGCTTGGCACTCTGACTGAATAAGTTTCAAACTAAAATTTTCTTCATTATTGAAATCTCAACAAGTCTGCTGTATCTGAGACAGTGCTGAGAGTCTGGGCCTGGATGTGGAATCTTTTGGTGGGAGTTTTAGAAGCATGGACCATCTCCTGGGTGATAAGGGAGTATTAAGCATAGCAGAGTGTCCTTGCTTTTCAAAGCACTTTCCTATCTAGTCTCATTCTGTTCTCCCCTTAAACACCAAGGGGTACGTGTGTGTGTGTGTGTGTGTGTGTGTGTGTGTGTGTGTGTGTGTGTAGAAGATTGGTAAGAAAAGAAATCATTAAAAAAAGAAATCATTTGGCCCCATTTTGATGGGGAAGACATTGAGGTCTAGAAAGTCTTGTCCATGGTCACACAGTGACTCAGGGCATAGTTGAGGCCAGAACTTGGGTTCCTACCTTTCAGATCTGGGTTTGTCCTGCCCAGCCAGGCTGCTGATCATGGGCTCTGTGGTTTTGGGGGAGTCCTGGGAGTCTAAAGTTTGAGGGAAAAGAGTCTAAGGTTTTGGCTGAGCTTCACTGAGATTACTCAGGGACCCAGCATCTGGCCAGGGAGTCCCTCCTTCTGGTTCTGTTCAGAGTGGGAGGGAGGGGGCCCTCCAGGGTTCTATTTACGATCGTCTTGTGTGAAAGGACCAGAGATTCTATGATCTATTGGACCAATGCTGCAGCAACTTTATCACAGGCGGCCAGTGTAAATCTGGGGATAACCTCCTTGTACAGTCAATTCATTCCTTTAACAGGTCTATTCCTTTATCAGGTATGGGGAAAGCTTCACTATAAGGAAAGCAGAGACATAATTTGCTTGGGGGCAGACGTATTTGTTTCACTGGGTTATTATTTTAACAGCCTGATAATCACTATGCCGAGGTTGCTTCTGTGTGTGTGTGTGTGTGTGTGTGTGTGTGTGTGCAAGAATGTTACCTGCACATCTTTGCCTAAATGCATGTGTATGTCTTGTATGCACATGGGTACCCATTTCATGCACACATGTGTTAATTTGTAGGTGTATATTTTGCATAAGCATGGGCACGTTGTGCCGGGATTTGTACACACTTAAAACATTCACATCATACACATGTATATGCATGCATGTTTTCCACAAGTGCGAGCACACATACAGGCTTTGGTGTACATGCAGAGCACATCTATGTTTTGCACGTCTGCACACGTCGCGGTGCCTGTGTGTGCACAAGCGTGCATGAACCATTGTTGGAAGCTTCCTTTTTTTCTTCCCTGAATAGTTTCATTCCCTTATCAGCGCCCATTGTAAAGAGTGTTATTGCACATTGGCCTGTTGGCTGGGCTGGAGTACAGTAATTTTATTAAGAGATTTATTCGATGTCAGCTCCTCATTGCTCTGGGTACTCAGTAGTACAATCACACCCTCTAGGGCTCACCTGTCCCTGCCCCCTCTCTCCTCATCCCTCCCAGGGTTTGTTATAAACAAGGGACAACCAGCTTTTCTCTCTCCTTGGCTCAGATTCTTTCTGCTGCCAGAAGCAAGGGATAACTCTTTCACCTTAAGCAGAGAATAGGTGTGATTTGAGCAGAGAGGGAGGGACAGATTCCTCAGGCCCACCTTGAAAAGCTTTTCACCTGTCTTGATGCCTGGGATCCTACCATTGCAGTTCCATTCCTTTGAATAGGTTTGGGTAAGCATTGTCTTCTCTGGACCAGCGTCAGTGACTAGGGTAGGGATTTCAGGTTCCTGGCCAGACCATTTTGCCCTGAAACATGTTATGCAAATATAAGTGATGGTGAGCGTGGGGATGATGAGAATCCAGACTACACGGAGCCATGTGTTATAGTGGAGCAGCAAGATGATCACTAAACTTGTAGCCAATGGGTCCGTGTTCAAGTCTCAACTGCTTTACTAGCTGTGTGTTCTTGGGCAAGTCACTATCTCTCTCATCTACAAAATGGGAGACTATAACACCCAGAGTGGAGTGAGGACAAAACACCAAGCCTTCTCTGGTAAGCTGAGATCTGTGAGAGTCCAAAGGAGCTCTCCTTTCAGAAGTGAGAACAAAGAGTTGTGTGAAACAGAAGAATAGAGGCTGTTCACAGTGACCCCCTGCACAAATATTTACAGGGAATTGGATAAAACTTGTTCTGGTTAGTCCAGAGAGCAGAATTAGGAGCTATCAGAGGAAATGAGAAAGGCAGATTTTAACTCTAGATGTCCTCATACTCAGAATTGTCTCATAGTGGAAAAGGCTGCCTCAGGAGGCGGTAAATTCCCCCTTTGCTGGAAGTCTTAGGATCACAGGATTCAGAACTGTAAGAGACTTCCAATCAATGCACTCCCATTTTAAAGAAGAGAGATCTAGGACACAAAGGGGGCAGCTAGGCTGCCCATGGGTCCATATGTGGTAAGCAGTAATGGCTGGATGTGGAGGATATTGTGGAAGGCTTGCCCGCCCTGGGGAGAGGATGGGACTAATTACCTGAGAGGTCCTGAAGTTCTGGAATCATCATGGCACTATCTTCCAAGTCACTGGGCTGCCTACCCCTCCAGCAGATATCTTTGGCATGATCAACCGTTCACCCCTGAATGAATTTGCCTTAGCCCTAGTTACTGCTCTGAAGGAGAGGGCTGGTGCAAGATGTCCTACAAGAAAGATTACATCCTCCTGGGCAGTGGAGATCTTGGGTCATCTGCCTCTGCTTTGACTTTTCATCTCTGATCTGGAGGCCTCCTCCTGGTCCATAGGGATGTCTTAAGCCATGAAGGGGACTCTTGCCTTGAAGTGTGTATCCATCCCTAGGTAGATCTCCTTCCCCACCCAGAGGTGGGAGCCGAGGAGGAAGGAAGTTGGGTGGGAGCACTGGCTCCAGCCAGGTGGTGGTATTTGATTCCAACCAAGCCATGGCAAGCTGGAATTGTGTTATCAATAGGAGAGCACAGCTATTGATGGAGATGCAAAAGAAAATCAACACTTGTCTATAAAACATGCTGCCCATTGACTAAGTGCTGTCCCTCTTCCCCATGATAGCCCCATAGGCACTTGAAGATATCACTCATGTCTTCTCTCACACCCCCTCCCCAAGTGTTCTCTTCTACAGGCTAAACATTCCCAGTACCTTCACCTGACACTTCAATAATGATAGCTAGCATTTACATAGTGCTTTGAGGTGTGCAATGCACTTCACAAGCATCATCTCCTTTGGTACTCACAATAATCCTGAGAGATAGATGTTATTATTCTCCCCATTTTATAGACGATGAAACTGAGGCAGACAAAGGTGAGGTGACTTCCTTGGGGTCACACACCTGGGAAATGTTCTGGGGTAGGCTTGGAGCTTTTAATCCACTGTGGCCCACTGGCTTTTACTGCCTTGGATTATGACTTCTTTCCAGGTGAGAAACAGCCTCGCTGTGTGGCAAGGGGACTAGGCTTAGAGCTGGAGACTTGAGTTTGAGCCTTGTCTTTGCTGTTGACACTTGTCTATAAATCATGATGCCATGTTATGAGGTTTAATCCCTCTGTCCCATGATTTGGGGATGCCCTTCACCCCACCCCCACCCAAGTCTTAGAAAAGTCAGGGCATCTGTCTGATCATCCGGTTTCTCCTCTGTTAAATAGAGGGAAATAACACTTCTCAAGGGGTGTTGCTGCTATTGCTGCTGCTGGTGGTATGGTTGCTGGTGGTGCTGCTGGTGGTGTTGCTGCTGGTGGTGTTGCTAGTGGTGGTGTTGCTGCTGGTGGTGATGGTGCTGCTGCTGCTGTTGAGGTTTTCTGTCTCTTACCACCCAGCCCTAGAGCATAGAAGAATTGCTATGTGCTTCCACACAGATAAAACCCGGGATTTTAGGATCATGGATTCTGAGCTGGAAGGGACCTTCAGCATCACCTTTATTTCACAGATAGGAAACTGAGCCCAGAGAGGTTCACTCGTGGTTATACTGGTGGCAAAGAAGGATTTAAATCTAGATCTTCTGATCCCACATCCATCCCACCTTCTACTGTCTCCTATTTCCCCACTTGTTCTACATGGCTCCATGAGTAGGTGCAGGGATGACTGAGAGGGGGTTGGAGAGAAGGGAATAAGCATTTATATAGCACCTACTATGTGCCAGGGACTGACTATGCAAAGAGCTTTTTACAAATATTATCCCATTTGATCCTCACAACAACACAGGGAGGTAGGTGCTACTATTATCCTCATTTTACAGTTGGAGAAACTAAGGCAAACAAAGGTTAAGTGACTTACCCAGGGTCAGACTGAGGCTGAATTTGAACTCAGATCTTCCTGACTCTGGGTTCAATACTCTATGCACTGTATCACGAGCTGAACACCAGCTGTGTGTGAGGGAAACGTGGAGCAGAGAAAGCAAAAGGTCCAGAGTTCTAAGTCCTTAGGAACATAAAATCACTGACCTACAGCTGGGAAAGACCTCAGAGGACATCTACACTTTAGGCTTCTTAATTTTACAGGTGTGGAAACTGAGGTCACATCGTAAGCCAAGAGTCAGAGGACGGATCAGAAGACAGGTTCTCTGACTACAGGCTCTTTCTAACTCCATCTGTACAATTTTGCTGAGGGTTGACCCTGAGCAGTAGCATCTTACAGGATACTGAAAGCCCAGAGAACTCAGGCACCGACTGGCCCCCTCCAGCTCTCCGACTTCTCAGTGCCAAAACCTCTCCTGCGGACATTTGACTTTGCTATCGGGTGACACCATCACATCCTTCCCTACGTTATAATTTTGAATGTTTTATGGTGGGTGCTTCATCCTTTTTCTTTTTATCGGGAATCACTGCCTGAACGTCACATTATTCTGACATTATTGTTCGTTTCATCAAAGATTAAAAAGAATATAGACTTTGCTGATGGGAAAAGTGTCATCAGAAGGCAGCAGGAGGATGATTTCAGGCACGCAGGCTGTTAATGGAATTTAATATAAATAAACCCTCACGTTCTTGGAGAACGAGACACCTTCAGTGAACTGGGGTTAGAATACTTTGCCCTGAATTTATGATGCGATGTAACTTCAGCCCAGGGCAGTGGACCAGGGTGGGAAGCAGACTGGCCTGGGAGCCAGAAGATCATAGGTATGAAGCTGGGAAGGATTTTAGAAGCCATTTAATTCAACCCTCTCATTTACTGATGAGAAAACTGAGGTCCATAGAGGTTTAGTGACTTATTCAAGGTCAAATATGTAGTCAGTGTATATATTTCATTAGTTCTTATATGTGTATGTATTGTGGTCTTCTCTCCCCCATGGAGAGCAGGAACATTTTTGATACCTAGCACATGGTAGGTGCTTAATCGATGCTTGCTGATTGTTAAATGGCAAGGTCAGGATTTAAAACCAGATCTTCCAACTCCACTCACAGCTTGGTCACTGGGTTGATATCTTTGTTTGGGCAAATCATTTTTCTCTGGGCTTTAGTTTCTTCCTGGGGTAGATCAAGGGTTCTTAATATTTTCTTGTGTCATGGACTCCTTTGTCAGTCATTGAACCCGTCCTTATAATAATATTTTGTTGGCTACAGTCATAGTTGAAGGAAGTGTGTGTGTGTGTGTGTGTGTGTGTGTGTGTGTGTGTGTGTATGTGTATGTGTGATCACGTGCGCGCGTGCGCGCGAGCGTGTGTGATCTCTTCCTTCCCAGAAGCACTCAGGACAATCCCAGGCATTGACCTGTTGGTGTTCCTTTCTCCACAGAGGAATGATTTTTTTTGAATCTTTGCAATTAAGTTCCTAGACCACCTACACACTTAGAATAATTTAACATCAGAGCTAAAAGGGACATTAGGACATAGAATGCTGGAGCTATAAGGGGCATTGGGGACCTTCTAATCCCATTCCTTCATTTTACATCAGAGAACACCGAGGTCATACCCAATGCCTACTGTTCCTTGTGGTCCCTTTTAAAGGTTATTGTGAATGAAGAAATAGAACCATGGAACCCGAAGGTTGGAACAGACCCCAGGGACCATTCAGCTTACCATCCCAAACAGTGCAGAAGTTCTGACTGATGGACTTCTAGCCTCTTCTTGAACAGCATCAATGATCTGAGCTAAAGCAGTTGGATCCATCATTGGATGGTTCCATTGTTGTAAGGTTTTCCCCTTAAAATGAGTCAAATATCCACTAGATAATCCATTAGATTGTGAGCCCCTTGAAGGCAGAGACTGCCTTTTGCCTCTTCTTCCATCCTCAGAACCTAGCACATAGTAGGTACCTAACAAATAAACTGACTCACTGATTAACTGACTCACTGAAGTAAAGAGGCACAGTGAAAAGACAATTGGTGCTGGAGTCAGGGGTATGGGTTCAAACCCTACCTCTGACATTTAACTCATGGTGGATGGAGTATTAGACTTGGAATCAGGGAGACTTGAATTCAAATCCAACCTCAGAAACTTGCTAGCTCTGCGACTCTGGAGAAATCCCTTAACCTTTGATTGCCTTAGTTTTCTCATCTATAAATAACAAGATAATAATAAAACCTACTTCCCCAGATGTTGTGGGGATAAAATGAGACAATATTTGTAAAAGAGCTTTAAAGTGTTACATAAATTTTAGCTCTGTTGTTGTTGTTGTTGTTATAACCTGAATGATCTCGGGCAAGTCATTTGCACCTTAGTTTTCTCATCTGTAAAATGGGAGGACTGGACTAGATGGCCTCTGAGGCCACTTTCATTTTTAGGTCTATGTACCTATAATCCTTAGCCTTTCTATTTCCTTGTAACTTTTACTTATAGATTGTTCTTTTGTTTCTTTGGGACCAAACATTTATTTGACAAGCATGCATTTACCGAACACTGATTAAGTGCCTACTGTGAGCAGGACTCTAGGCAAGATAACAAATTTAACTAAGACATAGTCTCTGCCCTTAAGGAGCTTGTAGCATGTCAAGGAGATACCATATTTCATGATCATGTGGGCAAAATGTTATTTTGCTCATGTCACATGCGGTTGGATGGGCAGGCTGTTGAGTTGGGTTAGTCCATCAGTATATGCATAGCCTCATTCTCAGCTACACCTAGGTTCCCGTTACCTGTTTGGGTCCTTCATTTATTTAAATTTATTTATTTACTTAAATGAATTTATTTATTTGTTAAATCGATTCATTTACCTAAAGGTATTTGTTTATTTATATCCATGCTCTGAATCCCCATCCTATGAATGTCTGCCGGATGAATAGTGCATGAATTCAAAGCAAAAAGACGCTTAATGAATCATAATATAACATGGTAATAACAAGAAAGTTAATCAGGAAATGAGTGTTCTTTGTGCCCATGCCCAAGGTTGGCTGTCTCTTCTATGACTCCAAGAGAGACTGCAAGTCAAGACCCCATTCAATTTCCCTACTTCCCCAACAGAGTAAGAGAACGCTGTACACTTAGACTCTTAGCAGGGTATTAGAAAGTTCTTTCTGCTGCAATCGCTATCAACAAGTTTTCCCATCTTTGGTCTTTGAACAGGTATCCCAATTTTCTTTCTCCTTAAATCCCAAATGTGCCATATTATTTACATCTATATCATCTGTCTCTATCTCTATACACACAACCTGTGTATATGTGCATATCGATACACAAAGAATAGACAAAGTAAATACAAGGAGATTTTGCAGGAGAGGCACTAGTATCTGGAGAAGATCAGGAAAAGTCTCATGAAGCAGGCAGTTCTTGAAGGATACTGGGGATTTTAAGTGGTGCAAGTGAGGAGGGACGAGGGACAGCCTGTGAAAAGGTATGGACATGAGATGAAATGAGTGTGTGAGTAAGGGAGAGAAAGTCAAATGGCCAGACCATGGAGTATGTGGAGAGGAGTAATGTATAATGACATTGGAAAGGTAGTGCTCTAGGCAAATGTGAAGGGCTTTTCCCTGCTCAAGAAATGAGATAGAAAATGCTTTGGAAAAATTAATAAGTGCTCCACAAATAGGGATAGGAACTGGATCTGTGATTTCACTGTTATGGGGAGCTCCCAGGAGAGGAAACACATCAGTGACTCCTTCGAGATTTATAGTCAGTAAGTTGCCACCCTAGCCCACTGAGAGTTTAAGTGACTTTTCTAGGGTCACACAGCCTATCCATGTGTGTCGGGGTAAGGACTTGAACCCAGATCTCTTTTGGTCCTGAGCCAGCTGTCTGTCTTCTAGGTCACACTGCTTCTCCTTTCACAGATAATAAATCATATTTTTATTTGTATAATTATTATTATATGTACCTGAGTTGGTTAAGTCAATCTTTTGAGGAAGATAATGATTAGACTTGGAAATCATTTAGTGAATCCAGGTCATTTCGCAGATAAGGAAACTAAGGCAGGAGAGGGGAAGGAACTTGCTGTCATGGAGCTCATCATAGCACATAACTCCTAGGATTGTTTAGAGTATAAAATGAGATATTCTTTATACAGTTCTTTGTAAACCTTAAAACATTACATAAAGGTTATTATTGGTGTCCATTATCATCATCAGTAGGGGGAGAAGATATAAAAGCAAAGACCTTTCTTTGTTTGCTCTGTGATTTCATTGATATAGGCGCCTTCTCTAAAGACAGAAATTAACACATGCTTGCCCATCCTCTGTGATTGGCCTATGTGTTCCCATAAATCTAAGGTCCACTCAATGTGCTGGGGGGTTAGGGCTTGGGGTTTTCTTCAACATCTCTTGACCTCATATAGATATCAATGCAGTAATGTGGGCTGTCTATTGGTCACACCACGTTCTCCTTCCAGGATGAACCTTATCTTTTTCGAATAAAGGATATGTAATTAAATGGGTACATACCAGATACAAACAGAGTACCATATCCATACAGATAGGAAGGCTCTAACAGCGAAGGGGACTGACAAGGCCTGTTGTAGAAGGTGGGATTTGAAAAGAACCTTGAAGAAAGCCAGAGACTCTAAGAGGCAGAGGAAGATTTCAGGCTTGGGGGACCGCCAGGGCAAAAGCGAGAAGATTATCTAGTCCTACCCTCCTATTCGACAGATGAAGTCCACAAGATTCTAGGCTGAACAGTTTGAATGTGGCCCAGATGGGGATTTTCAACCCAACTCTTTCCCTCCAAACCCCATGCTCTGTAGTTGCTTGCTTTCCTCCAAGTTTTTTTCATGTTAATAATTAGGATCACTGGATTTGTAACTAGGAGAGAACTTTCAGATCAAAAGCCCTAGGTTCAAATCTGGACTCAGCTACTTATTACATGTGACTTTGGCCAAATCACTTCTCCGGGCCTCAGCTTCCTTATTTATAAAAAGAGGATAATGAACCTTCCAGCTCTAAGTTCTAGGAGGCTATGAAATGTTTAACTTACTGCTGTTATACTTTGTGGTCAGTTAAGCAGAATGTGTCTAATTCCTCTGCTTTGTGACAGCCATTCAAACAGAAAGTCAAAAAGTTCCCATAGTTGGAGGGAGGAGAATAAGCATTTATGTAAGCACCTATTTTATCCAGTGGAGAAAACAGTCGAGAAAACAAGACAGAAGTTAAGTGACTTTTCCAGGGTCACATAACTAGTGTCTGAGGCCAGATTTGTATTCAGGTTTTCCAGTCTCCAGGTCCAATATTGCACCACCAGTTGCGTCTGCAGAGATTGGAGGAAAACACCTTCTGAGATTTTTGAAGAGCGAGGGGAGGATCTAGAAGTTACTGAGCCTTGTCAGTTCTACTTCCACAACATCTTTCATCTCTGTCTCCTCTCCACTGACACCACAATCCCTTCTGCTGTTCAGACCCCAATCACCTCTGATCTTGACCATTGTTATAGCCTTACTTGTCCCACTTCATTCATCTTCCTCCCTCTCCTTCCTCTTCACAGCTGACATAGTGATATTCCTACAGTACAGTTCTGATCATGTCAATTCTTCTGCTCAAGAAGCGTCAACGACGGCCCTTCAATGACCTCAGGATAAAACAGAAAACCCATTGTTTGGCATTTTCCCAATCTGACTCTAACCTAATGTGAGATCCAATCTGCTCACACAGTACTCCACCCCACCCCCCTTCCCCACCCAGGTACTCTACATTTCATCCAAACAGGCCAACTTGCTGTTCCCAATAGATGTTCTTCCATCTTCTCTTTGCCATGCCAGAGGGATGCATTCCCTCCTCTGGTTTCCCCAAGAGAACCCCCATCTTCCTTTAAATCTCTACTCAGATAAGAGGTCAATTTCTTCGGATATCTCCCCCTTGCCCCAATTGCTGGTGCCCTCAAATGCAGACTTCTGTGTCCGGTCACTGTATTATTGTCATCTTCTCCCCTATCATGTGAATTTTGTGAGGGTGAAGGACTGTGTGTTATCCAAACTTTGTCACTCCCCTGGCACCTAGTCTGGGCATGGCACCCAGTAGGTGCTTAGAATCATGAATCCCAGCACTTAACACAGTGCTTGACACACAGTAGGTGCTTACTACACATTTACTGACTAATGGACTGGAAGAGAGCTGGAAGGGCCCTCAAAAATCTTCTAGTTCAACACCCTCATTTGAGAGTTGACAAAATTGAGTCCTGAGGAGATTAAGTAAGTGACTTTGCCAGATTCACCCATGTAGCCAGTGGCTGAGAGAGATGACTTGAATTCAGGTAATCTGACCCCAGAGTCAGTCTGCCTTTAAAGTAACTGCTGTCCCAGGCTTAATCTCAGCTGGGATTTAGAGCAGAAAAGGACCATGGAGGTCATTTAATTAAGCTCCCTCCTTTTACCTGAGGGCTAGGAAAGGTCACACTGGCAGTAAGTGGTAGAGATGGTCTGGTGTTTGTGGGATACTCAGATAAATAAGGTTGTTTAAAAGCTATAGGAATTCAAGGATTCTTCTGAAGGCAACATGGGGCAGGGAGGTTTGGGGGCTTCAGGATGTTCTTAAATCCTAGAAGTTGGCATTGTGGGGATTTGGGAGGGAGAAGTCACAAATTTCAGACTAAAAACCACAAAATTTATATAAAAGCATTTTCTCATCTCTATCTCCCTAGGACTTTTCTTCCAGGTTTCAAGGTCACTTGGCTTAAGATCTGAGTTCTGTGAAAAAGCCTCTAAGATGGTAGAGGAGCAGAGGGGACAGGTTCAATGGGGTCTTGGAATGGTCCAAGCCTTAGGTTTCTGATTTAATCATCAGAACCATCATTTTAATAGATGCTTTTAAAAAGAAGATGTGCATATTGGCAAACACCTGACTCCTGGGATAAACTTGGTGAACAGTCCCACATCTCTGAAGGTGCTGGTCCTGAAGGAAAGAAGGCAAGAAACAAGCATTTAAGAAGTACCAGGGCCAGGCCCTGTACTAAGTGCTTTACAAATATTATCTCATTTATTCCTAACAAGAATCCTGGGAGGTAGGTTATTATTATTATTATTATTATTATTATTATTATTAATTATTGAGGAGATTAAGACAGACAGAAGTTAAGTGACTTACCCAGGGTCACACAGCTAGTAAGTGTCTGAGGCTGGATTTGAATTTAGGAATTCCTGACTCCAGAATTCTATCCACTGTGCCATCTAGTGGCTTCTAAGACTTAAAACTCAGCATGAAGTGGGTATAATGCATACCTTAATAAATTCAGACCCATTCTCCCACCTTTGACTTTGTTATAAAAAGATTCCCCATTGGTACCCCTACCATCTACATTCCTTTCAGTAAAAAGCAGGCACACACCAGCAGCCAGTTTTGAGTTCAGTGTTGTAAGTCTGATGTATAATTTGGTTTTACATGTTACTCAGAATATTATATAGGCAACTAGGTGGCAGAGTGGATACAGTAGTGGACCTAGAGTCAAGAAGATCTGAGTTCAGATCCAGCCTCAGACACTTACTAGCTGTGTGACCCTGGGTAAGTCACTTAACTGCCTCAGTTTCCTCAAATGTAAAATGCGAATTATAATGACACCTACCTCCTCTTGTTGTGAGGATCAAATTAAATAATATTTGTAAAGTGCTTAGCACAATGCTTGGCACATAGTAGGTGCTTAATAAATGTTTGTTCCCTTCCTCTTTATGGCTTACCATCAGAAGCCACGTTAACACTCTCCCCTCCCCATATAGTCCTTGCTCCTAGGGCAATTTAATTTAAAATGCCATATTGATCTGAACATAGACTGTTCTTTCCCCTTTAAATGACTGGCACAAAAGCCTGAAGACAGCTCATACAATTCCTTTCCAATTGAGTCTATTCCTTTTCTTTTAACCTTCCGTAGTAAAAGACAAGGTCCGAGTGTGGAATTTTCAGTATATCTGCTTTTTTGGGGGAGGAAAGTGGCCCTCCCTTTTTTCTTCCCCTGAATGTGGGTCTGTGAATTCAAAAACACAGACCACCTGATCACACAGAGTGTGATCTACAGATTCTACAGATGAAGAAACTGAGGCTTAACATAGGGAAGTAGCTTCCGGAAGGTCACACGGCATGTCAGAAGCAGACAGGACCAGAATAGGTCTTCTGATTTTCGGCCAAAGCTACCTGTGTTCATCGGGTACTTGTTGGTGGGCTGAGAGATGCTCTGAAGATCCGAGGCAGTTAGGGTTTCCTCTCTGAGTCATGTCTTAGGATAGACCCACCATTGAGGGTCTATCATGACTGTACAGGGTACAGGTCAGTGTCCGTTGTGATCCAATAGGGACGATGGCTACTTCTCTGGTTTCCCCCCTGAGAGAGGAGCCTTTTGCTAATGACTATGTGCCTGGCACATAGTAAGATCTTAACAAATGTTTGTTATGATGTATTGATAGACTTTCCATTTTAAGCAGCCAGGTGGTAGGGTGCATTGAGTCCTGGACTTGAAATCGGGAAGACCTAAGTTTCAGTCTTGATTCAGATCCTTACTAGCAGTGTGGCCTTGGGCAAGGGACTTTCTCTTAGCCTCAGTCTCCTCGTTTGTAAAATGGGCATAATAGTGAGAATCAAATGAGATAAATGTAAACTGCTATGTAAATGTCAGCTATTGTTATTAGCAAAGATTCATATGCTAGGTGCTGGGGACATGAAAATCATGATGAAATTATTCCGACCTTTGGGGAACTTTCAGTCTCCCAGGCAATCCAAGCTAGAAAGTGATTTGAGGAGGAAAGAGAACACTAATGACTGGCATCAAGGAGGAGCTGAGCCCCTGGCAGAGATGAGGAGGGTGTCCAGACTGACAGCCAGGTCCAACCTCTCGTTTCTCAGCAAGCAGGAAAAACGGATTTTTGTCCCGATGTGATTTGTGGGGTTTTATTGCACTTTATCAGATAATGGTAATACTGTTGACCATGAATGCAACATTTAATCACTAGGAAGGGAAAAGTGTGTATTTTCCCATGGTGAATAGTACCACTTTGCAAAAATGTATCTGGCCCTGGCGTTGTTCTTGCTGAGCTGAGAGAAAGCATCAGTCCTCACGACCCCCAAGTACACCTGGCCCAGGAGTCTTGCACTCCATATTTTGGCTCAGACCCATCAGGATGCCCCAAGGCCCTCCCTATGACATGTACCAGACATTTCTCTCTCTCTCCCTCTTTTACCTTTAACTCTGGGAGCAGTAATCAAATCAATACCACCTTTCCTGGAAAGGTCTGTCTACTGTCCTAACACTCCACTCACTATCTTTTTGACTTCCCAGACAAAACACTCCTCCTTGGCCATCAATTTCTTCTTATGTGTTGTCTTTACCTCTTAGAATGTAGTCCTCTTGAGAGTAAGGACTGTCTTACTTTTTGTATTTATATCCAGAGATACGCCTAGAATATTGCTATTCTAGAATGAGACATAGGGAAATGGAGATTTCCCAACTCCAGACATTTTTTTCTGGCTGTCCCCCATGCCCAGATTCCTTCAAGTCTCAGCTAAAATCCCACCTTCTACAAAATCCAGTCCCAGTCTCTTTTAATTCTAATGCCTTCCCCCTGGAGCCGGGGGGATAAGATAGAGATTTAGCAAGGAATGAGTCATCCTAGAGATTGTTCCGGGTAGAGGATTGGGCCATCTGCTAGAAGCTTCTTGACTTCCCCAGTGAAGTGAAGAGTTGAAGGATTAGCACCTTATTGATCTGTAGTACTTCTCAGTCAGAAAAAGGGCTAGACGGTCACTTCCCTGGAGGAGGGGGTGGTGGTGGCAGGCAGCGAGAAGCATACCTGCTTGGCAAATGGAGAAAACAAAGCTGGACTGAATCCAGAGCTTGAGAATGCTCCCTTGTCGGAAAAGCTGACGAGAGGGATCCCTGCTCAGGTACCAGTTCAACTCGGTGATCTCGGAGATTCTTTGTTCATTTCTTTGTGGACTTCCAGTGGGGGGAGGGGTGTATCTGGGAAGCCTCATTGTGCCTCCTGCAGGACAGGCTCTCTCCTGTCCTTGTGCCTTCATACAGGCTGCCCCCCATTGCCTGTGATGCACTGCCTCCTCACTTCTACCTTCCCCTTCATCTCCCTGGTTAGCTTCAAAGCTCAGCTCCAACTCTGCTTCTCATAAGAAACCCTTTGGGATTCCCTCAGCTACAGGTGCCTCCCCCTTGAAATTACCTTGCATATAGGAACAAGGAAGTGTGGTATAATGGCTAGTAAGGAAACCTGGGTCTCTGAAACACTCTGGATGTGTGACCCTGGGCAAGTCATTTAACCTTTTTGTGCTCCAGGCAATCCAGACTATAAACTGTGTCTGTCTCAGGTGCCTATCTCACTATTTGGTAGAAGGAATTTCCTCAGTGAGAGCTCCCTATGCCAATGAAATTACAGGTCCCATCCCTGCTGCAACTCTACACCCTCTCCATATACATATATATAATATGTGCATATATACACATATATGTGTCTTTACACACATATATATGTGTATATATATGTATAATATATTATTAACAATTATCATATAATATATATCTTTGTATAGATGCATGTCCCTAGAGATAGAATCTAAGCTAGTTGAGGGCAGGGATTGTTTTATTCTTTGTCTTTGTACCCCCAGTGCCTAGCTCAGCATAAAAATGCTTGGTACCACAAATTGTGACGTATAAGTATAATGTAATATTACTGGAATAAGAAATGATGAAATGGACAATTTCAGAAGAAACCGGGTAGACCTTTAGGAGTTGAAGCAGAGCAAAGTGAGCAAAATTAGGAGGACAATTTATGCAATAATCACATTGTGCAGAAAACCAACTTGGAATGACTTTAGAACCAATCAATGCAATGATGAACCACGAATCCAAAAAAATGAACATGAAATGCACCATTCACCTCCTGACAGAGGTGATAAACTCAAGATAGAGAAACGGACATTCTTTCATAGACATGGAGAATGTGGAGATTTGTTTTTGTGGACTAGGTAGATATGTTTTTAAAATTTAAAATTTTTAAAAAATTGCTCAACAGGGAAAGAAGGCAGAGGGGAAGACAGACTAATCAAAAATACTTGTCCAACTTCTTTATTTTACAAAGAAGGAAAGAGGCCCAGAGAATAGAAGGCCCCACCAAGATCTTAATAACAAGTTAGCAGTAGACTCCAGCCAAGATCCTAGGTTTCTTGACTCCCAGTCTGCTAACCATACTGTCATACTCTGTAAGGATTTTCATGCCCACAATTAAGGGAATAATAGCTCAGTGTTGCACATGTTCATAAACAAACCTGAGTATGAAAGGTGCTTAGGATGGAAAATTTCATTTCTCCATGATCAAAAAAGGTAAGATGACAATTGAGTAATCCCTGAACTGGGGAGATGAGAAACCTGCATTCACATTCTCAATCTACTTGTCTGTAAGACCTTGGGCAAATCATTTCCTTTGCCAAACTTCAGTTTCTTCACCTGTAAAATGGGATTAATAATGACCCCTCAATTTACCTCATGGGAATGTTGTGAGGATCATATGGGATAATGATGGCAAAGTGTCATGTAACCGTTAAATGCTATATAAACGTCAGCTATTATTATTATCACAGGGGCCTTTGGATTATACAAGCTGGGAAAGCCTATCCCTGGCTAATCCCTTGATTGTGTAACTAATATGATAAATATGTCTCCTGTCCAATGCAGGCAAGTAATGAGGGAGTTAATGAGTGAAGCAAGGAGAGATAGAAAGTGAAAATAAGAAACCATGGAAACGAACTCACTAATCCCAGCCAAGTGCCAGGAGACTAATGAAGATAGACGGAGAGTGAAAGGGATAATAAAAGCCCCAGAAAACTTAAAGGAGGAGGAGGAGAAAGGGAAGCCCTGAAGGTAAGGAGAGTCTGTGTCTTTAAGGGAATTCATGGTCCTGCCCCTTATTTTAATCCCAAACTTCCTTTCTCTGTTCTAGTGGGTGCTGACTCTCTTCCTTCCAGAGTTATCAGAATTATGGAGCTACCGAGTTGGAAGGCACCTGAGAAGACATCTAGTCCGAATAGCAGAGGTTAGGGAGTGAATTCATCTATATAGGGAACCTGCAGGTGGGTGAACTCCCTCTACCAATACAAGTCAGTAACTTCTTTGAAATTAATAGCCTCAGAATTTTCTAGAGCATGAGAGTTTAATGACTTGTTCAGGGTCAAACAGCTAGTACATGTCAGAGACAAGACTTGAACCCAGGTCCACCTAAGTAAAAAACCCTTCTACAAGTGGTTGTTTGAATACTTCAAGGGGGAACTCATCACTTTCAAGGTGGCCCTTCCATTGCTGGACAGCTCTCATAGATGGGCACTTCTTCCTTCTATGGAACTAAAATCCACCTACTGGTAACTTTGCATCTAGGACAAAGCAAGAAAAGTTTAAGGAAGAGAGTTCACTCAAGTCATCACCAATTAATGGGAAGGATTTGACTCTCCACAGAAAATAGTAGAGGAGGTACCAGGAGACCTTGCTTATAACTCCAGTTCTACCCCCCCCCCCCCGCTTCACTGTGCCTTTGCTTCCTCCATCATTAACACAAGTATAGAATTTGTGAAGGAAGATTGATTTTCAATAAGATGAAACTTCATAGGGTAACAGTTATATCCTCACATCAACCCTGGGAAGTAGACACTATTATTATCCTCATTTTATAGATGAAGAAACTGAGGCAGATGATGGTTGAGTAACTAGCTTAGGGTCCCCACAGTTTGTAAGGATCTGAGGTATAATTTGAACTCAAGTCTTCATTCCTGGTCCAGTGCATTATTCATTGAGCCACCTAGCTTCTTGTTAAAACGTTATCTCAATAGGTTAGAATGATTAGCCAAACCTAACAAGATGAAATTAGGTAGAGATCAATGTAAAATCCTATGCTTGGGTTCCAAAAATCAATTGCATGATAGATCATAAGGGAGGTTTGGCTAGATAAAAGTTTCTGTCAAAAAGGTAATAGTCATAATTCCCATTTCTATGTAACTTAACAATTTCCAAAGCAGTTTTCTCATAACAACCCTGTAAGGTGGACAGTGCAATTATGACAGCCATTGTACAGGTGAGTAAACAGAGGCTTCCATAGGTTGTGAGTTGCCCAATTATGCTAATCTAATTAGTGGCATACCCCGGATATCAACATAGGTATTTCCTGGCTGCAAACCAGTATTTTCCCATGACACTGAGATATCAGGGTTTTGGGTAGACTCCAAGTTCAATATCAGTTAGTAGCCTGCTGGTTCAGTTAAACGAGCTTAGGCCACACAAATGGAAACAGAGCATCCAGAATGAAGGACAGGATGTAATGAAGCTTGGTGATGTAGTCAACAGAACCTTGGACCTTGGGGTTGACAGCTTGGGTTGGAATCCTGAATCATTCACTACTCTCATCCTCTCTCTGGATTTCAGTTTCCCATCTGAAAGTAAAGGGCTTGAACAGGATGATCTCTAAGACCTCTTTTAGCTCTAAATACTATCATAACTCTACTCTCCTCTGACCTAGTCAGACCATGCCTGAAATGCCATGTTCAGTAACTGGGCACCATGTTGTAGAAGGGGCATTGAAGAACTAGATCTTGTCCAGAGAGGAGAGATCAAAATGGTGGGCAGGCTGAAGACCATATCATAGGAAGACTGGTTGAAGGAGCTGGAGATGTTTATTTTCTTTCTTTAAAGAGATTGATTTTATTTTATTTTTAGTTTTGAATTCTTTCCCTCCCTGTCCCAACCAATGAGAAGGCAAGACAAACAAAACTCATTAAAATATGTATAGTCATACAAAATGAATTCCCATATTAGCTATGTTCCAAAAAGGAAAAAAAAGAAAGAAGACATATGCTCCAACTTGCACTGTGAGTCTGTCAGCTCAGTAACTGGAGGTAAATAGCAGGTTTCATCATGAGTCCTTTGGGATTGTGCTTGGTCATTGCATTTATCAGAGTTTTTAAATCTTTCAAAGTTGGTGGATGTTTATTTTCTAAAACTCATAGTCTTAAAGCATTGCCTAGAGCACTGAGAGAGAGAGAGTTCAGGGACTTGTCCAGGGTTTGTTAGGCATAACTTGAACCTAAGTCTTCTGGCTCTGAGGTCAGTTCTCTATCTACTATGCAACATTATCTTTCTTTTCTTTTCTTTTCTTTCTTTCTTTCTTTCTTTCTTTCTTTCTTTCTTTCTTTCTTTCTTTCTTTCTTTCTTTCTTTCTTTCTTTCTTTTTCCTTCCTTCCTTCCTTCCTTCCTTCCTTCCTTCCTTCCTTCCTTCCTTCCTTCCTTCCTTTCTTTCTTCCTCCCCTCCTTCCTTCCTTCCTTCCTTCCTTCCTTCCTTCCTTCCTTCCTTTCTTTCTTTCTTTTTTCTTTCTTCTTTCTTTCTTTCTTTCTTTCTTTCTTTCTTTCTGTCTATCTAATCTATCCGTCCATCTATCTTAACATCAAATTATTTATCTGTGCACATAGCACTCCATGTTGCATTTGCTGCCCTGCCTAGTTTTAACTCTCCAGAACAAGATGCCCTGGCCAGGATAAACCCAAATGCCTTCTTTTATAGAGAGCAGAAATTGGACTCTCAGATTGTTCCACTTCACATCTGCTGCCCTGCCTCATTTCAACTCCATAGAACAAGAAGTCCCCAGCCAGGTACCCCCAATACCCTGTGGCCCCCCATTTCCTGTCTCCTTTTGTGTGTTGTCTCCCCCTTTAGATTGTAAGCTTGTTGAGGGTGGGGACTATCTTTTTATTAATTCTATCCCCAGCACTTAGCACAGTGTCTCACATTTTGAAGGCACTTCATAAATGTTAATGGAATGGATTTGTATTTCTCCTAGTATAATGTAAACTCCTTGAGGGAAGGTACTGTTTATTTTTTTCTTTGTATTCACAATGCCTAGCCCAGTGACTAGCATATAATAGATAGTCAATAAATGCTCACTGGATTGAATTGACACTAGGAACAATGGGGAAAAATTATAGGAAGAGAGGTTCAGCATAAAGAAAAAACTTCCTAGATCAGAGATGTCCTTAAGTAGAATGGACTATTTTGGGGAGGGGGAATAGTGAGTTCTCCATTATGAGAATCTTCAAATAGAGGCTCGTCTAGGATGTCATAAATGTTTGGGTGTGGGTTGGAGTAGTTGATCTCTGATGTCCATTCCAGCTCTGAGATTTCAAGATTTCATAATTGTAAACAGAATGTTAGCTTCTTGAGGGCAGGAACTGCTTCATTTTCATCTTTGTGTCCCCAGGGTCTAGGCCAATATCTTGCATATAGCAAATAATTTGTGTGATGAATGCTTGTTGAATTGGATTGATTTTCTGTGTCTATGAACTGAGCTGAGCATTGTGGAGAAAATGATTTGGTTGGGCAGATGGGTAGATGGTGGTTCTATGGCATTCTTGCTGGGACTAACCGTTTGAGCAAAGGCTTTGAGGTGGTAAAGAAACATGGAATTGTACTAAGGACACTGTACTGACAATCAAAAGGGCTGAGTACAAGGCCTACCTTGGGTGACTTTGGGCAAGTCTTCCCTTTCTTTGGGTTTCCCCATCCATAAATGAAAGATTGTACTCAGTAGTTCGTAAGGTCTAATTTCCCCTCTCACATTCTGGGTTTTGTTTCAGAATCTCTTCCAGCTCTAACATTCTATGTTCTAAGGGCCACCACAGCTCTGACATTCTGTGCTCTCAGGTTCCCTCCAGCTTTGACATTCCTATGATATGTGTTCTAATGCCCTTCCAGCTCTCACATTCTGGGCTCTATGTTTTAGCATCTCTTCTAGCTCTAACGTTCTATGTTCTAAGGGCCCTTCTAAGCTCTGACATTCTGTGATCTAAAAGCCCTTCCAGCTTGAACACTATTATTATATAAACAGTTGGGGGACAATTTCTTCTCTCAAAGTATGAAACAACTTGCCCATGAGAATTCCTAGCTTCCTCCCTGCTCTGAGCTCTCCCTCCCCTCATTTAATTTTATTTTCGGGGTCAAAGTGTTGAAAGTGAGGCTTTTCTGTACCTGTAGATAGGGTGCTTTAAGGCTGTTCTAAACATGAATTCCCATGATGGACTATAAGGACTTGAAAAGGGTGTCTAATGATGCGTGTTTTTAAATGGTTTCAATTCATATCTACATGACAGTCTGTAATGACTTCAAGCCCACATTTCCATGAGGGAATATTTTTTCAGAAGATTTGGTTCCCCAAACTGAAACTCTCTCATTAAAAGACATGAACCTATTTTGGAACCATAAAGTTGACCCTTAGGTGTACTTTTTCACTCAGAGAACATTTGTGGTGGTGGGGGTCTTCTTTGTGCAGGGTCCTAGGCTCTAGGTGCAGGAGGAGTCAGGATAAGCAAAATACAATTACTGCCTTACTGAAGCTTATAATCTAGTTAAGCACAGGACTAGAGATATAAGGAACCTCAGAAATGACCTATCCTGATTTTTCATTTTGCAATTGGGGAAACTGAGGCCCTGAGAAGTTGCCTGAAAGTGGTAAGTAACAGAACTGGTATTCAAATCCAAGTTCGCCTTGCTGTCCAGTGATCTTTCCATGAACAACAAAAAGATGAGAGAAAGAATTTGGTGTTGGGAAATACTCAGGAAGAGTGTGACAGAAGAAACTTTCTTAGGAGAGACTTGAATACATTTAGGAACTATCTTGCCCAATTCCCCTAGGATACCATGAAAAAAAGAGGGAACTACAAGCTCAAGGTGAGCTAACTGTGTACTACGGGAACCCCAAAGCCTGATGGAATCTGACGCTGCATGTGTAGAAGCATACAAACTGAAACTTCCAGCCCTCAAGGGCTTATTTTCTACTGGGGGTGAGGTGGTGAGAGCTGCAGCATGTGCTAAACCCACATGAAGAGAGAGAGAGAGAGAGAGAGAGAGAGAGACAGAGAGAGAGAGAGAGCACTAACATCTGGCAAATATGGCAGAAACTGAGGCAGGGGGTGCAAAAATTAGGAGTCTTCCTGTAGCTGAGGCTTGAAAGAAGCTGGAAATTCTGAGACATAGCACGATCTAGTATTCCAGTAGAAAGAGATATGGTAAAACCTTTGTTGTAGGGATGGTGACTCTCTGGGAAGGGAGAAGAGGAAATTTTGGCAATGTAAAAACAAAATATACCTCTACATAAAGTTTTAAAAAGAGACAATCAGACTCGGCATCAAAGAAAATTTGGGCTTAAATCCTACGTTTTTGTCATCCTGGGCAAGTTCTTCCAACTATGAGTCTCAATTTCCCCATCTGCAAAATGAGGGTTTGGGGCTCACTAATCTGAGTTTCAGCTGTAAAATGAAAGGGTGGGTTGAGATTGTCTCTGAGGTCCCTTCCAGCTCTAGATCTGAGACCTTATGGTAATATGGCCTCTGTAAGGTCCTTTCTTAACCCATTAGACTGTAAGCTCCTTGAGAACACGGACTGGTTTTTTTAAACTTTCTTTGTATCTCCAGAGTTACATAGGGGCTTCATAAATGTTAGCTGACCGATTTGGCTGGTTCCATGATTATCTCCATCAGATCTTTTCCAAACTTAGGCAGAGACAAAGGAAGAACTAGTTTCTGCCACATGATTGATAATCCTGGCTGAGGGATGACTAGAGAAGGGGATTGTGGGGAGGCTTAGGTAGCATGGTGTGTCACAGAGTGCCCCCTTGAGTGGAGGTGGAAGGTCAAATGAAACCGGCTACTACTGAATGACTCACAAGGTTTCCTGGCCTTGGAATTGGGGTACCTGGATATGATTCCTAGAGCTGACTGATCCTAATGAGCTACTCAAACTTGGGGGAAGGCATTTACATTTCTTGAGCCTTGGTTTCCTTATTTGTATAATGGGGATACCGGTTCTGACCACCTGTGATGATTTTGTACTTGAAATGGCTTCCTTCGTCATCTTCACCTGGAGAATTCCTGCCTATCCTGTTGGAGGCCCAGATTAAATGCCACCTCTTTAGGGAAGCTCCAATCTCCCCAAACACTTTGTTTTATACCCATGATGTTATCCTGAGATGTGAAAGTAAGGGGAAGAACACTGGATTTGGAATAAAAAGCCAACACATCTGAGTCCAAATTCTAGCTCTCACCTTTACTACTACTGGTGTGACCTTGAGCAGGTCATTTTCCTTTCTGATCTATAAAAGGAATGAGTTACATAGAAGCTTTCAAAGATTCCTCCAGTTCTAAGTCCAATTACATCATTATTATTTGTTATCATCATTTTGTCCATATCTGTGATTTCATCAATGGAGTGCCCCATTGGAAAATCCCCTCATCCAATGCCGATCCAAAAGTTTTCTGCAACTTACAGTTTTAGAGGATTGCCTGTGGACCATTGAGAGACTAACTGATTTTCTCAGAGTTTTACAGTCCATATGTGTTCCAAGGGAAGATTTGAACCTAGGTCTCTGAATGCAGAGACCAGTTCTTCATCCCCTTCTCCAAGCTGCCTCTTAGATTCCACTATTGTGTGATGGTTCTATGCTTTGTTATTTCGTCTCTCTACTAGACTACCATGAGAACAAGTTGTTTACATGTGCTAGGCACTGTGCTAAGGTATACCCACAAAAGCATTTAATACAGTCCCTGCCTTCAAGGAGCTTATATTCTAATGAGACACATAAAGGGGTGTTGGAAAGCTGGGGCTGGTAGTGGTGATACCATGATAAGGATGAGGGCAAAGACCCTATCTTATCTCAATTTTTATATCTCCTCCAGTCCCCATTATGGTGCTCTGCATGCAAAATAAATACTTGTGAAATTGGACTAAATACAGGAGTGAATATGACAATGCTTTGTAAACTGTGAAGTGCTCTGAAAGTTAGAGATTGACATCATTTTTATCAACATCTCTGTATGTTCCAGGGACGAACATTCCTATTAGCTGAGGAAGGAGCTTCGTGAGTTTTTCTGTCCTATGATGGGGTCCTAATGACTCTGAGAACAGAGGAAAAAATATGGGTAAGTGAAAGGTTATCTTTATTCTATCCACATGTCCCTCAGAGAGGACGGCTTCCCAGGGGCCAGGAAGGGAAAGGTTATTGACCTTTTTGCAAGCCCTTCTCATTCCACATCTGGCTCTTCCTGCCTGTTCTCTAAGCTGAGCTGGGGAGGACTGGAAAGACTCTCTTGTGGGGGAGGCACTGGATGTTCCCTCTATCAGAAACCCTTTAATTGACTAGCTGGGACAAAGGAGTGAAGAGGACTCAATTTACCCATAGGCTGCCCCTCCATGGCTTGTATTGGGAGAGGGGCTCTTCAGCCCCTATTTATTTTTCTTACCCTCCACTCCACTCTCTTCTTGGTATATAAAATCCTGCTGTTATAACAAGAACTCATTTTTCTTGAAGACTTTGAATAACATTGCCTCAGCAATTTTCCAAGAACCATAGATTTAGAGCAGAAGAGACTTTTTGTTGTTGTTCAATCGTGTCCAACTCTTCATGGCCACATTTTGGGGGTTTTCTTGGCAAAGATACTGGAGTGGTTTACATTTCCTTCTCCAGCTCCTTTCACAGATGAGGAAACTGAGGCAAATAGGACTAAATGACTTGCCCGAAGTCATACAGCTAGTAAGTATCTGAGGTGGCATTTGAACAAAGGAAGATGAGTCTTCCTGATTCCAAGCCTAGTGCTCTCTCCACTGTACCACCTAGCTGCTGTAGAAGAGACCTTAGAGATTAACTCATGTACCTTATTTGACAGATGAGTAAAATGAGACCCAGAGAGAGGCAGTGGGTAACAAGTCCCATGGGCAATAAATAGCAGAGCAGATCTGAACCCCATTCCTCTGTTTCCAAACCTGGTGCTTCTTCCATCACCCTACTGGCTGTCTGACCAATTTTCACAGGCATTCAGGATTATCTCCTTTTGATAGAGGAGAAGACTGTGGCTGTTCATTGAGTTCTCGTGTTGAGAGTGAGGAAAGTGGCAATCCCGTTGTCTCTTGCACAGATTAGAGCACTTCTGGAGTATGTTGTACAGGTCTGGGACCACATTTTAAGAAGGCAATTAGATTGTGAGCTCCTTGAGAGCAGGGACTGTCCTTTGTCATTCTCTGTATCGCTAGGGCTTAGCACAGTACCTGGCACAAAGTAGGTACTTACGGTTTATTCGCTGACAAACTGAAGCATCTCTGAGGTGATCAGGATGGAGAATGGACCATGCCATGGGAGGATCAGTAGATGGAAATAATGATGTTTAGTTTAGAGATCAGAAGGCTTGGGGAGGGAAGAGGGACACCATAACAAACTTCAAGTGTCTCAAGGATTGTGACAGAGAAGGATTTGATTTGTTCTTGACCCTGGAAGTTAGAATAAGGAACAACGGGTAAAAGTCACAAGGATTTGTTTTGTTTCTCATGGTTTCTCCCATTCATTATGATTCTTCTATGCAACATGACTAATGTGAAAATGTGTTTAATAGAAATGTATGCATAGATCACATATCAGACTGCATGCTATCTTGGGGGGGAGGGGGAGAAAATTTAAAACTTATGGAAATGAATGTTGAAAACTGAAAATAAATAAATTAAATATTAAAAAAGTCATAAGGATCTTGACTTGAAAAATTTCCTTGAAATCAGAGTTGCAAAGTGGAATATGCTCCCTCCTCAAACAGAAACAGGATAACCATTATTAGGACATTGTATAAGGGAGTCCTTCGCAGGTCCGTTGGACGAGCTGTCTTCCAAGGTTCCTTTCAACTCTGAGTTTCTGTGATTCTGTGACATTGCCAAAGTCACACAGCTAGTTGGCAGTGGACACGGGACCTAAACTCTGGTATTTTGACCTGAAGTCTAGTGCCCTGTCCACCATACCACACTATCTCTTTTAAAGGGATTAATGTTTAATGTTTTAAACATTCCTGACTGATGGATATCTAGCTTCTTCTTGAATACTTCCTATAATGGCACAATGATTCCCAAAGTAGCCCATTACATTGTTGGATAGCTCTTATCTCTAAAAAGTTCTTTATATTTGTCCAAACTTTACCTCTGTCTAACTATCACCCCTTCACCTAGCTCTGGAATCCTTCCTTCTCTCTTAATACAGGTTCTGTTTCAAAGCCAGAATTAGAGAAATAGACTGCAGGTGGTGGTGGTCTAACGCTTGCATTGTGTGGGTAGGTCTAGTTTTCTTTGAATACCTAAATGAAAGTTTGACTTTGGGGCCATCAATTATTGTTGTGGTTAATAATAGCTCACTTAAAAAAGCACATTATAGCTCAAAAGGAGTCTCCCTCCCCAACAACCATACCAGGTAGGTATTGGAAATATTATTATTTATAACTGATCAGCCCTAGAAATCTCGCCCTGAAATCCAGATGTGTTGATTAGTGAGAGTGTCACCTAGCCTACTTTCTCTAGCTGGCTCCCACCATACTTCACATTCCACCCCAACCATCTTCTTGCCATCTATGCTACTTGCTGCTGCATCCTCTGAATGACTTGAACTCATCATTGCCAGGAACCTTCACTCTTTGCTCCCATCTCCATTTTCCAGGTCTGAACTGGAATCAAATCTGTGCCACCATTGCTACTGTAAAAGAGTACGTCAGTCAGCACCCCTATGGCTCCACTCATCATCCTTATGACTTTCCAAACCAAAACATTTCTCCCTGGTCACCATTCCCCTATGTTCACTGTATCCTCTTACTAGATAGACAGACAGATAGATAGATAGATAGATAGATAGATAGATAGATAGTTAAAGCATTGATTAAGCACTTAACACATGCCAGGCACTATACTAAGCACTGGGAATGCAAATATAAGCAAGGAAAGCAGTCCCTGCCTTTGAGGTGCTTACAATGTAGTAGGGAGGAAGGAGACAACACCTAAAGCAGAGATTGGAAGGAGAGTGGTACATCCATGGCAGCATGTTATGGAGATGACCAGTAAGTGGCATGGTTACCAGCAGGATAAGGGGAAAACTCACCTATCACAGCTGGGAGAACCAAGTTTTCCATGGGGTTAATGATGTTGATGGCCCGGACAGAGAGAGCATTTTGAGGACATGACTAGAAAATAGTTTGGAGGCAAAACAATGCAAAAGCCCAGTTATTAGAATGTAAGACTCTTGTGGCCAGGGCTGTCTTGCTTTTGTTTTTGTATACCCAGTGTTTAGCACAGTGCTTGACTCATAGTAAACATTTAACAAATGCTCATGCATTCATTCATTCCACTTTACAGTTGAGGAAACGAAACCCAGGAACATTTAGCGACTTCATCTGAATCTCCCAGCTAGCAATTCTTATACATCATCAACATCTTTACCTCTCTCTTGTTGCTCCCACTCTCCATTTTTCTGAACCCTACTTGGTCTTCAAGGACCAACACAAATCCTGCCTCTTCCAGGAAGGCTCCCTGGAACTCTCCAGCCCATACTGATTTCTTTCTTTTCTGAACTCCTGTAACAATTAGAAGTATGCACGCAGCAATTTCATTACTTTCTAATTGTTTCTTGTTCTCAAGTAATCAAACAGCAGCTCCCTGAGGGCAAAGTGGTATGTTCTTTTTCTTTTCTCTTCCCCTTGGTATTGTACAGGGCTGGGTAGCCAGTGGGTTGGCTTGCTTTCCATAGATTGATTACAGATCGATCTATGGACTGAGTACAGATCTGTGACCCAAGATCCATCAGTTAATCAATTTATAGAGCACTTTTTTGCATGCGTGCTAAATCCTGAGCCCACAAACCTGGGCCATGTGAGACCCCAACTCATCCCGTGCTGTCTCCTGGGCCCTTTAAATTGGTCCTGGATGAGAAAAAGAAGCGCATTTATAATTTAGCTGGTCGTGGCCGAGAGCCCTCCTCCGTGGGAGCACCCTCTTCAATTACAACTTCCCTGTAATAAGATGAGGGATGAACGGGTGAGAGAGGCCTGCTGGAATGAGACATGATAAATCAGCTGGCTCAGGCAGCAGTGGGTGAGGCCCCAGTTCTCTGCCCGCCTACCCCTTGCTATCTTTCTTATTTCAATAAGGGAGTCTGGGAAAGAAATTTTAATTGCATGTGATGAGGTGGCTGTCCGTTCGCCATGGCGGACATCATGAAGCCTGCATTAGTTCATTCTTTGTCTTCTTGTTTGAGATCCCTCCAGAGGAACATGCAAGGATGTACCCTTTCCCCTCCCACCTCTTCTTTTCTTCTCATTTGTTTGAAAGCTGTATATTTGAAGCTGTTTCCCAAGCCCCCTCTGGGCTCACGTGGCTCTGGGTGTGTTACTCGGCAGCTGGGGAGTCCGAGGGAAACATGCCAATTTCTGAGGTGCCTTTGGTCAAGGGTGACTGAGTGTCAGCCAGCAATTATATGATTTCAGTGTAATTCATTGGGGGTGGGAGGGGGAAGCCCGGTCTCTGTAGCCCGCCTGCCTTAAAAAGATTGGCGTTGCCATCTGATTAATTTCCAAAGTTTGGAAACCCTCACTGCTGCTGCCCGAGATGGAGACACGACACTGACATTTCCGGCCTTGCCGGCGGGCGGCTTTATAATTGAAGTCCCGGGCTCTGGGGGGAGGACCATGGTACCGTGTCTTTGTCTGTCTTTCCTCTTTTCCTTATGACCATGCACACACACTGCTTGCTGTATCCTCTCTGAACCCCTCTCAGGGGCAGCAGGGTGTAGGGGAAAAAACCTTGGCTTCCATTCTTCTGTGCGACACTCACTTATTGTGTGACCTTAGGCAAATCATTACCTAGGTTACCCAGCCTATCAAAGGAGAGCAGTACCCTCCAGTCTGCCTCTTTTAAAGAGTAGCCAGAGCATCCACGGAGAGGATCTGGGGGGTAACAGGGGAAAGCAGCACTAGAAGTGGACACAGAAAACCCAAGTTCAAATCTCAGCTTTGCTTCTTACTACCCCTATAAAGTCAAAATATCTATCCTTATTCAATTAATGGTTACCAAAAGATATATAATTTTTGACATCACAATAATTCCAATCAGAAATTCATATTCTGTAAAATTAAAAAATAAATGGAAGATTAAATATAACAAGTTAATATCTGTTTCTCTTTCAAAAATTCATTAGCCAATACGTAACAACAAAAAAGCAGTAAAAACAATATCTTCATTGTCCTTGTAAAAACTGCAAAAAGATTGCCAACAAGCAGCCCCTTCTCAGTTAATAGTGGAAAATGTCCCAGGTTTGGAGTCAGAAGACTTGAGTTCAAATCCCAGTTTTGCTTCTCTGACTTTGAGCAAAGAACTTTCCTAGTCTGGTTCTCAGTTTCCTCCTCTGTCAAATAAGAGGAATAATCTCTAAGGGTATTTCTGCTTCTAAAGACTATATAGATTCAGTCTGGGACTGGGATGTCTAATCTGCCAGCACACTCAAGAGGCTTGAATCAGAAGAAGTAGCCAGAGAGTGATTCCATCATCCTCAATGACATGAATAGCTGTAGCTGTACTGTAACTTTTACCAGGTGGGTGGGTGGGGCAGAGGAAGAAGGCGTGGGATTTAGAATTGTGAAGGGAGTAGTTCCAGTATATGTAGGTTCAGATCCTGGACAGCACCCCCTGCTCTACACGAATTTAAACGGTACTCAGCCCTCAGTTGTTGACCAGCTCAGAAATGTTTTCTTGGATAGCGATCTGATGAAACTTTGCAGGGATTAGCTGGTGCTAATGTGGGTGCAGGGTAAAAAACACAGAACAAATGCCTTCTTCTCACTGGGTCTCAATTTCCTTTTCTTGTATAATGAGGAGTTTGCCTAAAGAAATCAAAGCACAAGAAAGGTCATAAGTGTGTGCATGTGTACGTACACATAAACACATGTGTGAATATATATGCCTATATTACATATGTGTGCATATAGTTTATGACTTTCACAAACAAATGAACTTCCTTTATAGTAAATAAAATGATTATTTTAATAATAACATGTTTTTATGGTAACATTTATATATGTGACATCTTTCTCTTTTTTCTCTGCCTCACTGTGTGTCTCTGTCTTTATCTCTGTTTCTCTCTCTTTCAGTATACAGATATATAAAACCTTTCTTTGTGTGTGTATATTATAGGATGTCCCCAAAGTCTTAGTGATGTTTTATGCTATCAATGTCTAAAATACCACTAAAACTTTGAGAATATCCCATGCTTGTATGTATATTAGCATCCTTGGTGTTCTTCATAGTTCTTCATAGTTTTCCCTCTTACTCTTTCAATTCATACTGTGTGGTGAAGGTAGAAGTATATTTATTGAAGACTCAATTCTCTATAAAATAGGGACAACAAGACTTTAACACTTACCTCACAGGGTTATGACAAATGTGCTTTGAGAACTTGAATATACACATATACACTCATGTATGCATGCATATACACATACATACACACATTATATATTATATACAATATACTTACATGAGGGAGACTGGATGTATGATTTCATTGGCATATAGAACTCCCACTGAGGAAGTACCCTCTACCAAAACATATCCTCATTTGCTCTATAACTCCTAGTTGCCTAGGACATAAAGTGATTTGCCCAGGACCTGCCACTATGTATTCAGAGGCAAGGCTTAAACCCAGGTTTTTCTGACTCCAAGGCCAGTTCTCTACCATTTTTCTCAAAATATTCATAGCAGTATTTTTTTTAATAGAAAAATCCACCAAACTGGAAACAAAGTGGGTATCCATTGACTGGAGAAAGACAACACAGCTGTGCTATACGAGCATAATGGAATATTATTATGCCATAAGAAACAATGAATATGAAAAATCCAGAGAAATAAAAGAAGACTTGTATGAATTGATACAGAGTGAAGTAAGTGATCCTGGAGAACAATAAAAATGTAAATGAAAAGAACACTGAAAGGAAAGCCAAATTGAGTAACTGTCACATCAATAAGCATTTTTATAGATCTACTTGTGTGTCAGACACTAAAAATTACTGTAAAATGACCAATATTGGTCCCAGGGAATAGACATATGAAACATATCCACATTTCTTTCATAAAGAGGTGGTGGACTATGTATATATATAATGCTGCATGCATGGTCAAACATCATGATTATGTTGGTTGTTTTTGCTTAATGTTTTTCTTTTTACAAAAGAGAATGATTCGGTGGAGGTGGACTGGGTATAGCTGGAGATTATGTGATGTATAAACAAAAGGCAATAATAAAATATTTTGAAAATTAAAAAAAATAATTTGAAGTGTTTTCAGGGTTTCTTAATCTTTTTTTGTGTCATAGATCCTTTTGGAAATCAGGTGAAACCTATGGACACCTGCTCAGAATGTCTTTTAGATACACAAGATAAAATGCATAGGATTATAAAGGAAATTGATGATGTTGAAATAAAGTTATCAACATGTTTTTCAAAAGTCCATGGGCTCCAAGTTAACAACTCTTGGAGATGATCTCTGAGTCTATGATACAAGGTAATTATTGTATCAACCCCACCACCCCCATACAAGTGAAAGGTCAACATTTTAGCTAAGCCAATCTGGTGATAGGCATCTAAACATTTCCAAATACCTGAACTTTGTTTTCCTCAGGCAATTTTGGTGACACATAGGCACAGCCTATGTCCACACTCTTGCTTCACCATGTCTTACACTCCTCAGCTCCAGGGTCCCTCATCCTCACTGCATTTTACCCACCCAGAAGCCTGACTGCCCCTTAAAATCACAGCCTCTCAACATTTGGAAGGATTTAGGACATCTAATATAACTTCTCCTCCCTGGCCCCAGATAATGTTAGAATCCCCTCTAGAGTATCCAGAACAGGTGGTTATACTGCCTTTGCTTGAATACCTTCAGTGCTGGGAAACTTGCTACCTCTCAGGGAAGCTTGTATCATTGTTTGGACATGGATGGATGTTGGGAAGTTCTTCCTTATATTGAGTTGAAATTTAACTCCATATAACTCCCACCTATTATTTCCAGTTTCACTCTCTGGGATCAAGCTGAGCAAAGTCTAATCTTTCTATCACAATTTAGCCACCTTAGATATTTAAAGTCAGTAATCATATTGCTTTCACCCCCAAAGTCCTCTATTTTCCAAGGTAAGCACTCCATGCTCTACCCTACCTCTGGTTAGTCTTGACCTAAATAAGATACATAGGGGAGTTTACTGGATGCTTGGTGTTCTTCATAGTTCTTCACAGTTATCCCTCTTAGTCTTTCAATTCAAACTGTGCCCCAAAGGAAGAAGTGTATTTATTGAAGACTCAATTCTGTAGAAAACAGGGAGAACAAGACTTAAATACTTACCTCACAGGGTTATGACAAATGTGCTTTGAGAACTTGAAAATGCTATATGAATATAAGTTGCTATAGTCTTCTGAGTAGGCTAGAGTTGTCTTCTCAATGAAAAAAGCTGATCATATCATTCCAATGCTTAAGAGCCTTCAGTGCCCCCCAATTGCCTACAGTAGAGGTCAAAACTCTTCAGTTGGGCATTCAGGGGCCTTCTCATTCTATCCCCATCCTGTCTTTCCAGCCTTCTCTCCTGTTCTCACCCTGTACATTTGCCAAACTGGATGACTTGCTGTTTCCAGAACTCAGCATCCAATGAACCCCAGTGTCTGTGGGGAGCCAGGGAAGGTAGGCAGGATTGCAAGCAGTAAAACCCCAGTGACATCACATCTTCTCCCCAGCATATAGCAACTATTGGACCTGACATTCATCTTCCTTGGTGGAAGGTGGAGGGGAAAGAAGAAATAACTTATGTGTGGCTATGCGTGAATGTTCTCTTCCTGCACTCATGAAGATGAATGTCAGAAAGTGGAGGAAGTCTTTGTGCTGTCCATATCCATATTGAAACTGTTCTTTGCAAATGGGAATAGATCTGTGTTTGTTCCAGGTACATGTATCCTGTATGTGTTCTTGCCTGGAGCCTTGGCAGGAGGGAAGAAGATGGGGATGCTGGCCCATGGCTAGTAGGATATAGGGGAAGGAGCACTGGATTGGGAGTTAGGAGACCTGGGTTCTGTTCTGGGATCCAAGCTTATGTACAGATGGGGCTCATGTCACATGTATAATGTCCATTAAGGAACAATTATAGTGTCACTGTTTTCTTATTACTGGTGGAGTTTCTAGCTCTAACTAGATGATGACTCTAACAGGTATCTTCCAAAGGTTTCCCCTTTGGTCCCAGAGAAACCAATTAAGTTCATGAAGATAATACTTTGCCCAAATAAGTGACTCAGATGGTAGGGATTTCTAGGCATGGAAGAGGGAGATATTTGGGAGGCAATGCTCTAGAATATTCACTGTATATTTTTAATCTCAATCCATTTTATCTCTTCCTCAAGACCCTTTGAGACTTCTTTTTCCCTATTCCCATACAATAAAAACAAACAAAACCACTTTCTGCGAAGCCCAAAACACAAATCACTTAATAGATTGCCAAGCTAAATATTAGTGATTTCTTTCATTATTCATTGTCTTTGATTACTTGTCCCAGAATCAGTCTATTAGAATTTCAAAACTGGGAGGGATTGCAGAGGCCATCTAGTCCAAATTGTAACAGATTGGAGCTTTTCTCTAACATTCCCAACAAGAAGTGATCTAGTCTTCAACTGCCTTGTCACACTGCTGATTAATACTCTGGGATTCTGTGCTTCAGCAGTTGTTAAGACCCTCAGATCTTTTTTCACTTGAATTACTGTTTGGCCACACTTTTCCTATTTTATACCATGAGTCTCTAAACCCAAGTGTAGACTTTTGTTTATCTCCATTAAATTTCATTTTATTGATCTTTCTCCCAACTGCTAATAGAATTATTGTCTTTGCTTCATATTTTGACACCTAGTTATGACATCACCAACATGATTGTCATCATTTCCATCATCATTCCCATCATCATTATCATCTCTTTGACTCTCAGAGCTAGAAGGGAACTTAGAGATGATCTAGTCTAGTCCTTTGCTAAATTCAAGAAATCTCTCCACAACATCCTGGAAAGAGTATCAGTATGAAGTCTATTCCAGGTAATAATCAACTTGTGGCCATTTAGAACCCTTACATATTTTAAAAATTATATTTAACCCTATTCAATTTAATAAACATTTGGGGGGGGCGGAGCCAATATGCCAGCTGGAAAGCAGGGACTAGCGTGAGCTCCCCGCCAAGTCCCTCCAAAAACCTATAAAAAATGGCTCTGAACCAATTCTAGAACTGCAGAACCCACAAAATAGCAAAGGGAAGCAGGGCTCCAGCCCAAGACAGCCTAGATGGTTGCTGGATGAGGTATTTCACACATGGACTGGGAGAGGAGCAGAGCGGAGCAGAGCCCAGTGTGGACGGCGCCGACCAACCAGTCCAGGAGCTGGGCAGAGTGGGCCCTAGTACCCTGAATCAGTGAGCTGTGGCAGTTGCCAGACTTCTCAACCCACAAGCACCAAAGACAACAGAGAAGAACTGCAGAACCCACAAAATAGCAGAGGGAAGCAGGGCTCTAGCCCAGGACAGCCTGGATGATCTCTGGGTAAGGTCTATCCCACACGGAGCTGGGAGTGGAACGGAGCGGAGCAGAGCCCAGGGTGGGTGGTGCAGACCAACCAGACCAGGAGCCAGGTGGAGTGTGCCCTAGTGCCCTGAATCAGTGAGCTGCAGCAGTTACCAGACTTCTCAATCCACAAACACCAAAGACAACAGAGAAGGTTAGTGGGAAAAGCTGCTGGGGACAGGGGGATAGAGTTCGAGGTTCAGCCACTGCCCCAGGGGCAGCAGAAGTGGGGCAGCTACAGAGGTACAGCTGCAGTTGCTTCTGGCCCCAGGCCCACCTGGTGGGAGGAATTAAGTGGTGGATCAGAGCAGGAGTGCAGAGGCTGCTGAAGATCTAAGTCCAGTCCGGGTTGGGGGTTCTTGGGGAAGGAGAAGTGCTGGTGTGGCAGAGCTGGCGCATCCCCCTAAGCTTGGAACATAGAACTCTTTAGTCTACAAGCAGTCATACCCCACTGAAAAACCCAAGGGTCAAGTTAGCTGGTTGGGAATATGGCCAGGCAGCGAAAACTCACCCAGATTCAGTCTCAGACTTTGGAATCTTACTTTGGTGACAAAGAAGACCAAAACATACAGCCTAAAGAAGACAACAAAGTCAAAAAGCCTGCAACAAAAGCCTCCAAGAAAAACATGAACTGGTCTCAGGCCATGGAAGAGCTCAAAAAGGATTTGGAAAAACAAGTTAGAGAAGTAGAGGAAAACTTGGGAAGAGAAATGAGAAGGATGTGAGAAAACCATGAAAAACAAGTCAATGACTTGCTAAAGGAGACCCCAAAAAATGCTGAAAAATACACTGAAGAAAACAACACCTTAAAAAATAGACTAACTCAAGTGGCAAAAGAGCTCCAAAAAGCCAATGAGGAGAAGAATGCCTTGAAAGGCAGAATTAGCCAAATGGAAAAGGAGGTCCAAAAGACCACTGAAGAAAATACTACCTTAAAAATTAGATTGGAGCAAGTGGAAGCTAGTGACTTGATGAGAAATCAAGATATTATAAAAAAGAACCAAAGGACTGAAAAAATGGAAGACAATGTAAAATATCTCATTGGAAAAACCACTGACGTGGAAAATAGATCCAGGAGAGAATATTTAAAAATTATTGGACTACCTGAAAACCATGATCAAAAAAAAGAGCCTAGATATCATCTTTCAAGAAATTATCAAGGAGAACTGCCCTGATATTCTAGAGCCACAGGGAAAAATAGAAATTGAAAGAATCCACCGATCGCCTCCTCAAATAGATCCCCAAAAGAAATCTCCTAGGAATATTGTCGCCAAATTCCAGAGCTCCCAGATCAAGGAGAAAATACTGCAAGTGGCCAGAAAGAAATAATTTGAGTATTGTGGAAACACAATCAGAATAACCAAAGATCTAGCAGCTTCTACATTAAGAGATTGAAGAGCTTGGATTATGATATTCCAGAGGTCAGTGGAGTTAGGATTAAAACCAAGAATCACCTACCCAGCAAAACTGAGTATCATGCTCCAAGGCAAAATATGGATTTTCAATAAAATAGAGGACTTTCAAGCTTTCTCAGTGAAAAGACCAGAACTGAATAGAAAATTTGACTTTCAAACACAAGAATCAAGAGAAGCATGAAAAGGTAATCAAGAAAAAGAAATCGCAAGGAACTTACTAAAGTTGAACTGTTTTGTTTACATTCCTACATGGAAAGATGATGTGTTTGATTCATGAGACCTCAGTGTTAGGGTAGTTGAAGGGAATATGCATACATATCTATATCTATATCTATATCTATGTGTATGTATATATATGTATATGTGTGTGTGTGTGTATATAAATATATATATATATATATATATATATATATATATATATGGAGAGAGAGGGCACAGGGTGAGTTGAAGATGAAGGGATGATATCTAAAAGAAATAAAATCAAATTAAGGGATGAGAGAGGAATATATTGAGAGAGGCAGAAAGGGAGAGATAGAATGGGGTAAATTATCTCGCATAAAAGTGGCAAGAAAAAGCAGTTCTGTAGGAAGAGAAGAGAAGGCAGGTGAGGGGGAATGAGTGAATCTTACTCTCATCAGATTTGACCAGAGGAGGGAATACCATACACACTCAATTGGGTATCTTACCCCACAGGAAAGAAGGAGGAAGAAGATAAAAAAGGGGGGATGATAGAAGGGAGGGCAGATGGGAGTGGAGGTAATCAAAAACAAACACTTTCGAAAAGGGACAGGGTCAAGGGAGAAAATTGGATAAAGGGGGATAGGTTAGGAAGGAGCAAAATATAGTCTTTCACAACATGAGTATTGTGGAAGGGTTTTACATAATGACACGCATGTGGCCTATGTTGAATTGCTTGACTTCTTAGGGAGGGTGGGTGGGAAGGGAGGAGGGGGGAGAATTTGGAACTCAAAGTTTTAAAATCAGATGTTCAAAAACAAAAAAAAAAGTTTTTGCATGCAGCTAGAAAATAAGATACACAGGCAATGGGGTGTAGAAATTTATCTTGCCCTACAAGAAAGAAAGGGAAGAGGGGATGGGAGGGGAGTGGGGTGACAGAAGGGAGGGCTGACTGGGGAACAAGGCAACCAGAATATACGCCATCTTGGAGTAGGGGGGAGGGTAGAAATGGGGAGAAAATTTGTAATTCAAACTCTTGTGAAAATCAATGCTGAAAACTAAATATATTAAATAAATTAAATTTAAAAAATAAATAAATAAAATTTAACAAACATTTATTAAGCATCTGTAGGTACACGAGACTATACTCAATTCAGGGCTTACAAAAAGGTACGAAATCATAGTGGACAATATCCTCTAAAAGGCGGTGTGATGAAGTAGATAGAGTCCTCAGGTCTTGGAGTCAGGAAGACTTGACTTCAAATCTTACTTCTAACACTTACTAGTTGTGTGACCCCTCAGTAAGTTTTTTAACTTCTCTCTTTTAGCCTCAACTTCCTCATCTGTAAAACGGGCTAAATAACAGCACCTACCTCAAGGGACTTTTGTGAGGACCCAATGACATAGCACATGTGAAGTTCTTGCCAAACCTTAAAGCTCTCTTTCCACAGGCTTTGAGGTCCCATGGGAAAGTAATCAGATCTGATCATTTTCACGGCTCCTCCACAGTGTCTGGTACAGATTCAGGCACATGATGACAGCAGTGGTGGTTGAGCCAGGAAATACTTGTTGAATTAAATCAAATCAGAGAAGATCCCTAGGTGTTCGTTTCTTTCTATGAACCCAATCACAGAAACAACATAGTTGGGTGGCTTTGAGTGGGGCCATGACGGCATTAAGACTAGGAATGACATTTAGTGGTGATGGCTGCAGGAGGTCACAGTCCCCAGTAATTCAAATGGGCTTCCCAGCTCTTCCTGAATAATTTTAGCATAGAACACTTCCTCTCTCTGGGCCTTAGTTTTTGCCTCTGTAAATTGGGAGGGTTGACCATGATAATCTCTAAGTTTCCTCCCAGCTCTAACATTCTCGTTTCTATGTTTAAAGATCCCCACCAGTTTTGATCTTCTGTGTTCTAAAATGTTAGGTCTCTGATAGCTCTGAGGTTCTATGTTCTAAGTTCTCTTCTACCTCTGAAGTTCTATGCCTCACATTTTAGAACCCTTTCTAGTTCCTTTGACATTCTGTATTTGAAGGTCCTTCTCAACTCTGACATCTGTTGTCTGTTTTCTAAAATAATTTCCAGATGTGATATTTCTATATTCTAAAGTCCCTTCCATCTGTAGCATTCTATGAGTCAATGGTTCTATGATGCAAATAACTATAAAATACAACAGAGTTATAAAAGTTTCCTGGAAAGCTGTAAAGTGCCATATCTTAGCTCGGTGAAGGGAAGGAAAACTGGGTCCCTTGTGCACCTTCCCTCCAGAATTTTGGGTTTCTGGGACTGGTAGAGAGAAGGAAAAATTTCCCACAGGTGGAGTTCAGCACAGAGAGGTCCAAGTATTTGGGCTTCAATTATTCTCTCCTAGAGAATGGGGATAATACTATCTTTAGTAGTTACCACATACCATTTTTTGGAGGCTCAAGTGACAGGGTGTAAAACACCATATAAATGACAGCTGTTGTTATTGCTATTATGGCACTGGTGGATAGAAGTCTTGCCTTTCTTCAGGAAGAAAACTCCTCCTCCTCCTCCTCCTTCTTCTTCTTCCTCATCTTCTTCTTCTTCCTCTTCTTCTTCCTCATCTTCTTCTTCTTCTTCCTCTTCTTCTTCTTCCTCTTCTTCTTCCTCTTCTTCTTCTTCTTCTTCCTCTTCTTCTTCTTCCTCTTCTTCTTCTTCCTATTGTTGTTGTTGGAAATGGCCCTTCTAAATGATCTGGAAACATGGACTATGATCAACATAGGGCCTGTTTTGATCACTGGGCTGACCCCCATGCTAAGCCTAAAATGAGGCTATATTCCATGCATGTTGAAGATACTATTAATATACCCTCATGAAAGTGCACTAGGATAAATCTCCATCAATGGGAATGGTCTGCTCTGAGTTATCATGTAGGATTTTTGAGACCCGTGACATAAATTTGTATGGCAGCTGGCTGTGCTCCATCTGTGACCAAGTCTAAGGCTATTGCTTGGGGTCAGTGTGCAGATTGGGACCAGAGTCAGGGCTCAGGCTCAGGACAGGGTCAAAGCTAAGTCTGGGGTCAAGTGGTAAAGTCATTGTTAGGTATCAGTCTGTGACCAGGATCAAGAATCTGGAGTCAGACTGGTCCCTGGATCAGTTTGCGGTCAATCTCAGATGTCGGTCTATGACAAGTGTCAGTGTCGGCTCTAGGGTTAGGTTTACAGCTCTATCTGTAGTCATCGTCAAAGATCAGACTATTGTCCTATACCTGAAATTTGGTCTACGACCTGAGTGAGTACTTAGCCAGGGGTTGAGGACAAGGCTCAGTATGGGCTCCAGGTCATAGGTCAATTTGTGGTTATTATCAGAGGTCAATTTATGGTCAGGGTCATGGTTGAGTCTGGGGCTAAGGTCAGGTCAGACTGGGGCTGAGGTCAGAGGTCACTGTAGGGTTGGGTTCAGAACTCAGTCCTTCTACCTCTGACGTTTTAATTCTAAGATTCCTCCAAGTTCAGACATACTTGGTTCTCTGATTCTATGATCTATCAAACACCCTGCCAGGCTGATCTGGTACTAGGGGCTATCTAACACTGAAAGGTTGTGGCCATGCTTGGCTCTTGCCTAGCTCAGCTGCTGGGCCTTATGGAGCTGGGTTGGCCCCATCTCCACAAAGATGTCTGTAGAAGGGTTTCCCCTGTCCAGGCTTTTCCTACACCATGTATGACACAGGCTGCTGGTGGGTGGGGGCTGACTGGGGGGGATTCCTTTGTCGCCAGCTCCTCTCTGGGCCTGGAGATTTTGCAAGCCCAGGGAGAGGGGACACGGTCCCTGCGGCCACGGCAGCCTATTTAAATGCTCCATTGGAGAGGGATTAAGGTTTATGCAAGGTCACTGGGGATGTGATAATTATAATCACAGGTTTTTGGCTTCGCAATGACAGCCATTTGTTATTTTCGCTCGAGTAATTCCCCGCCGCTGGAGCTGTTGACAAGCGTGCACTGATTTAGTGGCCTCAGCCCCCCCTCCCGCCATCCTCCCCCTCTACCAGGTCCCCAGGCAGCAGCAGCTCTGAAGGCTGACATCTCCCAGTGGCCCCGCAACTCCCAGTATCTCTTCCATTGGTGAGTCCACAGAGGAGCACTGCACTTAGTTTATAATGGGAGAGAGAGAGAGAGAGAGAGAGAGAGAGAGAGAGAGAGAGAGAGAGAGAGAATGGAGACTGTAGAGCCTGGGATGATGAAAAATGCCTTGGGCCAGGAATTAGGAGGTTTAGCTTCTTTTCAGAGCTCTGCCAATAATTTATTGGGTGACCCTGTGCATCCAAATAACTCCCTGTGAACCTCAGTTTCTTCACCTGTAAAATGGGAGTGACAATACCTGTCTAGCCAGCCTCAGAGGATTGTCTTGAGTATCAAACAAGATAATGTGTATGAGGTACATTGCCACCTAAGTTTTGTTACACTAGAGAATCCATTACCAGAAGGCTGGCTCAACAATACATTACTGTCTACTATGGCAGAGGAGGCTATGATCTGATCTGACTTGGGGGTGATGTATCCCTAAGGACTGAATAACAGGTTCTTATAAAATAGAGTTATTGTGCTGCTCTTGAATTGTCCGTATCCTGGGAGTCAGAAGACCTGGAGTTGAGTCCCTACTCTGTTGCAATCTAACTTTGTGACTTTGGCTAAGTCACTTCCCCAAATCTGAGTATCAGTTTCCTCATGTGTAAAATGAGTAGGTTGGACCACAGAGTCTCTGGTGTTCCTCCTAGCTCTGAAAGCCTATGCTTAAATGTTCTGTTTTCTAAGTGCCTTTCCATTTATGACATTCCCTCTTCAGTGCCTAGTACATAGTAGGAATTTATGAATGTCTGTTGAATGTCCCTCTCAGCTCTAAATTTCTATAGTCTGTGTTCTAAGGACCCTTGCAGTACTGCTGGTATGCATGCTATAATTGAAGGTCCAGTTCAGCTCTGGCAGTGTGTACTTTATGTTTTAAGACCCCTTCCATCTCTAAGACTGCTAGTATTTTCTTTGTAAACTGTAAACCCCTATACAAATATAAAAGATCATTTTCCACACAGATGAAATTTCAAGTTATTGGTGTCTTATAACTTGTCTTAGTGCAAGGACTCCCTGCTTCAGCACCTCCCTATGCCTGGACAGCTCTCACCCTCAGCCTGGACAGAGAAATCAACTGTTGGTCACCATGTTGGCCATGCCTGGAATGTCTCTCCATTTTGGTGGCTCTGATGAATAGCTGTGGTTAATTCCATCAGACTGAGCAAAGGCATCAGAGGAGGAAAAAATTTAAAAATGGAAAGAAAAATCCCTATTCCTCTCCTTGATGGCTCCTCCTCCCTACAGTCTCTGTTTGTCTGTCTCCTCACATGCCTGTTGCCTCTCTTTCCTGATGGATGTGCCTTTATTTTGTTTGTTTTCGCAATCAGAGGTAAGAGCCCTTTAATATATATTAAATGGTGATAAATAGAGAATACTTGATGGCTTCGGCCTGACGTGACATTTGTCTTTAAGGGAGAGGAGATTGATAACTCCCGGGCAGAGCAAAAAGCAGGCAAATCCCCTAAGAGAGGAATCTGCTTCTGGGGGAACCAGATTTCTTTGTGTATATACTTTGGGGGTCCCATTACCTCTGACTTACTTCATGTCTCTAAGTTTTGCCCTGTGGAAATATGGCCTCTGAGATGTAGACCTGTACCCCCAAATGCACTGGCCACCAAATCTAGGCTTTATATCATCTTCCCCTTTCTCTTGATTAACAGTGCCCCACCCCTAATCCCTAGCATGCCTTCCTGATCTGGGATCTATTTTGGGTAGGTGGGTGGGGAGGTGGAGAATCACAAAATCGTACCTTTTGTTTTAAGCTGGAATGGACCTTGCTCATTCATTCATTCAATGAATACCAGATTAAAGTATTTGTTTTTTATCCTGTAGGCAATGAGGAGCCACTGAAGATATTTGGTTTGTAGTACAACACAATCAGATCTGTGTATTAGTAAGGCACAAGCTGTGTGAATCTATGTTAAGGGGGTTGGAGTAGAAGGCAGAAGAGGCAGGAAGACCAGCTAGGAGGCTATTATAATAGTTCAGGCAGGAGGTGATGAGAGACTGAATAAGAATGTCAGCTGGGTGAGTGGAGAGAAGGGGAAAGCTGATGCAGTTGAAAAGCAACCTGAATTTGAAGTTGGAGGACTTGTTTTAATCCCAACCTTGCTACTTATAATCTGTGTGACTGTGGGTAAATCACTTAACCTCTCAGCCTTGGTTCCTTCCTCCATAAAAAGAGGGTGCTAGACTCAATGGTCTCTAAGGTCCCTTCTAGCCCTAAATCTATGATATAAGGACCTTGAGAAGGCAGAAATGATCAACAGGTTTGGATGTAGGGGGAATGAGGGTAAGAGTCAAAGGGTCAAAGATTCAGAATTTAAATCTAAATGAGAGCGAGGACGATGGAATTATTCACAGAAATGAGAAAGTCAGGAGGAGTAGGTTTAGTGGGGATGGAGCTGAAGGCAATTTTCATCCTTGAAGAATTCACATTCCACTTAAGGAAGGCATAGCCCAACCTATTTCTGAAACAGATGAGTATGGGTCAATATAGTACATAAGTAAGTCCCAGAGTAACAACGGCTATAGATAATGAGCAGCTGGGTGGTGCAGTGGATAGAGTGCTGGGCTTGGAGTCAGGAAAACTCCTTTTCCTGAGTTCAAATCTGGCTTAAGACACTTACTAGGTGTGTGACCCTGGGCAAGTCACTTACCCCCATTTGCCTCAGTTTACCTCAATTGTAAAATGAACTGGAGAAGAAAATGGCAAACCACTCCAGTATCTTTGCCAAGAACACTCCAAATGGGGTCTCAAAGAATTGGATATGACTAAAAATGACGTGACCAACAATAACAATATAGATAGTGAAGCCCTGTAGGTGGTGGTAGAGAAAGGGAGAGATCCCAGTATCATAGTTTTTGTTTGTTTGTTTTACAGATGAGGAAGCAGGTTCATGGAGGTTAAGTAACCTTGCTCAAAGTCCTATGGTTAGCAAATTGCAGATCCAGGATGTGAGCCTAGATCCTCGACTCTAAATCCAGCATACACTTGGAGCAGGCAGAGCAGGATTTCCTGGAGAAGGTGGGAATTGGGCTAAGCTTTAAATGGAAAGAATTTGAACAGGAATCAATAAACAGAGAAGACCCTCCAGAAAGGGAACAAAGGCTTGGAGGCTGGAGCAAGGCTAGCTGTGAGCTAAAGCAAAAGAGAGCTAACTGATGTTGCATACCTTGAATTGTCGTTACTTTGGCTCTGAGCTCCGTCTTCCAAGGGTGTCATGGCTCAATAGTACGGGATGGACAAATGAGCTCTGATGACTTGTTCTGTCTGGCTTCACTCCATTGAACCAAAGCCCCTGGACCCACCCACCACTCAGGCACTAGGAAGATCAGTCCATGAATCAGTAAGAGCTCTCAGCGAGTTGCTCTACACTCCTAGGTGCCCAGCTCTGTAGGGGAAACTAGAGAAAGAAGAGACAGAATCTCTGCCCTTGGGGAACATCGGAAAATATCCTAGAATGTAAGTTGGAAGGGAACTTAGGGTTCATCTAGCTTGACTCTTTCATTTTACAAAAGGAGAAACCAAGGCCTGGAGAAGGGGAGTGACTTGCACATCACACAGGGAGTTAATGACAGAGTTGGGATTTTGTTTTGGGTCTTCTGCATCCTAGCCCAAGATGTTTCTTACACATTTGCTCACATTCATACACATATGTACTTGTGAACACACTCAAATATATTCATGAATTCCCATACATATACATTATATATACACAAATACAGAGTCAGCTTCCTGAAAGCCCAAGAGCAGCTGGTACAAGTTCTGGGAGCTCCTTCCAAGGGTCTGAGTCTGGGTCTAATAGCAAGCTGTGTTCTGGCTGCTGAGACCTAGCTTGGGTGGTGGGGTGGTGGGGAAAAGTTGTACCTAAGGCCATCTATGGATCCTAGATGCCTTTAGTCACTGAACTTCATGAAATGAAGAATTAGAGAGACTTTGACTTACATCAATGGAAGCAACACTTGCGTGGGTGATGTCACATGTCTTTGGAAGTGTCGAGGCATAGGTTTTTTTCCATTGTTGTTAGGATTAGAGGGTTTCATGGTGAAATGTCAACTCATGATTAAAAACTCAGGAAACTTCGTTGTTCAGAAAGCAAAGCAAAAATTCATCAAAGTTTTAAAAACCAAAGTAAACAAAAACCAGCCAGTCATTGTAATCTGGCTACAGAACCTAGTCATTGCCCACCCAGTCACCACCACCACTACCCTTCTCTGGCTCCAAGGGGCTCTGAGCTCATTGCAGGTGTTCTCTGTATCTCATGGTAAGATCTCACTCACTACAGACTGTCCCATTCTCTGATAGTTCCAAGTACGTGAGTCTAATCCCTGCTTCCCACTGCTCCCAAACAAAGAGTTTTGAGTTAGGATGCAGGGGACCTGAGTTGGAGCACTTAGATATTTATATCTTATTGTGTATATGAGTATGTGTGTGAGTGCATGTCTATGTAAATACAAGCATGTGAAATGTATGTATATATGTGTTTATACACAAGTATTCGTGAATGTGTGTGTTTGTGTAGGTGGGCATGTGAATGTGTACGTATATGTGTGAATGTGTGTATACATGTTTATACACAAGGGTGTATGAGAATGTGACTGTGAGCATGCACGTGGCTGTGTCTATTATATGTTTATACATATAGAGATATATATTTGTCTAACTGTGTGTACAAGTATGGGTATGATTGGATATATATGTATGAATACACACATACATATTCTATCCATTCATAAACTTGATGAATGAGTGTGTGTGTGTGTTTTGTTGTTGTTGTTCAGTCATTTTTCAGTTGTGTCTGACTCTTCATAACCCCATCTGAGGTTTTCTTAACAAAGATCCTGGAGTGGTTTGTTATTTTCTTCTCCAGCTTATTTGACAGATAAGGAAACTGAGGCAAACAGGGTTAAGTGACCTGCCCAGCGTCACACAGCTAGTGAGTGTTCGAAGCCAGATTTGACCTCAGGAAGATGAGTTTTCCTGACTCCAAGCCCAGCACTCTATCAACTGTACCAACCAGTTTCCCCATATGTATGTGTATGGTCAGAAAATTATCTACTGAGTATGCTGATCCTAGAGAGCTGGTCTTGAGTCCTTTTCATATAAGAAAGAACAGGAGCTATTATTCAGTCCTTTCTCTACCTCCATCCCAACCCCCTGTCTTTCTCTATCTGTTTCTCTGCCTTCTCTTTGTCTGTTTGTCTATCTCTGACTCTGTCTCTCCATGAATGAGCTATGACCAGGCTCTGACTGATGGGGGAGTAGCCTGGCATAAGGACAAACACTCTAAACAACTGTGACATCTCAGAAGTTTGTCTCTCATCCACAAACATCCCTCGTTTGTGACCTCCTCTGGTCTCTCTCTCTCTCTGGGACCCAAGCCTTAGTCTTTCCTGGCCCCTGTCTGCAGGGAATAAAACACCAGAGAAGGATCCACCATTGAGTCTCTAATGGTGGAATTTTAGGTACTACATACAACCTGAAACTTGCACGGAAGTAATTTTTGGGAGGTGGTTTTCTAGAATCCCTCACTTCTCACTGGACTAGTAATGTCTTACTGTTTTTAAATGAGGTTGGATTTGGTCATGGCCCACAGCTGATCATGCTTACATTTTCCTGAGTCAACATCCAAAATGACAGAGATCATCTAGTCTACCTTCCTCATTTTACAGATGGAGAAACTGAGGCACAGAGCCCAGAAGTGATTTGCTTATGGTCATACAGCTGAAATGTGGCAGAGCTTGGACTTTGAACCCAAATTTTTTAACTTTAAGTCTGGAGTTACTTCTCTTCTATCACTACCCTGGGGCCTTATTTTCAGTAATGGAATAATGGAACAAAGCATTCTGCCATTTTACGTTAAGCACTGGTCCAGTCAACAATAGCTGGGTTCTCAGAATACTCCTAGACTGAACTTTTCTAAATTGAATGCTAACCAAAGTAGAACTCACTGATTAAAGGAAACCTGTAGATACAGTGAAGAAGAGTCATTTTGCAAAGGACCACCTACTTGGCAAGTTTGGATTTTCTTAAAGTAATTCCACTCCCCAGGAGTGAGAAGCAGCATGGTGTTATTAAAAACAAAAGAAAGAAAGAAGAAAAGAAAAAGGAGGAAAGAGAGAGAGAGAGAGAGAGAGAGAGAGAGAGAGAGAGAGAGAGAGAAAGAAGAAGAAGAAGAGGAAGAAGAAGAAGAAGAAGAAGAAGAAGAAGAAGAAGAAAAGAGAAGAAGAAGAAGAAGAAAGAAGAAGAAGAAGAAGGAGGCGGAGGAGGGAGGAGGAGGAGGAGGGAGAGAGGGAAGGAGGAAGGAGGAGGGAGGGAATGAAGGAAAGGAGGAGTGAAGGAAGGTGAAGTAAGGACAAACGGAAGGAAGAAGAACGAAAGAGAGAGAAGGAAGACAGAAAGGCGAGAGAAAGAAAGAGAGAGAGAAGAAAAAAGAAGAAAGGAAGAGGGAGGAAGGAAAAATGGAGGAAGAAAGAAAGAGACGAGAGAGAGAAAGGAAGAAGCGACAGGAAAGAAAAGAAAGAGCGTGAGAGAAGAAAGGAAAGGAAGGAGGAGGAAGGAAGGAAGGAAGGAAGGAAGAAAGAAAGAAAGAAGAAAGAAAGAAGAAAAGAAAAAGAAAAGAAAGAAAGAAAGAAAGAGAGAAAGCACTTGTTGGAATCAAGAGATCTGAGTTCAAGTCCAGAGAGCCATTTACTGGCTATGTGACTCTTGGTAAATCCTTGTCCTTGGAGCCTCAATTTCTTCAGATGTAAAAGGGAGATAAAATACTTGCATTCTCTACCTCATAGGACCAGTGTGAGGAAAGCACTTTGTAAATCTTTAAGCTGATTTTCCTAGTGCCCATATAGTCCCAACCCAGTGAGGGTGGGGCAGAGGGAAGAAAGATACTGAGCTAAATGGCTCCAAGAAAGCACCTTCCACTCAGGCAAAAGCAGGATGGATTGTTTTGGCAAGAGATGCCACTGAGCTGACTGACTTCCTTACCTCTCCCCATCAGTAAAGCTCCCAGCTCACTGGAAGGTCATTGATGGACGGATAGGTGGCATCAAATATGTAAATGCCAAGTGTTCGCTCCTGTTATCGACATGACAAACCTCTGTGGTTGCCTTCTAAGAAAAATACCCCTGCCAGGGCTGGTAATAGATAGATGCCAGCCAGGCCTTCTTGGGATGGTGAAACTGACAGCCAAGCAACAGAGAAATTGAATGCCATGGGGAATATATGTTGGGACCTTCTCTCATTTAATCAAATAAAATGCATTTTAGTAAAAAAAAATTCTACAGGAAGCTTATCTATGGCTCCTTCCTGCTACTCCCCTCCCCCAAACCCCCAAACAAACAAATAAACAAAAGAGTTCCTAATGTATGAGGCAGGTGAATTCATCCCAGAGACAGACACATCACTGTTTTTTTTTCTATAACTGAACTGTAGCTTCTGACATAAAAGAATCTGCTTATTTCATTCACTAAGTGAAGATTCAAACTTGTGATTCCATATTCCATTTCCCTGCATTCTCTCTCTGCCAACTTTGGTAGGGACACACTTACCTAGTGAGGCTTTTTGTGTAACATAGCTTATTGTAGGGGACACCGTTTACAGAGTGGGATAAGTCGGATGTGGAATGAGAAGAACCAGATTCAAATCCAAATCCCGACCTCAATTCTGAGAATCCTAGACATGGAGATGGAAGGAATCTCAGAGGTCATCAAATCTAACCCCCCCCCCCCATTTTACAGATGAAGAAATTGAGGTCCCCTGATGTTCAATGACTTCTTCAAGGTTTTGCAGTAAGTAAATCCATCAGTGTGATTGGAACTCAGGTCCTTCTGACTTCAGAGACCTGTGCCACATATAGTGGCCTCCTCACTGTGTCACCTGGGGCAAATTACTTTATTCTCTGAGCCACAGTTTCTTCATTTGCAAAATGAGATGATAATATTTCCATGACCTACTTCATAGGTGTTGTTGTGAAGATCAAATTAGGCAATTTGTGGAAATAATTTTAAAACTTGAAAGCAAAGAAATTGGAAAGGCTAATAACAATATGATCATCATTGTTATTATTTTTATTACTGTTATTTTTAGGTCTGGGAAGCTTCATAATTTGGTGCTCTCAAAGCATTTAATCATTATTGTGATTTGATTACTCGAGACCATACTTGGTAAATGAGACATGGGTAAGAAGAGCTGAATCTTAGAAAGCTCCATTATCATTTACAACCCTCTGTATTAGAGAGAACAAGAAAGGATCTCCTAACAAACAAGCTGGTTTGGTCATGGCCCACAGCTAACCATGCTTGCATTTTCCTGACTTGGCATCCAAGATTACAGAATGCCAGAACTTAGAGACTATCTAGTCCACATTCTTCATTTTGCAGATGGAGAAACTGAGGCACAGGGCATGGATGTGATTTGCTCAAGGTCATGCAGCTGAAATGTGGCAGAGTTGCTTTGTGAGGTAGGGAGCCCATTGTTACTGGAGGGGAAGTAGAGGCTAGTTGATCACTTATCCAACATTCCGCCACAGGTATGGATTGGAATAGCTCAGGGATTTGGGGGTTGTAGGATCTGCCTTTGGAAGGGAGCTGGCCTAGGAAACCCCTTGAGATCCGAGGTTCTTTGAAAATTTAAGACAAACACCTTTGCTTACTAAAGTGAAAATTAATTATGAGAAAATCCAATTGGTTGGAAATTTAATTGTTCTTACTTTTCTCTCATTCCATTTGGAAATAAATAATAGCCCACATTTCCATAGTGCACTGCACAATTCTGTGGTGGTAGGCATTGCAGGAATAATTACCCTACTTTATAGATGAGGGAACTCAGGCTCAGAGTCATGACATTCAAAGGATACATAGTAGAAGAACCACATCTAATACACACATATGTACGCACATACACTCACATATTTATGTTACTTAAAATAGAAACATCATATATTATTTTGATTAACAAGTATTTTTTCCTCCCATCCCTCCCCCAGGGGAAAAAAAACCCAAACAAACCAACCCTTGTAGCAAATATGGCTAGTTAAACAAAACAAATTTCTACACTGGCCATGTCCAAAAAATATAGGTCTCATTTCTGTTCCCTGAGGCCATCACCTCTGTTGTCATCATCAGTCTCCTGTAATGGGAGTTGTACATCAAATTGATCAGAATCCTTGAGTCTTTCAAAGTTATTTGTCTTTGTAACATTGCTGTCATTGTATACATTGTTTTCACATTTATCTGCATCAGTTCATGCAAGTCTTCCCAGAATGTTTCTGAAACCTGCTGGGTATAAGATGAAACCTCAGAATTGCTTTATTTCGCATTTCTCTAATCGTTCGTGATTTGGATAATTTTGTGTGTGTGTGTGTGTGGTTTATCGATAGGTAGGATTTCTTCCTCTGAAACCTGCCTGTTCATATCCTTTGGGAATGGCAGAGGTAGGTCTATGGATTCCAAGTTCAGGGCTCTTTCTTTGATATCTTGCTGCTGTTGTTACAAGCACTTAGTCAGTCAGCCAGTGAATTAGCATTTATTAAGCACCTACCATGTTCCAGATACCGAGCTGGCCACTGGATATACAAAGAAAGCAGCGTCACCCCCCCACCCCTGACCAAAAAAACCCCCCAGCCTCTGCTCTCAAAAAGCTCACAGCCCAATGGGAGAGATAACATGAAAAATACCAACAAGAGATATGAAAAATAAATATGCCAGACATGGTGCTAGGTACCAGGGACACAAAGAAAAATGAAATAGTACTTGCTTTCAAGGAGCTTACATTCTCCTTAGGAGAAACAATGCATTCACAGTGAAGTAAATACAGCTGACGAGCATGCACTTGCTTATTTGATTAGACAGGCAATATGGAGCCATTGGATGTCAGTAACCAATATTGGATATAGAAGAGGCTTTTAATAAATCATGGAATCCTAGAATTTCAGAGTTCAGAGGGACCCAAGAAGGCATTGTGGTTTAACTGAAGCCTGAGCAAAAATCCCCATTAACACATCCCTAACAAAAACTTGTTTACTTGAAGCTCATCTGATGCTACACTTATAGACAGAGAGCATGTTCCCCACCCCTTGCCCCAGAATTCTCTCCTCTAGGCTTTACATTTCAACTTCCTTTACACTCTTCCTCCTATTCATGGCCATTCATCCCTCCTCTCACCATCCTGGATACCTTCCTTTCACCTGACGAGTCCCAGTGTGTCAATGACCTTCTTTAAATATGGCCCCGGAACTAAGTCTTGAACAGATTCCTCCTGTTAGGGTCTGGCCAAGGAAGTGCTCCTCCCTCCCAGATGCTCCTGCCCTCTTAGCACAGTCTAAGAGCATGCTGCTGACTAACAGTGAGCTTACAGTTCACTAAACCCCTCAGGCCTTTTCCACATGAACTATTGCCTACCCCTGCCTTTCTCCTTTATCGTGTTCTTGAGGATTTGACCTTTGGAGTCTAAGTCTAGAAATTGGCATTTGTGTAACAGAGAGAACACTGAATTTGGGACCTGAAGACCTACTTTGGCTTTAATTCTGGTGCTACCATGGAAGGTCACTTAATAATAATAAAATCTAGTATTTATATAGGGCTTTAACATTTGTAAGTCGCTTTACATATGCTCTCTCATTTGCCCTTCACAATAACCCTGGAAGGTAAATGGTATTATTATCTATATTTTATAGGTGAGGAAACTGAAAAAGGTTAAGTGACATGACCAGGGTCATGTGGCAAGTGACTGAGGTGGGATTTGAACTCAGACCTTCCTCATTCCTTCCAAGTTCAGCACTCCATCTACCAGATCATCTAGCTCTCTACACCCCTTCTCTGTGCCTATTTTCTCAACTGTATAATCAAGAGATTAATAATAGCTAGTATTTGCATAGTGCTTTAAAGTTTACATGTTAACTTATTTGCTCCTCACAACAACCCCACAAGGTAGGCATTATTATTACCCATTTTACAATGAACATACTGAGGCTGAGAGGAATCAAGTGATTTACCTAGGGTCACACACGCAGTAAGTGTCTGAGGTGAGATTCGAACTCAGATTTTCCTGACTCCAGGTCTAGTCTTCTTATCCACTGTTCCCCTCCTAGCTCTACAATCCCACAAACTGTGATTTGCCCTTAGTAAATCTCATTAGCTGTTGGTCCAGGCTGTTAAGATGTTTGGGATCTCTGTACTTCTATAACATCATGCAGCCAAACTCTCACCCTCTCCCTTCAGCTCCATTGGCCTGAATTCCTTCACTTGTACTTCTGCCAGTCGCCCCTGGCAGCACCCTGTTCCATCTGGCTAAGCTCCCTCACCCCAGCCCAGCCGGCTACCCTCCTCACAGTGATTTGGATGCAGGATGTTGGGTTCAGGTGATACAGTGAACTCCTGGTGAAAGGGGCTATAGAAATGTGAATTTCATTTCATTCATTCGCTCATTCATTCAACAAGCTATCAACACAACCCTGTCATTTCAATTTTTCACATTCAGGGAGTGTGTGTGTGTGTGTGTGTGTGTGTGTGTGTGTGTGTGTGCACGTGCATGCGCACGCACACGTGCACTCGATCTTAGTGAAGTCTCATTTCCTAGGGGCTGGTACTAGAACAAAATTAAGTGTTAGAAACAGAAAGCTGGGGGTGGTGATAATGCATGGGTGCAACAGTGGTGGCCAGCCTTTGGGAAGAAAACGGAAGATCTCTCAGGGAGGGAGGGAAGCAGAGATGGAAGGAGGACAAGAAGTTGGCCAGGACTCTCCCCTAATGTCTCAGTCCCTAGAACTCAGTGGCCATATAGATACTCCAGAAGATCCTGAAGGACTGGGAGACCAGAGGGAGTGTGTGTGTGTGTGTGTGTGTGTGTGTGTGTGTGTGTGCACGTGCGCGCACTCAGTGGAGTTTGACTTGAGATTCCAGAATTTAAACTCATGTCTCTGGTTAGATAGGCTGTTTTGGGGGTGATGCGTGCTTGCACTTTCTGGGTCAGGGTATGAGGTGGGGTGGAGGAAGGTAAGACATGGAGAGATAGCTAGAGAGGGAGCCATGAAAGGTAGAATCTAAGCTAGGAGTCCTGAAAGTAGATCATCTAGTCCAGCATCTCAGTTTTACAGATAAGGAAACTGAGGCACAGAGAAAGAGAAAAAATGGAAATAGAAAAGAAAGAAGGAGGGGGAGAGACACACAGAGACACAGAAAAGGATGAGCAGGAAGAGAAAAATAGAGGGAAACACAAAGAAGAGGTTTTATTTGTGGTTGGACAATTTTGAAGTCTGGAGTCCTTTTTTCCTTCCTAACATTATATGAATCCATTCTATTATCTCAGAAAAATCACTTACCCTCTTTGCCTCAGCAGTACAGTGCAGACAGTGACCACCAGATTTAGATTAAGGAATCCTGGACTGGGAGAATATGAAGGTCTGGGTACTAGTTTCAGTTCTGTATGTCCATGGGAAGCTGCCCTCGCCCTGACTGTTTTCAACTTCAACTTGCCCATAGACAGGCTCTCCTTTGCCTTTGAAGCACTGAACTCTTTCTTTCTTTCTTCCTTCCTTCCTTCCTTCCTTCCTTCCTTCCTTCCTTCCTTCCTTCCTTCCTTCCCTCCTCCCTTCCTTTCTTCCTTCCCTCCTTCCTTCCATCCTCCCTTCCTTTTTTCCTTCCCTCCTTCCTTTCATTCTCCCTTCCTTTCTTCCTTCCCTCCTTCCTTCCATCCTCCCTTCCTTTCCTCCACTACAATTTGCTCACCACTACAATTGAGGAAAGGAGGTACATTTTCTCAACTTCCTTCCAGGGTCAGGCTTGCACATTAAAGTTATATAGCTTGTTGTTAGTGTTCGTTCTGTTTACATTGTGATAGCGCATTTACATATCTCCTTAAGGTTTATAGAGTAGTTTTCATGTGTTAACTCCTTTGAGTTATAAAGCATATTATTTTCCTAGTTATACTTACTTCCCTTTGCATCAGTGCATATATCTTCCTATAATTCTCTGATTTCTTCATGTTCATTGTTTCTTTTTTTAAAATAAATTTTTATTGGTATCTTTTGTTTGTTTTGTTTTATTTGTTTTGTTTGTTAAAATTCCCAGTGCATCTCTCCACACTACACTACAGCCCTCAATCCCAACTGCCAGGAGCAATACCTTATAACAATGGATTGTTTAAAAAGGAGAAAACAGTTTAGCAAAATCATCAACCATATGGATCATGCCATATTGAACAAATATGGCATTTTATGCAGTTACACATCCAAAGGGCAGCTAGGTGGTACAGTGGATAGAGTGCCAGGCCTGGAGTCAGGAAGACACATCTTCCTGAGTTCAAATACTGTCTTAGACACTTCCTAGCTATGTGACCCTGGGCAAGTCACTTAACCCTGTTTGCCTCAGTTTCCTCATCTGCAAAATGAACTGGAGAAGGAAATTGCAAATCACTCCAGTATCTTTGCCAAGAAAATCCCAAATGGGGTCACAAAGAGTTGGACCCAATTGAAAAATGACTGAACCACAATATATATCCTTAGTCCCCCACCTCAGCAAAGAGAAGAGGAGTGGTGCCTTCAGAGGGGCCAGTTTTGTTTTGATTATTTTGACTGTTATTGTCATTCCCATTTTCATTCTTGTAGACATTGTACATATTTTTTCTGGTTCTGCTTGATTTTTTTTTGCATAAAAGCTAGCAGGCATATAGTGTCTTAAGGATTCAAAGTGCTTTATAGATCTTATTTCATTTGACCCTCACAATAACCCTAGGAGGCAAGTGCTGTGATTATCCTCATTTTACAGAAGCAGAAAGTGAGACACCGAGAGGTGAGGTGACTTGCCCAGGGTCACAAGCTAGTAAGTATCTGAGGCTGGATTTGAACTAGGTTTTCCTGATTGCAAGTCCAGTCTTTATCATATAAGCCTTCCCGTGCTTTTCTGTATTCGTTGTTTGTTATAGTACATTAATATTCCTTTACATTAATGAAACATGGCTTGTCTAGTCATTCCCAATCAATGGGTATACACTTTGCTTCCAACTCTTTGCCACTACACAAGTGCTTTGTATTTAGATATATATGGAACTCTTCTTTTCATTATTAACTTCCTTGGGGTACATACCTAGGAGTCAAATATCTGATTCACAGGCTACAAACATTTTGGTGACGTTTGGAAACATAATTTCATATTTTTTTTCAGAAGTGTTGGACCAATTCACAACTCCACCAGGAATGCATTAGTAGCCCATAGACCCTGAAACACTGTTTCTATTTTTGCCAGTTTTCTAGGTGTGATGTAAAACTTTGACAAGTTTTAATTTGCATAGCCTTATTATAGTTGTTAATCATTTGCAATATTTCTTTTCTGAATTATTTGTTCATAACCTGTGATCACTTATTCATCGAGAAATGCTTGTGGTCTTACGTATTTGCGCCATTACCATGTATCTATATCTATAACTATATTGATAGCTATTTATCTATATCTATAGCTATCCATACTGACTATCAAACTTTTATCAGACATAAGTGCAAAGATGTTTTCCCAATCAGTGGTTTCCCTTCTTATTCCGAATACTGATCTTGATTGTGCAAAAGCTTTTCTGCTCCACATAATTGAAATGAACAGCTTATATCTTCTGTGATCTCTCTCCTTTGGTTATGAACTCTCCCCCTAGCCATAGTAGGGAGGGTGAACTATTATACTCAGGGTCAGTATCCATTTTGAGCTTATTGTGACTGAATGTCCTAGTTTTATAAAGAGGGAAATTGAAGACCAGAGAGGGTAAGTAACTTATCTGAGGTCACACAGCTCATAAGTGGCACAGCCAGGATTTAATCCAGTTCCTCTGACTGTGAATGCCATGCTTTTTTCACCATGCCATACTGCCTCTGCATAAGCATATGCCACCTTTCTCATAGGTCTCTTATGAGCAAAGCATGAGAACTATCCTTCCTCCTTCTTCCCCTCCTCCCCTCCATCATCATCATCATCACCATCGTCATCACCAGTTATCATTCTTCTCCCTTGTCCTGGTATGGCTGCTTCTTCCCTGAATTCTTCCTCCTCGACAAATGGCCACCAGCTCTCCCATGTGACCCTCTCCCTCAGGCTCTCCTCAGCTTCTTCCATCATCTTCCTTATTGCTCTTTTTACACTCTCTTAACTTCCTCCTGTAATCTTGCTAGTCCTCCTCTCTACCTAATGTTTTATAGTTTGCATATGCCTCTTTCTTAACCTTAATTACTTTTTGCACTTCCTCCTTGGTGTATTTATTGCTTGATAGCACACACACAAGCCTGGGGCAGAGATTCATTTATCTTTGAACACTTCTTATTTTCCAGCCGTTCAGGCAGTGGGTGGTGGGGTTCTCACTGTTAGATGGAGGGCTGGAGATTCTAAGACCAAGGGACCTCAAACTACTATACTATTGTGGGTAGGTAGGTGGGGGCAGATGAGGGCTGAGGTAGGGGGAGGAGGCTGAGGTGAGCCAGGTGAATGGCCTTCCCAGAGATCCTTACTTGTGAGAACTATCAACTCTCAGAATCATTGAATTTGAGAGCTAGAAAGGATTATAAGTTCTGCTAGAACCAGAGGCCAGTTAGACCAAGACTGCCTTCCATGTTTCTAACTTAGTTTAAATGAAGCTATAGTTAAGAAAATCATAGAATTTCTGAGTTGGAAGTAAACTCAGAGGTAGTCTAGACCAGTCTCATGCTCAAAGCAAGAATCCTTTCTTAGGTCTTCCTGACAAATGGATTATCCAGTTTGTATATTTGAATATCTCAAAGTTCAAGGGAACTAGCTACATTATTTCACAAAAATATACTTATTCTTTTATCTGTCTGTCTTTTATCTGGAATAAGAAGGGAAACCACTAATTGGGAAAACATCTTTGCACCTATCTCTGATAAAAGTCTGATAGATTTATCTATATCTAGAGCTATACATATTGGCTGTTTGTTTACTTATTCATTCATCCAATAAGCATTACTACTAAGATGTACTAAACAGTACATCTTTTATGTACACAATGTTGTGACCAGCATGGAGGGAGAAACAACCTTTAGATAAGAGTTCATGCTCCTTGCCCTCATAGAGCTTACAGCCTAGAACTGAGGGGGGTCAGTTCTTTTGTGGGACAGTTTTAGTGATTAGGAAGTTAATTATTCTATTGATCCAAAATTTTCCTCCCTATAACTTTCCTCCAAATTCAGAGCTTGTGACAATGTCTAGTTTGTTGACCTTCTCATTCCCTATGAAGAAAGAATTTGGGGAAAACATAGGGGTATGAACAAAATTTCAAGATGAGTTTTGCTTAAGAGATCAAGATAATTTCAATAGCTTTACATTATGGAAAAAGATTCCAGAGGAGCAGGAGCAGGAGGGACAGGGCTGGAGTCTGGCCCAGGCAGTGTCAACTATGATACCCAATAAATGGGAGGCCAGTGAAGCGGTGAGTTTAAAGGGAGGCGGTAAATAACAAGCATGGTAGTTAGCAACCTTGCACTGCCCACTTCTGGGGTTTTCTCTTTAGCTTTTCCCTGCTGTGAAACTAATTCCCAGTCAGTTGTAGAGGAAAACACCTATGGATTGGGGGCATGTGACAATACCCTTCTTTGCATTTGTCAGGTGCCATATCTGTACCTAACCTAGAACTGTAAGAACTTTCCCCTCCAGGTAGGTTCTAGGCCTTGGGGATTCCTTTTCTGATCTTAATTTGTGTGCTTTTGTGGAGCCTGGGCTGTTAGCCTGGACCCAAGAAAGATCTTCATTAATGTTTGCATCATGGTGAACAAGTCTTTTGTAGGTTTAATGTTTATCTCAGGGATAGAGGTTGAAGGGAGCAGGGATGTGTGAGAAGGGATGTATGAGAAGGGCTGTAGTTAGATGGCTTCAAATGAGATGGTGGTGAATGCCTGGCCGCAGACCCCATTAGTGAGGGTATCTCTGACAGGGTGTTTTTTAGACACTCTTGATCCTCTAGTCCAGGAATAATTCTTAACTCGTGTGTGTGTGTGTGTGTGTGTGTGTGTGTGTGTGTGTGCGTGTGCATGCATGTGCACATGCACATGTAAGATGGACCCCTCTGGCAGTGTGGTGAAGCCTATATTGACCCCTTCTCTGAATAATGTTAGTTGCCTACATTCGTAATTGAAGGAAATGCTGAATTTCAATGAAAAGTTAGTAAAAATTTAGGTTATGATTTTTTCCCAACCAAGTCCATGGACTTCCTGAAATTTATTCATGGACCTCAGGTTAAAGGGCCTTTACTCTAGCCTGTACTAGGAGAAATGAGCAGCTCCTTTGCACTTAGGAAGCACTCATGCACACAGAAGCAATTGGTCTTACAGATTTCTCAGGTCTGTTTATTAAAGGAGATGCCTTAAGACCCTAGGTAGAGAAAGGTCGTGAGCTTCAAGGTAGCAGGTAGGAGAGAGTGCCAAGAGCATACTTGTCATCCCTAATAAAGGACACATAGAGCTGAAAGTCAGAAGCCCAAGCGGGCTGGCATGCCATCTAGACCATCGAGACAAATCCAAGAATAAGAGCCTGTCCGAGATGGACCTTAGAACATAAAATGTCAGAGCTAAGAGGAACCTCCGAATGTAGAACATAGACTATCAGAACTGGGAGGGACCTTAGAACATAGAATATCGGAGCTGGAGGGATCTTGGAACTTAGGATGTTCATCTGGAAAGAGACTTAGTGATCATTTAGTCCAGTCCATTCATTTTTACAGATGAGGAAACTAAGGCCTGCGGAGATTGATGCACACTGCCTTTTCTTACTCCCTTCTCCAGAGTTCTTTTCTCCATTTTCATTCCCCAGAAGAGGAAGCTGACATTCTAACCTCTCACAATGAGTTTTTCTCAGATAGGCTTCAAGGACTCTAGGCTCCTCATGCCCTCTGTATTCCCAGTGGTGGTAATTACATCAAACAGTTCTGTCCTATGCTTTCTGCCTACGCCATCTTTCTAAAGTGATACCTTTTCCTTTTCCTTGTTCAGCTGCTTCCAAGATGGCAGCCAATTTTCTTTCTGTCTTCTGTATTGGCTCAATCATTTTACCTAAGATTAGACTTTGGTTTCTCAGACATCTGTTTCCAGATGTGCTTCACAGGCAGCTGTTTCCAGCTGTGTTCTGCTCACTATCTTGGAAACCCAGGGCCTGATTTATCGGTTCCCCCAGGGCTCTGATAAGCTCTCAACTCAAAGATAAGCTCCCAAGTAGCTAGTCTCTATTCTTCATCCAAACATTCATTCATTTATTGATCTTATGGAGTGTCAGAGCTGGAAGGAATCTGACAGAACCCCTACTCCATCTGCTACCTTGTATGGAGGAGGAACTAAGGCACAGAGAGAGGAACCAAACATCACTCAGCAAGATATTGAGACAACTTAGCTGGGACTAGAACCCAGGTTTCTGAGCTCAGTCCAGGGTATCCTAATTTCCTGGTTGACCCTCATTTTCAAACAGAAACAAATGAAGGAGGCAAGGACTTCAGAATCATGGAGTTAAGAGAGTTAAAAGAGGCCATAAAACATTCAGCGTGGTTCCATGGAAAGTGCCCTGGACTGGGAGACAGGACATCTGGCTTCACAGCTTTGTTTTGTGACCCTGTTGAAAGTCATTTTCCTCTTCGGGTTTCAGCTATTTCATGGAATTACAGAATCACAGAATTTGAGAAGTTGGAAGGGCCATCTAGTCCAACCCATATACAGAAGGAACTCCCACATCTATTCTGGAAAATGAGGAGATCAAACTGAACAATCTAACAGTTTCAATACTTTAAGGATCTGGGATTTCCCATGTTATGATACTCCCTCCATTGATACATATGGTGCAGTTGAAAGAATATTGGATTTGAAGTCAGAGGGTCTCTTCTTATGTGACTCTGGACAAGTCAACTAATTCCTTGAGGCTCTGGTCTGCTTATCTGTAAAGTGATGGAGAGGGGCTCAATAGTCTCTACAGTCTCCTCCAGCCCTGACCATATGGGTCTGTATCGCCATTTTCTCTAGGTAAAAAGACAACTGGCCCTGAAGGTATTGTGGTAATTGGTGGAGAAAACTTGGGCAGTCTCATTAATTCTTAGCAACCACATAATTTACCTCCTCCCATTTAACAGAAGCTGCATTTCTATGTCACTGCACCATTTACAAAGCATTTCACAGATGCTTGGCATTTGCTTCATTTGACATTGTTGCGAGGTCAGCAGCACAGCCATGATTATCTCCATTTTACAGATGGGGAAATGGAGGTTCAGAGAAGCCAAGTATTTGGAGAGCTGTCATGCAAAAGAGGGATTTTTGACTCATTCTGCTTCACCCCAGAGGGCAGGACAAGGAGCAATGGGTGGAAATGGAAGGAAGGCAAATTTAGGTTTGACAAAAAAAAATCTCTTAAAAGCGAGAAGTATCCCAAAGGGAAATAAAATGGAGAAGCATCCCAAAGGGAAATGGGCTGCCTCAGGAAGTAGCAAATAGCCCATCCAAAGAGATCTTCAAAGAGATGCCAAAAGTCATCTGTGCCTTTGTAGACATATCTTCATGACTTGCTGTGGTCACAAAATTTGTCACCTTGCACGCAAGTACCTGTTCGCACATAGTGAGGCTGGTTCTCTAACAACAAATGTAAGGCTTGTAGCTAGTTCATAGCTGGGTGGGAGCTTTCAGAGCTTGGGCTCCACTGGCAGATCTACCAAGAGCCAGGGTCACCTCTCCTCTTAGCTGATGATACCCTGGGGGAGGACATTAGCAAAATTATAAGAACAGCAGAAGCAGTAGCAATAATGATACTGATAAATCGCACTTCTACCGTGCTTTAAGATTTGACTCTGAGTCTAGGTCATCTCTGCCTACCTTTGCCTGAAGCAAGGTCTCCCTCTAGGAAATCTCCTTAGGCAATAACAGGTAGCAGGGATTGATGGTTTAGCAGAGATGGGGTATGTGTGTGTGTGTGTGAGTGTGAGTGAGTGTGTGAGAGGGTGTATGTGTGTGTGTGTGCGTGTGTGTGTGTGTGTGTGTGTGTGTGTGTGTGTGTGAGAGAGAGAGAGAGAGAGAGAGAAGAAGGAGGAGGAGGGAGAGAGAAAGGGAGATGAGAGAAAATGCTGATTTGGGAGACTACTGTACTGAACCTGATTTATACATTGTCTTGCTCCAAGCAATTTGCTTTCTCAGAGGCTGAAATCTAATTGCTCTTAGAAGAAGGAAAAAAAATACACAAATATAAAGCAGTTAATTGCAATCAAGCGGTTCCTCTAATGATCAGCTCCTTATCTGGCCTTGAAGTTGACCACATGTGTGTAATTAGAAAAGTCAAGGGGACTGGGCTGGGCATCCTGGGGCCCAGGGCTGGATGTGGGTGTGAGTGGAGCTGTCCACCCCCGTGAAGGGCCTCTCCAGGTCAGGCTCCTCATTGCTGATCTTGTGCACAGCTGAGAGCAATTCAAAGGTTAACTCTCTCACCAAAGGGCTATTTCTGGTCAGGCTCGTAATTAGAATAACAAAGTCAATAAATGTCCCTGGTCTGGGGGACATAATCTTCATTTGATCTCTCCAGGCCACGGATTAATTAAGTGTTATCAATTAATGGCCTGGTAAAAAGGGAACACCCTGTTAGTCACTTTTACAAATGGTGGCAGGTTGGTGGAGGCTGGTAAATCTTACTTCGCTTCCAGAGTTATCTTCTAGGAGGAGTGAACTCTACAGAGAAGCTATGATAATGATTGTTGATGTTGTGATTGTTGTCACCATCACCATAATTATCTTCATCTTCATCATCATCATCATCATCGTCATCATCAGCATCATCATCACCATCATCACCACAGGCTAACAGGGGATAGAGCTGGGAGGGGCTTTGTGTTAGACCTAATGCACATAGCTATGATGGGGCAGGCCTGATGGTGGCCAAGGGGTAGGGATGGGCAAGTATATTAGGAACCTTCCTAGCCATAGCCATCCCTGGCAATATCAAAAGTAATAAGCATAGCACAGTGGAAAAGTCATTGTCTATAGACTCAGAGGATGTGGGTCCAAATCCTGCCTTTCACAATTTATTAGCTGGATGACTTTAAGCAGATAACTTCTGTGGGCCTTGGTTTCCTCATCTAGAAAATAAGGGGGTTAGATTGAATGACCTCCAAGGTCCTTTCCAGCTCTAAATCTGTATTCCTGTGACCAAATTACATTCTAACTGACTGGAATAGGGATGGGGTGGGTGGAGTATGAAATTTCAGCCATTGACCAATTTAGCCAGATGAACATTTGAGGTTGACTAGATGGATGGGGCAGCAGCCTTCTGTTTATAAACAGGACAGGATCTTCTTGATTCGAAACTGTGGTCCACAACAAGTCATGTAGATGAAATTGAGGTTGTGGCTTTTTATCATGGATGCTCTTGGTTAAAAACTGACTATTTCTTCTCTCTGCCCCCAGAATGTAAGCTCTTTGAGGATAAAGACTTTCTTGCTTGTATATTTGTATTTCTTTGCATATAGCACAGTTCCTGACACATAGTTGTTATGGTCCAGTATTTTCAATTGTATCTAACTCTTTGTGACCCCATTTGGGTTTTCTTGGCAAAGATACTGGAGTAGTTTGCCATTTCCTTCTCCAGCTCATTTTACAGATGAAGAAACTGAGGCAAACAGGGTTAAGTGACTTGCCTAGGTCACACAGCTAGTCAGTGTTTGAGGCCAGATTTGAACTCAGGAAGATGAATCTTCCTGACTCCAGGCTGGGCACACTATCCACTGCACAACTTAGCTGCCCTTGACACATCTACTACTGTAGATTTTCCTTGAGAAACAAGGACTCCCTGACTGACCTTCAGCCATGGTAGAACTTGGGATGAAGAAGGTGTTGCCTCCAGTTCTCCAGAGGGTAGAGTGAACATCGTTAGATTCTACTGTGGAGGAATATGACTTGGAGCATGTGAGCTGAGTTAGCTAGCAGCAGCACGTGGGGCTTGAAGACAGATCTTTTATAGTCACCTTGGCCCAGGCTTTGTCTATCCAGATGGCAGGCTCTGCATTTTCCATCTTGTTCCTGCTTTCCTCTGAAGAACAGAGCAATAGAGTTTCCTATCTCCTCACCCTTTCCGAAGGTTGCCCTTCTGCTAGTTGAGGCAGTGACCTGGTCTTTTCTCCTAATGTTTTCCTTTATCTCTCTCCCTACTAGAATTTTGGAAATCTCCTTGGTCTCATGTCCAAGTAGGCCCAGCCAGACCCAGGAGAGGTATTCATTGCCATCCTCCTTTGAGAAATGATTATGACCTTTCTGTTTTTAGGAATATTCTTAAGAATTTTATTCTGAACCTCTCTTTTTTATCCAATTCTGTTGATATCCCTCTATCAAAACAGATCAGCAATTGCCTTGCAAATAATGATGGTGTCCAAGTGCTGACTAGGGAACTGAGAGGTTCAGTGGTATCCTCAGGGCAGTCACAATATGTGTCAGGTCTTCCTAACTCCATTATGCCATAATGACCTCTCTAATCCTCATTATATGGGAACCATTTTGATTGATTTGTGTGATTGTCCTGTGCTAAGAAATTCTTCTGATAGCCACCATCGTCCCCATTAAAAACTTCCTCAAGTAAACTTCTGTGTTTGTTTAATGGGGTTCAGTCAACTAGGAACTCCCATGTACACCCCAACAAAGACCTCTAGGTGAAAAGGACACTGGCCCCCAGCATATTTGGAGTTACAGTTTCTGGTAGAAGGGAATCATCACACAGAGAAATGGTGAAGAAAACTGAGCAGTCCTGTCAGTGCTTAGCATGCTTCTAATTCACTTTCTTCCTCTCCCTTCTCTCCTCCTCACTATTTTACAGAAGTTGGCATTTCTATGCCACTTTAGTGTTTACAAAACACTCCACAGATGTTCTGACATTTGATCCATCCAACATTGCTGGGAACTAGGCAGCACAGGCATGAATGTACCCATTCTGCAGATGAGCAAGCAGAGGTTCAGTGTTGGTGTATTTGAGGGGATGTCATACAGAAAAGGAAATCAGCTCATTTTGTAGGACTAAGAGCCAGAAGAGGCAGAGAAGCAGAGCTGAACATGAGTGGGGAAATCCTAAAATTGAGAAATGTCCTGAAGAGAACTAGAGAAGATGAGGAAGTAGTGAGGCACTAATCAAAGGAGATATCTGAGCAAGGCTGACCACCAGTTAGAGATGTTACCGAGCTAGGGTTCTTAACTTGATATCCATTGATAGGTTTCAGGGGGTCCATGAATGTGGACAAGAAAACAATTTCATCTCTATTTTCACTAACTGAAATTTAACACTTTCTTTAACAATGTCTGTATTTAAAAGCTTGATTCCAAGGAGTCCATTGGCTTCATCTGACTGTCAAAGGGGTCCATGGCACCAAAAAAAAAAAGATTAAGGACCTTAAGTTAGAGGGACTTTCCATTTAAGGGGGGATTGGATTAAGAGCTGTCCAAGGTCCCCCTAACTTTAAGAATCCAGGATTCTGACTCCATCATACCAGGCTGTTACAATGTTCTAATGAGATAATGTGTGTCAAGTCTTTGTAGCAACAAAGCAAGACATTTAGATGGAAATAGAAGCATTCTTTCCCTTATTTTACAGATGGGGAAACTGAGGCTTAGAGAGCTTACATGACTCATTCATGGAAATACAGCTAGTAAATGGTGGTTTTATGACTCAGGCCACCACAAGATCTTGAAGTTTCCCAACAATTAGGCACAGTCCCTGGTCTTGAGGAGCATATAGCTGAATAGGGGAGATGGCACTTATAATTATTATAATGGTAATATTATATAAATATGCACAAGCCAGGAGCTTTTGAGAATTCTCTTAAAACAGGTGAGGGAATGGGGCAGCTATTCCGTATTCTTTCACCCCTCTATTTCCCCCAGCATCTAGCACAAAGTCTGACACATAGAAGGCACCCAAGAAATGCCCATTCAATTGAACTGGATTCCTAGGAGATGGAGAATACTTCTAGCCAGGGAATCAGAGGAAGCTTCCAGAAACAGGAGCTTTCAAGCTAATCTTCAAAGGACGGCCATGAATCGGACAAGGGAAAGTTCAGGAATATGCAATGGCTCTCAAAATTGTTGGCTCATTGATTATCTCACCAACTTGATGTCTAAGATCCAATAAAAATCATGTTGTCTTTAAAAAATATTTACATTGAAAAGCAACAATTTTCCTGGAGAAACCAGACTCTGGGGAAGCACATTTGCTGGTTAGGATTGACTTTTAAACCAGGATGTTAGGATCTAGTGTTGAAAGGAACCTTGGAGATCATTGAATGTAACTACATCATTTTTTCAGAGAAGGAAACTGAGTCCTGGAGAGGGTTGAGAAACTTGCTAAATGTCACTTAAGTAGTAAGAAGTAGAATCAGAATCCTAACCAAAGCCCATTGAGTTTGAATCCAAGGTTCTTTCCACAATATTATGCAGCATATACATTAGGCTATCATCTAGTTACACACCCATATGCAAAGAGAAATACATAAAAATATGTCCATCTACTTAGGATTTCCTATATCTCTTTTGTTTGCCTATCTATCCATGTCTTTATCTTCTATAAGTCCTGTCATACATACATAGCCACATTCATAGCCACTCAGAAATATGTATAAGTCCAAAACAACTATGTCCCTCTGCCTTTCCCTCTAACTTTCCATTATCTGTCTCTCTGTCTGTCCATCCAATTAAACCAGCATTTATTAAGCACCTACTATATGTAAGGTGCTACACATATCCCAGAAACACAGAAAACAAATATGGCACTCCTGCCCTCATAAGCTTACCATCTAATATTGAGATATAGCATGTACACAAATAGGCATAGAACAAGGAAAATCAAAGAGGGAGTGGGCATTGGCATTTGGGGGACCCAGGGGGCTTCATGGAGAAGGCAGAATCTGAACTATGCCTTGAAGGAAGATATGCTTTCTAAGAGGTGGAAATAGGAGGTGCATTCCAGGCATGAGGGACAGCCTATGTGAAGGTAAACAGTTAATCGATGTTATGTTGGGCTTGTGAGCAGCTAGCAGTCCTAATTGGGTAGAATGTGGACTTCCAAGCCCCAGTATGAAATAAGTTCAGAAAGACAGCTAGGAACTAGATGGCAGAAAGTGGTATGTACCAGGCTGACAAGTGTGTATTTTTTTAGAAACAATATGTACTCACAGAAAGTTTTTGACCAAGAAATGACAAGGTCAGACCTGGCAGCTAGCTGTGTGGAGGATGGATTGGAGAGGGGAGAGACTGGGAAGCAATGAGGTCAGTTAGAACACTATGGCTGTAGTCCAGGCAGGAGATGATGAGGGCCACAGCCAGGGTGGTGACTATGTGGCTGGAGAGAAGGGAATGACTGGGGGAGATGATGTGGAGGTAGACTTCATAGGGCTTGGAGGAGTGTGAAAGATGAAAGATGACACTGAGATTTTGAATCTGAGTGACTGGGATTGGTGCCCTCAACAGGACTAGGATAAGAGAAGGGAAATTTGGAGGAGAAACTGGTTTAATGTGGAGGAGGGGTCAGGTAACTGGCACATAGTAAGTGCTTCATAAATGTTTGTTAACCTGAATTGACTCGGTTTGGACATATTGCATTTGAGATTTGAAGGAAGTGTAGTCCAAAAGGGAAATGTCAAGTAGCCAGTTGACAGACAATAGTTCAGGAAAAAGGCCAAGGCTGGATATAAAGGTATGGGTATCATCTGCATAGAAATGATGCTTGAACCCATGGGAATAGATAAAATGACTAAAGGGAGTTGAAAGAGAGAGAGAGACAGACAGAGAAGGACAGAGAGATGGAAAGACAGAGAGAGAGACAGAGACAGAGAGAGAGACAGAGAGAGAGAGAGAGAGAGAGAGAGAGAGAGAGAGAGAGAGAGAGAGAGAGAGAGAGAAGAGGTGAGGGTCCAGACCAGATCTCTTGGAGACATCCACATTCAGATAGAAGGAATAGATGATGATTAAACAAAAGCAATATTGGTAGAGCAGTCAATGGAGGCATTTCAGAAAGTAGCAATGTCTTGGAAACCATAAAGAGAGTTTCCAGAAGGAGTGGATTATCAACTGTGTCAAAAGCTCCACAGATGTCAGAGGATGAAGACTGAGAAAATACCATTATATTTAGCAGTAAAGAGACCACTGGCAACCTTGGACAGAGAAGTTTTTGCCTACTATTGGTGTTAGAAGCCAGATTTCAGTGGATCTGCTTATCTTATCTACCCATTTCTCTATCAATCCAACTATCTATCTATCCTTCATCCATCCACCCATCCATCTATCTATCTATCTATCTATCTGTCTATCTACCTATTTATTTATCATGCACACCTTTCTCTCTATCTAGCCTGTTACACCATGTCCACTATCAGGAGGCAGGGTAGTTGAGCTGTAGGGACAGGAAGGTATCATCTGTTACCAATAGCCATAACATGGGAACTATCTTGTCTTTTCATGATAATGATGATGATAATAATCATTGTACGTGTATTTACATGTAATTAATTACATACAAGGTTTGCAAAGCACTTTAAATTTAACATTTCCTTTGGTTCTCACAACAATCCTGCAAGGCAGCTGCTATTATCACCTCCATTTTGAAAATAATCAACGACTCCCAGAAATTCACAAGATCAGGGACCTAGAGCTGGGAAGGACCTCAGAGGCCATCTAACACACTGCCCTCATTCTGCATATGAAGAAATTGAGACCCTTGGAGGTTAAGTGACTTGTTGAACCTGTTTGCTCTCTCCCTTCCAACTTGAAAAGTAATTCCCTAATCTTTTCTCCAATTAGAAATCAGATTACCTGATTTTGCATCCTAGTTAATTATTTTCTTTTAACCAATGGGTCTTATTTGATTAATTGTTTTAATGCATAAAAATCTGTCTCCTCCTGTATTCTGGGTCCAGCCCTAGGCTAAGGAGGTCTGGTCCCCATCTGTTAGCCAATTGACAGGCATTGCTTAATAAGTTGATATGCTTGAAGCTTGAACCTTGTTTCCTCAGTCTTTTAATCTTTCACCCACCCCAGTTTTTGGCCACATGGTCACATAGCTAGTATGAGAGAAAATCTGAGCCTGGGTCTTCCTGATTCTATCCACTCTGCTGTCTGAGCCTGTCTGTATCCAGGAAGGATGGTCTAGTCTTCTGGGTTGCTGTTCCTAAACTAGGACTCATGCTACAAAGATGACTATGTTCATGGGAAGGAGAATGAAAGGACCTGGAATAGGATGCTGTGAGCCATGTGTATAGTTCTAGGGAATCTGATCACCTGAGTAGCATTCATTGTGTGTCTTTGTTTATATTTCCCTATGTTGTGTCCATCCCTGAGAAAGTTTCATGCGTTGGATTGTTCTGTGAGATTTTGTTGTTATTGTTTAGTTGTTTAGTTGTTTCAGTCATGTCCAACTTTCCATGAGCCCATTTGGGATTTTCATGGCAAAGATACTGGAGAGGTTTGCCATTTCCTTCTCCAGCTCATTTTACAGTTGAGGAAACTGAAGCAAACAGGGTTAAGTGACTTGCCCAGGGTCACACAGCTACTAAGTGTCTGAGGCTGGATTTGAAATCAGGAAGATGAGTCTTCCTGGCTTAAGGCCTGGTACTCTATCCCACTGTACCAACTAGCTGCCCTCTATGAGGTCTTAGGCAGGTAATTAATGAAACAGTTTTAGCAAGGGTAACTCCTTTCAGTTAGGCATAATCGTACCTACCTTTAGTCCTGCTATGGGGGTGGGAGTGGCTGAGGCTGTCACATCTGTTGATCCTGGGAGTTCTGAGTCATAGTAGGCTAAGACAATCAGCTGTCCACACTAAGTCTGGCATCAATAGAGTTTCCTTAAATGAAGGACTGCCCCTGGGCTGTGTAAGGAGGGACTAATCAGCCCAGGTCAAAAATGGAGTAGGTCAAAGCTCTGATAACAATCTGTAGTGCGATCGGGCCTTTGAGTAAGCCAGGCACTCTCAGGAGATAAGGAGATTCAGATTATATATACACACATGCATATACATGCACATACATGACACAGTGCACATATGTGTATATGTGTATGTGTACACATGTATGGATGAGTGTATGTGCATGTATAGATGGTACATGCATATAATATGCATACACATGTATATATTTACATGTGCATATACATGTGCACGTATGCAATCACACACAAATCTGTTTCTGTTCGCACATGTATACATACATGTACATGTATGCATATGCATACGTGTGTATGTATGTGTCTGTATATCTAATCCATGTCATAAGTTTAGCTACTACTTGGCATCTTCTGAGCCCTCTCTTATTCTCTTGGACAGACACAAATCAGAGGTTGAGGGGACCTAGCGATTGCTAGTGACAGGAGCTTGACATACCATCATGCATAAGAACATACATTCACAGTATAATTACAAACAAAATAATATACAAATCCACTCACAACACACCTGCACACATATGTACAAACTTATTACAGGAAGGCAATGCCCAAGTGATGGGTGCAGGTGTAAGCATTGCCAAATTGCTCAGCTCTAGACTATTAATAAAAATAGGGCTAACCCAAAGGATAGTGGAAAAGATCTAGGGTAGGTTTTACCTTTGGAGGTAAGGGAAAAGAGATCCCCAGTGTGGTGGTCACTAAACTTGCTATTATCCTTTCTTCCATACATGGGTTAACCTCCTCTGAGTTTGGTTCCTGAGCTCACCTGTGGTGCTTTGCTGAGTTTCCCAAGGGCCTCTGGGCTGAATGACATTGACATGAGCGAGTCTAAGTTTCAGACACGACCCCTGGGGACTGAATTCCTAACCCTCTTTTCTCTACACTTGTCATTTATTTCTCTTCACTGCCATTCTGCTTCCCCCTCTCCCCAAAATGCTATCTCTCCTGGCATCTATGAAAAGGCCAATTTCATCTGAAAACCGGAAAGGGATTCTAGACAAGCAGGTTGGCTCACTACGATGTGCTTGCCTTTACATTAACTTCTCTGCTGAGTCAGGTCCCCATTCCCTAGCCCATTTTATCAGTGATAAATGCCAAAGCTGAGGAGAGAGGATTGGAGAGAAGAAGGGAGATGGGTGTGGGGAAATAGAAGGAAGTGGAGGTGAATGTGTCAGCCCTGGCATCTGTCTATGCCGGATGGGATTGGTTGAACTCAATCCTGGCATCACTCTGATTCACTGAGGCCTGTCTGTGGGCAGGATGGAAGTCTTTCATAGAATTTAGGGCTGGAATAGAACTTGCCCCAAGTCCTTCAAAGATGAAAAATATATAGTCCTTGCCCTTAAGGACCTTACAATCTAATTGGGAGGACACAACACGTATGCAAAAAAATATAAAATGAGGTTGAATGTAATTGGTGCCAATGAGAGATCCTGACAAAAGGTCTAGAAAATCTTAAAGAATGGCAATTTGGGGGCAGCTAGATGGCACAGTGAATAGAGCACCGACCCTGGAGTCAGGAGGACCTGAGTTCAAATCCAGCCTCAGGCACTTGACACTTATTAGCTATGTGACCTTGGGCAAGTCACTTAATCCCAATTGCCTTGCCTTCTCTCCTCCAAAAAAAAAAAAAGAATGTCAATTTGTCATTGGAGATAGGTTAAAATGAGAGAAGTGTGGATGGAGATGGGGGCTCCTGAGGCTGGCTTAGAAGGAAGAAAATGATTCTAAAAGGTGGAGATAATGAAGAACATCACTGCCAGCATTGCCTGCATCAAGCCAGCATGACGTCATGGAGGCTAGAGAGTTCAGGCCAAAATCTGAGACTAGCAATTAATATAATTGGGCCGGAAATTAGTGCTTGAAGAGGATCCGTGAGATATATGACCAGGCAGAGTGGGCTGGAGCCTAAATGTCTTTGAGCCAAGGGAAGGCACGGTCTGACCTGGGCATTAGGGCACAGTCTCTGCCTTAAAGAGCTTAGAAACAAACTGCAGAATTTAGACCTGCCCAGAGGACTGTAATTAAGATTCAAATGATATAGAGGAAAGCATGTTAGTTGGTTTTGGAGTGAGAGGACCTGGCTTCAAAACACTTCCTCCCTGTGTTACTTACTAACTTTTCTGGGCTTTGGTTCCTTATCTGTTATGAGGACCTCTAAGATCTTGTCTAACTCTGGCTCCATGAGCCTAAGATTCTAAGGGCATAAAATCAGATGGAAAGCTTATGTCCACCTGGAAATGATCAGTTAGCCCCAATGGTGGAGGCCCAATGGCACCTGAAGAGGGACATTTCCCTTGTATAGAACAGTCTCACCCCTCCAATATCTCTGACTCCCCGTCCCTTCCTGCTCAACTCTTAATAAATTCTTCTCCTAACAACCCCAGAGTTTCAGTCTTTGTTTGCTGAGGAATGAACATGGTTCACCATAATTTCCCAGACGCTGCCTGATGGGACAGTTTGTAATAAAATTGCTTCTAAAAACATATTTGCAAGTCGCAACCATATTTTTCCGGCAGAACAATCTTTTTTTTTCCCTAGTGGTTCTCTGTCTCTGTGATTAAGCGGCAGAGTTTATTACATATATTTTGCTTTAGGCGGCTTAACCTGAGTGAAGAGAGCTCTCTCTGCCTGCAAGCCTCACTTTAAAAAAATATATTTTGATGTGTGATTTACTGAAGTTATCTGATGAATTTCAAAACAAATATATGTCTCTCCGCCTTCCCATAATATTGGGTGTAATGGCTCTGACAGCCTGGGCATCTCCACTTGATAAAATGAACAATGGTGCCTTCCCGGGCCTCCATCAGTTATTTCCAGCTCTAGGACAATAACCAATTTGGGCTCTTCCTCCACCCTAGAATATTGACAGTGACTCCTCCCCACCTCTTTCCCTTATTGTTCAGAATTCGGAGTGTTTTGGCACCAGTGGCAGCTGTATAAGTTGGAAGTGATGGGAAGATATGGATTAACTTCCCCACCTGCTCCCTCTCCCGAGGTACCCATCAGTAGCCACATCTGCAGTTTTGTGGACTGTCAGAGTTGGAAGGGACCCTAGATCATAGAACGTCAATTCTAGGAAGGATCTTATAACATAGACCAAAAGTTCTTAATCTGAGATCCATTGACCCCTGAAGGATCCAAGAATAGATTTCAGGGAATCAATGAATTGGATGGGGAAAAATTATCTTTAATTTCTAGATGAAATCTAGATGAAATCTAGTATTTCCTTCAATTATTTAAAAGTATGATTCTGAGTAGGGGTCCACGGGCTTTACCAGACTGCCAAAGGGGTCCATGATACAGAGGAAGTTAAGAATCCCAACAAAGGAATGTCAGCTCTGGGAGGAGACCTAGCATCTCGGAGGTCTTCAAGTCCAACTCCCTAGTCCTGCAGCTAGGTGGTGCCATAGATAGAGCCCTGGCCCCAGAGTCAGGATGACTTGAATTCAAATTCACCCACAGACACTAGCTGTATGAACCTGGGTGAGGCATTTAACTTCTGCCTTAGTTTTTTTCATCTGTAAAATAGAAGTTCTCATAGCACCTACTTCCCAGGGTTGTTGTTAGGATCAAGTGGAATCTTTGTGTAGTAAGTGACATACAGTAGGTGCTTAATAAATGCTTGTTTCCTCCTTTCTTTATAGATGAAGAAGATGAAGCTCACAGGGGTTAAGTGATTTGTCCATAGTTACAAAGCTAGTAAATAACACAGCAGGATCTGCATTCCAATCTTTCTAATTCCAAGTACATGGTTCTATCTGATATGTCACTTCATCTAACTCCATTATTTGACAGAGGAAGAAACCCAGAAGAAGCCCAGAAAGCTAGAATCATGGAATTTTTTAGAAAGGTGGTACTCCCTTGGTTGGCACTGGGGAAGTATCCCAGGTGAAGCCTGTGTAATAAATGGAGACCTAGAGAAAATAAAGTAGTCCCTTTGTGAATGAATTAACCAGTGAGGGAGACCCTCTCTATATGCATGCTCAGTTGGTCAATCAACAAACATCTATGAAGCACCTACTGTGTGCCAGGCACTGTGCTAAGCTCAGCAATCCTCCTGAGAGTGCCTGTCCCAGCTGCCCACCCTGTGGTTTAGACCATCCCACTTCAGATGTCTGGTCAAAGATACCCTTGCTGACCTGGGTTCAATATTAATTAGAGATTAATATGAAATATGTCTCCATATTATTGAAGAATTTCAGGAAAACCTCTGACTCTGCTCCCACCCCATATCTGGACTCTCTTTTTTCTTGTCACACTCCTCTCCTCCCATTCACAGGTCTCAGATACTCAATGTACTACGAACCCATGGTTTATCAAATATAGCAAAATGCAAAGAAGTTATTAAGTGCTTTCTTTAGGAAGGACTAATTTCCACAGCCTTCTCTAGTTTTCCTTTGAAGGATGTTGGAAGGAGTATTCTGAAATCCCTGCCTCACCTTCTATAGGTCATGAGAAAGATCAAGAATATGGGGTTGTGTCCTGGCTGGGAACTGATGAGGGCTGAGGTGGCTGGCGGAGCTCCCAGCCTTCTCCATAGCTGTCTTAGTTAGCCACCAGATCTGAAGTCCATCTGTTCTTGGCTCTCTCACACACTGCTGACTCCCTGTCCATCTTTATCTCATCCACTGGTTCCAACTCTGACTCTTGGCCTGATCTGAGTTCTCTCACCATGGCTCAGAGTAAAGACTGCAGTGGTAACGATCACTAGCAATGGCTGGCCACGCTCTTGGCCATCTGCAGAAGCATTCCTCTTTCTTGCTGCCTAGAACACAGAGGCCTCCAGGAGTGGGGTGGAGACAGCCCCAAGCCTCCCAGTATTGGAGAAAAAGAAAATGTGACTATAGCTAGCAACACTCCACCATCCTTTCCTCTGCTTCCAAGACAGTCTAGAAGGGATGAAGGGATGTGCCCTGGTCCTCTGGCATGGGCACTGATTCTATAGAATCATTGGATCTTAGGATAATAGAAAAATAGGCCATGGGTGGTATAAACATAGACGGTCAGTGTTAGAAGGTACCTTACACCTTCTCCAACTCCCAAGTTTTAATAACTCATATTTTCCCCAACAATGGGGCTTTGAAGGAGGTAGTATGATTCTGCCCATTTTATAGATGAGAAAGTTCATAGAATCATAGATTTAGAATTGGAAGGAACTTTAACCACTAATAATTGTAAGAGCTTGGGGAGTCACACCCAATTTCCCCCTGACTCCAAGTCTTAACACTTTCCCTTTGCTATAGGATAGATGTGTATTCCCTTCTTGCCAGCACAGATCTGTGCCTCTCTACCTCTGACGCAGACCATTGAGTCCTAGGAATTAGAGCTCAAATGGGCCATGGAAGTCATTTAATTGCCAAACTAAATGGCAGAAGTAGGATCTGAACACAGGTCCTAGTGAGTCCAAATCCATCACTGTTTATAGGATTTTTGATTTAGGTCAGGAGGGACCTCAGAATCTATTTGATCCAACCCCTTCTTCTAACAGAAAATGGAACTGGGACTGAGAAAAAGTAAGGGATTTGCTCAAGCTAACAAATGGAGGAAACAGCTGAAGTAGGATTTGAATACAGGGCCTTTGCTTCTCAGATGATTGCTAAAGGGCAGCCCTTTTTGAATCCAGGTCTCTTGACTCCTAACCCAGCATGCTCTCCATTACATAGCATCCCACAGGCAGGCGTGGGCTGGCTCCATTTTATGCCCTTCTCCAGAGGTGGTACCATGTCCTTTCCTAAACAATTGTTCCACATTTATGGGAGAAAGGGTTCTGGATTCAAGCTTTTAACATATTCCAACTTTCAGATGAGTCAGTGTTTGAACTCAGAATGACTCACTCCCAAAGGAGGCAGCTATGTCTGAGCTGGATTGGATTTTGAGATAAGTGAAGGAATAGACCACTATGCAATTTGCACACAAAGTGGCCAGAATTGATCTAAAACAAACCTTTAACTTTCCAACTGGTTTAAATGGGGGAAAAGACCATTGGATAATTACATCATTTAACACATCGATTGTCCGGGAGTCAATTCTAATGATCTTAGAAATAGAGGGCATTGTGCCCAGGCTCATTTTTAAGGGAAGGGTTTTGTTCTGTCCAGGGAAGTAAATGGTGGATTTTTTAAAGGAGACAATGCGGGAGAACCAGAGAAACAAAAGTTTCATTATGGCAAACAGGGCTTATTTCACAAAAGCAAGAAATCAATGGGCTGTGGTGAAAGGAGGCAAGTTTCCTTTACAGGACAGCACTGTCAAAGGAAGTAGAATGACTTTGGCATGTTTAGGATGGGTAATTAAAGGGGATGTTGGTGGCTGAGCTGCCAGGACAAACACTCAGCTCTATTATGCACTGACTCATTTTGTTGACTTTACCAGCGTAAATATGTGGGTGTACTGGTTTTAAACAGAGTAACAAAACAATCATTTTCCTCCTGGCCCTGTTGGAGTTAGTAATGTTAGCACCATCAGAGGGGCAGGGCAGCTAAACCTCATTAGAAGAAAGTAGTGATTGTTCCTAATATTCTAGAGAGGTCATGAGCCTTTCTACTAGTCTGAGTCTTTCTATAGGTGAGAGTTAAAAGCAGGGAGAGACAGAATCTTTGGGCTGGCATTTGACTGGTCCTTTATACTACAGTGATAGAGCTGTGTGTGTGGGAAGGAAGGAGATCAAGAATCAGGTGAAACATCTTCATGAGGACAGCGCAGCTGACGGTACCATCCAAAGCATCCTTTTTTTTTTGACAAAGACAATTTGTTTTACTTGGCTATTCATATTTATTATAAGGAATTTGTTTTTTCTAATGGGGGAAAGAGGATAAAATCAAATCTTGCTAACTCAAAAAGAATTGAGTTTAAAAAAGAAATGACCCCCTCTTGTTATAATTTCAGTGCACATCTCTCTTACACGATTTTGTTTCTCTTGCTATAATGTGACTGTGACTATCACTATAAATATGTTTCCTTCACTGTCATAATGGTTAACATTAAATATTGCTTTAAGTTTTGCAAAAGACTTTTTATTATAATTATTTATATTACTTTTTAATATAATTGTGTATTATGTCATTTGGTCTTCACAATAACTCTATAAGGTAGGTCCTACCTATTGCTATTTTACAGATGAGGAAACAGTGATAGATAGAAGTCAAATGACTTACCCACAGCTAGTAAGTATTTAAGTCAGAATTTGAACTCAGGTTTTCCTACCTCCAGGCCCAGCTCTCTATCCACAGTGTCACCTAGCTGCCTCCACCATGACTCTGAGTTTCACTCACTCTGATTCCTTGAAGGACCTCTTTCTTTAAAACACAGGCATTTTTCTCCCACCTTGTGACAAATCTAAGTACACATCTCTCACTCTTACTTTAAAAGGGAAGGGGAAAAGCATTCATCAAGCCCCTATTGTGTTCTAAGCCCTTTACAAATATTATCTCATTTGATAATGAGATGGGTCTCCCTTTTGACAACACAGACTTACATCTACGAGTCTCCTTTGCTGTGATAACAGCTGCAATAGAAAATACCAGCTCCTATTTCTATGACACTCTAAGGTATACAAAGTGCTTTCCTTACAGCCCTCCTGTAGAATAATAATGTAAATCCTTGCTATGGCAACGCCCGTTTCACAGATGAATAAAGTGAGGATCAGAGAAATAACATGACTTGTCCAGGGTCACACAGCTAGTCAGTGCCAGTGCTGGTGTTCATACGTAGATTTTCTGACTCTTAAGTGGCTACATTTCCTACTACGGGGTGGACAGGACCCTGGATCTAGAGCTGGGAGAGCACTCAGAGGTCATCTGGTCTAACTTTCTCATTTCATAGTTGAGGAATTAAGGCTCGGAGATGGGTGGCCTGCTCAAGGTCACACAGCTAGTACATGGCAGAGCAGGGATTTACATCTGATTCCTTTGGTTCCCAGTCTAACACGCTTTCCATTTGTGAGGTGTATGTCTTTCCTGCTATAATCTCTTTCTCTCTAAGACAGTCCTCGACTCCCTCCTCTCTCCCTCTTCTCTCTGTCTCTCCTTCGTCTCCCTCTTTTCTCCTTCCTTTCCCCTCTTTCTCTTTCTCTCTCTGTCTGTCTCTTTCTCTATCTCTCTTCCCCTTTCTCCCTCCCTCTCCCCCATCTCTCTCTCTCTCTGTCTTTTTCTCTGTCTCTCTTTCTCTGTCTTTTTCTCTGTCTCTCTTTCTGTCTCTTTCTCTGTCTCTCTTTCCCCATCTCCCTCCCTCCATCCCCTTTACCTCTCTGTCTGTCTTTCTCTCTGTCTCTCTCCTACCCTCCCACCCCCACCTCTCTGTCTCTGTCTGTCTCTTTGTTTCTTTCACTCTCTCTCTTTTTCTGTCCATTTCTCTCTCCCTCCCTCCCCTTTATCTCTCTCTGTATCTCTGTCTCTTTGTCTGTCTCCTCCCACTCTCTCTCTCCCCTCCACCTCTGTCTTTTTCACTCTCTCTTTCTCTGTCTTTCTCTCCTCTCTCCCCCAACTCTCTCTCTGTCTCACTTTCTTATTCTGTCTCTTTCTCTGTCTCTCTCCTGCTTTCTGTCTCTGTCTCTCTGTATTTCTCTGTCTCTGTCTCTCTGTGTCTTTCTCTCTCTCTCTCCCCCCACCTCTTCTTCCCCCACTCTCTCCCCTCCCCATAGGAACACAAAGCTAGAGAGCCACTGAGGTCATTCAGTCCAGCCCCCAGGGAAGGGACTTCCCCAGTATCACAGAGGTAATAACTAGCAGAGATGGCGTTTGAACAGAACTGTTTGGTTCTGCTGCCTCTTCCCATTAGACCATGAGCTATGCATCTCCCTTTGCTGCAGCACAGATGTGCTCCTTCCACAGCAGCCCAGCTGTGCATCTCCTGCTTTATAGCACAGACAGGCATCTTCCTCTTTCCAGCTCACCTGCCCACCTCTCTTCCTTTAATACAGATCTTCCCAACCCTCTCTCTGCATCCCTTGTATGCATCCTTCTACCATAACTTTCATTATCCCACAGCTATGGAACCCACTTACTAGAACCTATATCTAGGCCTAGACCAGCCAGAGTAGAGCACTAATCTATTTTGAATCAGGACACAGATTTTCCATGGAGCCCACAGAAGCTTGGGGCATTGTTTGTCTTTTCCAAGTGGTCTTTGACAGCAGACCCTGCCTGCCCAGGTCACATTTGGATGGCAGCTGGCCCAAGCTAGCAGTCAGTGCCTCTGGGAACTGGCTTTGGGTTTGGTCAGTTACCCATCTCACTGCTCCCAGCCCTGGCCCTTCTAAGCGTCAGGGTGCCGGCTAATCCAGGAGAGGGGAGCTGCTTGAGAATCAATATTCATCAACCTTTGTGTCCATCGTGGAGTGGAACCCGTGATATCTGCGATCAGACCACAGCAGGGTAGAAATGGTTAGAGATATATTAATTATATTTCTCTCCCTTAATGGGCTACTTACTTTGTGATGTGGGGACACAAAAGTAAATTTTAAAATCAATTATACAATTACATATGTAGCAATAACGGAGTACACAGCTAATCTCTTTTGGGTCAGGACTATAACCTCCTGATAATTCAGGTTTCATTAGGGGAAGGTCTATTATTGCCAAGAATTACAGAAATAATGGGAGTGGGTGTATTCAGTGCGGAATAACAAATGAGGGGCCTCTCTAGATAAGCGGGGGCTGTTTGCTGGCTGTGGTGTGATAGCGGCCCTCTCAGTGTATGTAAATTGGTAGGGTCAACTTTCTGCTGTGTGCATTATACATTGTACAAGAATTAATTTTAGCTACTTCCTGGGGACTGGCAGTCAGACTGGGGCCTTCCAATTACCAAGCAGCCACAGAGTCATGCACAGGCTGCAGCTCCTAGATGAGACTGAGGGACTGGCCCCAGCAAAGAGCCATTGTGTTTGGAGAAGGCCACCTCTGGCCCTGGAAGTCTTCAGGCTATCAGACTGGATAGAATCACGGTCCTGGGACTGGTTTTCCCAGAACAGTATTAATTCAGTGGAATTCAATTCCACAAATGCTTATTAAGTATCTACTATGAACAAGCCCTGTGCTCCATACTGAGAATCAAAGCCCTGCTCTCGGTGGGTTTGTGATTTGGTTGGAGGTGGCCCTGGAAACATGGACATAAATTACTCTAACGTAAGGGGGAAGGAGACAGCCACACTATGAAAAATACAAGAAGGGAGACAGGCCTTTCCCTCCCGTTGATGAGCCAAGGGTGTGGGTAGAGAGGGCTGGTGATATAGTCAGGGAAGATGTCGTGAAGGAGAGTAATGTCTGAGTTGGGGCTTGAAAAGAAAGGTCTAGATTCAGCAAACAGAGACGGAGTGGAAAGTGGCAGTGATGAGCTTGGGTTAGTTATGGAAGGTGGCAAGGCGGGGATGGCAAAGACAGAAGAGGGCAGGAAAAGAAGAGGAACCAAAGGATTTAGGACCAGAGGCAACCTGAGGAGGGAGGGTAGGATAAATTGGCTGGAATGTGTAGCATGAAGAGGGGAGGGTATGAAGTCAGAGTGGACAAGCTTTTGGAAGCCACATTATAGATGGCCTTCTGTGTCAGGATCAGGAATTCATGCATTATTTATTGGACAATAGGGAGCCATGGAAGCTTCTGAGTAGATAGACAGACAGGTAGACAGACAGGCAGAAGACAGAGAGACAGATGGATAAAGACAGATATAAAAATAGACAGATAGACAAAAGATAGACAGTCAAGCAGACAGACAGACAGGTAGATAGATAGATAGATAGATAGATAGATAGATAAAACCTTTATTAAGTGCTCACTATGAGCCAGTCTGGGGCTTCAAATACAAGCAAGCAAGACCCTGTATTCAATAAGCTTACATTCTAATGTGGGAAGCAGGGAGGTGGGTAGGAATGTCAAGGGGCAAGGCTGATGGCAAGGGGTGGTGGTGATGGAGAAGCTTAGAGAGTGAGGAGTGGAGTCAGGACTGAAGTGAGACTATTTGGGAAGCACAAATAGAACAGACAGGAGATGGAATAGACAGGAGGGAAGAAGACAAGTTAAGAGTCTTCTACAATAATCCAGGTGAAAAAAGATGAAGTCTTTCCCAGGCTGGTGGCAGCAGCTGCAGCGGAGATGGGATTGAGACAAATTGTGGAGGTCGGCTCAGCTGAAAGAGCTTGACTGCCAACTGTCAGTGAAGTCTAGGAGAAAGAACATGGGATTTGGAACCCAAGGATCTGAGTTGGCTACAGCTACTTGTATGATCGTTCAGCCTTTCTGCACCTCTGCTTTCTCATCTACGCAATGGGAGTTGGAATAGATCACAAGTCCTTAAACTATTTTTTGTGTGTCATGCACTCTTTTGGCAGACTAGTGAAGTATATGGACCCTTGTTTTTAAATGCATAAAATTAAACGCAGGAGATTACACAGAACCAATTCTACTGAAACACAGTTACAGGCATATGTGTGTATATATTATACATACATATAGATACATATATACACACATATACATACATACACACACACACATATATACATATATTTATGAAACCAAGATCATGGACTCCAAATTAGGAACTTCCACACTAGGTCATTTCTCAGACCTCTTATAGCTCCAAATTCCATAAAAATCCTTTGGTTAAAGGGGAAATGAGAGAAAGGGAAGAATCAGTGAGGACTGAGGCTTGGGGCGACTTACTAGGAGGACAACGGAGCCCTCAACAAAAAGTTATTTGTTCTTCATTGTTGAAGAGGACCATGACATCAGGAAGGTGATGTCTTGACTTGAAAGTAAATTGGATTTAAGTGAGGCAGGGCTGTGCAAAGTCACCAGCCTCATTCTCTCCTACAGAGTCATCTGGGTCCAGTGGCAAGACATAGATCAGGATAACAACAAAAAGTAGGGAATTAGGAAGGAGGGGGACACATCTAGGGGGCTAAAACGGGGTTTGGCACACCTGGCTCTTGAGCCGAGTTTTTATATTTTTATAGGGCAGCGCTTCTCATTTTCACATAGAGCATTCTAAAATGAATTACTCCATTTCAGAGCTTGGATGAGGCATTTGTGTCCCCCAGGCATGGTTTCAAAACTCTGCCACTGGCCAGTGTTGAATTATGTTGCTTGACTATCCTTCTTTTCTGTAAGGGAGGGTTTCTCTTGGGGGTGGGGGAATTAAGGGGGTAGTGACAGGGATGCAAAAGAAAGGAAAGATCTTAAAAATATTTAAAGGGAACATGAAAAAAAAGTTTGAAATGGCAATTTCATTCAGTTTAATATACTTAAAAATCAAATTGTATGTAATGGGTTCAGTTTCATGCATAATGTTCCATTTTGCTCTTTGTATAGTGAAATGTTCATGAATAGTGGTAATTGTTAGGTTTATAAGAAAAAAATTAAATATTTAATAATAATAAAATAAAATTACATATCAAATGCAATATAAATATATAATAAATAATTTCAAATAATAAAACAATATAGAAACAAACTCATGCCCCATGATGGAGCCCAGCACCCTTTCTGAGCTTCCCTCCCAACAAGGAGACACTGAACCTTCACCGCTCCAACTCAAGGACTGGGTAGAAGGGGAAGATCGAGGAGACTGGACTCATAATAAAACAAATGCCTCCAGGCCCTGGACAATAGAATTTTATGGTGTTAAAAATAAGTCTGTTTATAAATACTAATTCTGTCATTTTCTGATGCTTCCCATTTTTACTCTTACACAAAAGGAATCACCACAATAATCTACCTGACAAGTGGTCATCTGGCCTTTGCTTAAAGATCTCCAAGGAGGGGTGTGGCCTGCCCCACTTTGGGGTAGCTCTAATTGTTAGGAAAATTTTCCTGATGCCATGTTGAAATGTACCTCTTGGAATCTTCCATCCATTACCACTGGTTCAGCTTTCTGGAGCCAAATAGAATATCTAAATCCTCTTTCGTATGGTAGATTTTCAAAAACTTGAAAATAGTAATCCTGCCCCTGTCCCCTCCCCCAATCTTCTCAGACATAGGTTAAATATCACTGGAGAGTAGAGGTGACCCTGGACCCTGCCAACGGAACACAAGCCCTGGAAAATTCCACCAAACTTGGAAGGCTTTTATTGTAGGCTTGAGGATGGACCGTGTGACTATAATCCAAGGATTAGCCCCATTAAATACATAGAGATCTACTATTAGAGAGCCAGGTGCTAGTATGGCATGAAGACCAGTTACTAAGGTGGTGATAGGGGTTGGGGGTAGAGAGAGGGTAGGAATGAAATCTACATTAGTAGACCAAACATCTATACCAGTGAAATCACAGCTCTTTGAAATATTAATACATAAAAATGAGTGTGAAAAAGTATCCCTTAGAATTCCCTCTGTGCTGGGCCTAGGCGACTGCTGACCTTGTCTATCCCTAGTCCTGTCTATTTCTGCTACCCTATCTTCTTAAATAGACTGGAGCCCATCATCACAAGAATCCATTACTGGACTAAAATTCGTTAGTGTCCTCAGAGGCCAGTGAAGTCTACAGGCTTGTTCAACCCTGTAATTCTCATTGAAACTGTATGCAAAGTAAGAGTCATTAGGTTCTGAAAGAGGGGCCCCTTACGAATAAAATGCAAGGGCTTTGTGATAACTATTCTAATGGTTCAAAGGATTTTTTAGCTTCCTTGCAACTTCTTGTATGAGCCCCAGATAGGAAAGTTATTATTTTATCAAGGTTAATAATAATAAATAATATTTTCCTTTTGCTAAGGAAAAGAGGAGACTGAAGGTTTTAAGAAATCAAATTGAACCAATGGATGAAGGTGATGCTGACCAATAGCTTGATGTTCCCTAAGCATGACACATTGGGCATAAAGGCTATCAAAGGAACAAGCTGTGGCTGTGTATGTCAAGAGACTTGATGGCATCCTGAAATCAAAGCTGAATGGGAAGAGCACATTTAAAGTACCTAAAAGCCGATTGATAACTATCTTAATATCTAACGTAAAATGGGCAGCGAAATACTGGGAAAATATCCTAACAAAAAACTACGTAATATTAATGAAACCTAGAGTGTATCACCTTTCTGCAGGTACAGCAAGAGAGCATTTTCCTCATCAAAAAGGAGGAAGATTAATAAGTGTTTTCAAAGCATATAATAAAAAGGTTAAAACTTATAGAAATACTTTTGGAACAGGCAGATGTCCCTTTACTTAGTCAAAATAAAGAAACACAGTAAGCATAGGCTCTCAGATCTTTTGAGTATAACCCAAATGGTTTGCTTTCCTCTGAATGGATTCCATGAAGGTTTAATAGCAAAATAAAAAGCCCCTCTCCTCCCAAACCATGGGTGACTCCAACCTGAACTTAACCAACAATAAATCCATAAAAAAGTATTGAACAAATAGTTGCTATGAGGACTTTTAAAAATAGAAAGAAATGATGATATTCCTTTATGATAGATTCAGGACATATCACCACCAGAAATCATGGAAGAGTTATCACTAAGTAGCTGAAACTTAGTGATAGGTGCAGATTATACAAGGAAATGCTATCAAGTGTGTGACATTACTTCAGGCTGCAAGATTTTCATATTTACAGAGTATCTAGTAAGACATGACCTGGTGGCTGGAATTATAGATCAGAACTTCCTATCTTTCATAAACTCACAACAGTACTGGCACTTTCCTCTCTAGGTTTTTTCCCCAATTTATCCTGTTTCTATCTTGTTGTACGTAGCTGCTTGCATGTTGTCTCTTCTATTAGACTACAACTTTCTCAAGAGCAGGGACTATTTTTGGCATTTCTTCATATCCCCAGCACTTAGCAGTTGTTGTTCAGTTATGTTCAACTTTTCATGACCCCATTTGGGGTTTTCTTGGCAAAGATCCTGGAGTGGTTTGCCATTTCCTTCTCCAGCTCATTTTACAGATGAGAAAACTGAGGCAAAGTGACTTGCCCGAGGTCACACATTAAGTTTCTGAGGCTGAATTTGAACTTAGGAAGATGAGTCTTCCTGATTCCAGGCCCAGCACTCTATCTGCTTCACCACCCAGCTGCCCACTTAGCACAATATCTGGCACATAGAAGACACTTAATACATACTTATTGACTATTTGACTCTACTATAAATATGGATCTCAAAATACCCTTGAAAATTTAGTAATAGCTAGCAATCACATAATACTTTAAAGTTTGCAAATAGTTTTACATATATTTTCTCTTTTATCTTGACATCAACCTAGTGAGTTGGGATTCAAGCCGTGCTTTGGGGATATCACTTTGGCAGCTCTATGAAGGTTGGGTTGTAGAAGGAAGAGATTTGATACAGGTAGAGTATTGTCACAGTCCAGTCAAGACGTGATGAAGGCCTGGCCAGGGGTGGAGGTGGTTTGAAAAGAAAGGGACAGATATGACATGTCAAGGAGGTGGAATCATGAGACTTTGCAAATGATTGGTTATGGAGGTAAAGGAAAGTGAAGAGTGGAGGATGACACTTAGGTTGAGAATCTGGGTGACCAGAAGGATGGTGTTGCTCTCAATAGAAATAGAGAAGTTAGGAATAGGGGAGCATTTGGGAAAAAAGATGAATTCTGTTTTGGACATGTTGAATTCGAGATGCTTATATCCTGGTGCAGGTAACTTCCAGATCTATCTGTCTGCTTCAGTTGCTCTACTGAATTCCCATCCTGCATCAGCAACTGCCTATTGGATGTTTGACCTTCTTACTATTCTTCATGGTATACGTGGACTATTTCTTTGCGTTTGATTGGCTGGATCCCACATCTGGAATATTCTCCCTCCTCATGTTCATCACTCAGAATGTTTGCATTGGAACTCAGATCAGGTACTACCTTCTATATACAAGGTCTTTCCTGATATACCCAGATATTAATCCCTTATCCTCAAATTATCTTGTATATATTTATAAGGATACAGAATGTCCTAAAAGTCTTAGTGCAGTTTTAAGCATTAATAGCTTAATATGTATTTGGCAGCTAAGTGGCACAGTGGATAGAGTACTAGGCTTTCAGTCAGGAAGACTCATCTTTCTAAGTTCAGATTCAGCCTCAGACACTTACTACATGACCCTGGGCAAGTCACTTGACCCCGTTTGTCTCAGTTTCTTCATCTGTAAAATGAGCTGGAGAAGGAAATGGCAAACCACTCCAGTATCTTTGCCAAGAAAACCCCAAAAGGGGTCAGGAAGAGTTGGACAAGACTAATAAGACTGAAAAATGAATGTATATGTAAATGTGTGTGTGTGTGTGTGTGTGTGTGTGTGTGTGTATTGCGTAATCACATGCACAAACATACTGGGAGGTTGACATCAAGGAAAATAAACATGACTTTTCTCAACATGAGCTTTGATGCCCTTGGGGGGAGAAAGAATCTTATGTGCACGTTGTCTCCTCTGGGTGGACTATAGACTCCTTGCAAGCAGGATCTGTTTTGGATTTTGCCTTTGAATCTCTGATGCCTGACACATAGTAGACCCTCAATAAATACTTATTGATTGATTAATTGAAGTGACTTGCCCATGATCTGTTTCTTCTCCAAATCCAATGTAACTCACTGCCTCTCCCTAATATAAATGTATTAAAGAGGAGAAGAAAAAATGAGGCCCAGTGGGGTTGTGTTGTTTATTATGGTGGATCACAGAAGGCATTTAAGCTTCTTGGAAGAAATTTAAAGAGTGACTAGCAGTAAGGAAAGGAAGTCCCAGGCTAGGAAACAGCATGGAGCAAAGGCACAACGTCAGCAAGTTTGGGGGTGTATATGGGCAACATCTCATACTTCAGTTTAGCTGGTCCAGGAAGGAAAGCAAAGTGAGAACATGCTTAAAAAGTAGGATGGGGCCTGATTGTGGAAGGCCTTGATGGTAGAGAAAAGGACTTTTAATATCAGGTGGCAATATGGTATCATGGAAAACGGATGGGAGTTTGATGTCAAGGAAATAAGCATGACCTTGCTCCATCCCACCTTTGGAGTGATTGCATGGAGCACAATTTTTTCTTCTCCTCACAAGTGGTTTGACCCAGTTTGGGGTGGGGGAAGTGGGGCTGATGATCTTATTAACTCACAGCGTAACACATCCTATGAGGCAGAGTGCCCTGAGTCAGTGACTGACTAGCAACCTGAATTGACTGTAAATTTTGAACTGGGAAAAATCTTAAAGATCATCTAGGTACAAACTGGGTGGTACAGTGGTTAGAGCACCAGGCCTGGAGTCATAAAGACCTGAATTCAAATTTGGCATCAGACATCAACTAGCTGTGTGACCCTGGGCCAAGTCACTTCACTTGTCTGCTTCAATTTCCTCATCTGTCAAATGAAGATAATAGTAGCACCCACCTCCCAATATTGTTGTGAATCTGAAGCACCATGCAAATTTTAGCTATCATTATCTCGTTCAAACTCCTTATTTTACAGACAATGGAACTGAATCCCAGAAAGAGGAAGGGGCGTTGTCAACATCACCTAGGGAGTAAGTAGCAGAGCTAGAATCTGAGGTGTTTTCTCTGATTCCAAATCCTCTCTTTCCAGTACACTGAACTCTCTCCCTCCACCGAAAGCTGGTCTTATCACATTTAGTCTGTTGGTTACCCAGAAGGAACAAAGCTCCTCTCCTCCTCCGCCTGATTCATTCCCACTTGCAATGTTCAGTTACATCCCCAGTATCATCTCTGACATTAGACAGTATCATAGCACCCTAGAAACACCTATTTCTCAGGCAGATGTCTCTGGACACTGAACTTTGATTTTAATCTTGGAAGGAGAGCTATGGCAAATCTGGATAGCTCACTAAAAGCAGAGACATCACCTTGCCAACAAAGATTTGTATAGTCAAAGCTGGTTTTTCCAGTGGCAGTGTTTGGCTGTGAGAGTTGGACCCTAAGGAAAGCTGAGTAATTCTGAAGGGTAGTGCTGGAGAAGACTTTGGAGAATCCCTTGAACAGCAAGGAGATCAAATCAGTCAATCCTTAAAGAAATTAAAGCACGCTATTCACTGGAAGGTCAAAAACCAAAGCTGAAGCTTAAATACTTTGGCCACATAAAGAGAAAATGGAACTCACCGGACAAGACCCTGATGTTGGGAAAGATTGAAGGTAAAAGGAAAAGGGGATGGCAGAGGATGAGATGGACAGATAGTGTCATGGAAACAACAAATGAGATTGGACAGACTTCAAGAGACAAGGGAGGATAGAAGGGCCCAGAGGGCTATGGTCCATGGGGTCACGAAGAGTTGGACAGACTGAACCGCTGAGCAACAAGAACAGCAACAACAACTGAAATCAGATTTTTATGCCAAAAAGAACAGCAAGTGCAAAAACACAACATAACCAGCATCCTACCCGTTGCTGCTAAAGCAATTTTCCTTAAACATAGAACTGATCTTGTAATTCATCCATGCAATAAACTCCAGTCCACTCACCATTGTCTTTGACCATCTCCACCCTACTGGAAATTTAGACTATTCACCTAGCTCCTCTGGCTTTGACAGATGAGCTTGATTTTTCTGGGGCCCAGACCTCAACAACACTTTCCCCTCCCCCAGTTTTTCATCATGTCTCATAGAAGTACCTTTCCCCAGCTTCTTCCATTGGCTTTCCATCACTCTTTTTGGTGTTGTCTTCCCCCATCAGAATGTAAGTTCCTTGAGGCCAGGGTCTGTCTTGTTTGCTTAGCACAGTGCCTGGTTTATTGCAAGTATTTACTAAATGCTTCGTCTGACTGTCTATCTGGCTATTGTCTCTGGGAAAAAGTGTAAACTCCTCTGTTTAGCTTATCTGACCCCAATCTCTTTCCAACCTCTATAGAGGCTGTTCTTTCACACTCTACAACTCAGTCAACCAGCCTCCTTTCCATTCCTCACTCAAAACACTCCATCTCCTGATTCCATGTCTTTGCAATAGCAGTCTCCCATGCCTGGAATGCACTCCCTCTTCCTCTCCTTCCCTCTGTCCTGTACAGTTTTTCCTCTTCATCTTAAGCACCATCTTAGAACATAGAATGTTAGAACTACATGTGCTTTTAGAATGTAAAATATCAAATGTCAGAGTAGACATAGATAAAGCCCATAAAATCTAGAATTTCAGAGCTGGGAAGACCTTACAACACGGCAAGTTAGAGCTAGAAGGACCTTTAAAGTATAGAACATAGAATGTCAGAACCAAGAGGAACCTCTGAACCCAGGATGCTAGAGAGGGGAGACACTTTGTCACATGAAACACAGGCTATCGGATCTGGAAAGGAGAGTGGTCTAACCCCTTCACTTTATGGCAGAAGCCCTGGGAAGACAAGCCAGGCCTTGAATGTATGACTTCTGACGCCCAGTCCTGGGTTCCCTTAGACACAGCAGATGATAAGCTCATTAGTAATTATACTTTGTTCCATCTTGGACAGAGACCCCCAATACTGGCTCTCCATGATTTAAACAACCGCCCAGATGCCACCTGGTGTGACTGCTATATGCTTAAATCAGCTTAAATGCCCTTAGTCACAGTATGCCCAGGTAGAAATTTTTGGAATCTTCCTCTGACCTTTCCCAAGAATTGTCTCCTTTCTTTTCTTTTCTTTTCCTTCCTTCCTCCCTTTCTTCCTTCCTTCCTTCCTTCCTTCCTTCCTTCCTTCCTTCCTTCCTTCCTTCCTTCCTTCCTTCCTTCCTCCCTCCTTCCTCCTTCCTTCCTTCCTTCCTTCCTTCCTTCCTTCCTTCCTGCATTCCTTCCTTCCTTCTTTCCTACCTCCCTTCCTTCCTCCCTTTCTTCCTTCCTCCCTTCCTTCCTCCCTCCCTTCCTTCCTTCCTTCCGTCCTTCCTTTATCCTTTCCTTCTTTCCTTCTTTCCTTCCTTCCTTCCTTCCTTCCTTCCTTCCTCCCGTTCTTTCTTTCTTTCTTTCTTTCTTCCTTGGTAGAGTAGGCAGCTAGGAAAGGAAATAATTCCAGACGCAGGGGGTGGATACATTTCCAAGCATGATTTTTCTCTTTCTAATGTTCTATTAGGAGCAAAGTTGTTTTCTCCAAGGCCTTAACCATAGTCCCCCTCACAGCAGCAGCTGCTGACAGGCCCATTCAGCCTGGCCAGGCTGATGGGGAATGGAGATTGGAGAGTAAAGAATTACAGGAGGGGTGATTTAATCCCAAAGTCATTACCTAAACACCCAGATCACTGGGGATTACCACCAATGTAAATGAGATACAGGACAGCCAATGGATCACGGGACCTTTTCTTTAGGACTTCAGCAAATAGAGTCCGATAAGGAAATCTTTGTAATTACATGGAGCTACACTGGTCAATTCTGACTTTTAAATACCCGCCGGGCTGGAGAAAAGAGAGAGGGAAAAAAAAAACTGCTCTACATATGTTATTTCGGGGTAGTATTAAGTAATTCCTTTTTAATTCTACACAATCAATAGGAGAACAGGAGACCACATGAAAAGATGAGGGCTGACGCTGCGTCCTTTTGTGACTGGTATCACTCCATCATTTTGGGTAATATCATTTCCAAATTAAATTTTATGGTCCATTACTTAGCAGCTCAAACACTTTTCTAATGGAATCTTAAATGGAACTGACTTGCTTTGCGTGGGGTTTGTCTCTCAGTTAAGATGTTATTTAGTTCTAATTATCAGATAATGAACTCAGGAAATTTAATTTTTAATATTTATATGTCAAAAGTCCATTGTACTTTGGCGAGAAGCTTTAAATTAAAAGTTAACACGGGCAGAATACTAATAGCAAAAATTTCCCGTTCCAGAGAGGGAGAAATTAGTGAAGGTTCTCAGGGTAGGTGATTCTAGGCTTGGGTTATTTACTTAGGAATCTGTTTACAGGGTAGGGAGACATGTGGCCAGTTGATGTTACAAAACCCTGAGGGTCCTAGCGGCTATAAGCTCTATGTGAATTCAAGGTGAGCTATGGTAGTTAGAATAGTTAACATGATCTTAGGGCCACATTAAGAGAGGAATAGTGTCCAGAGTGAGAGAGAGCATGACCCTGCTGCACTCTGTCCTAGTCAGACCCTATCTAGAGCGCTAACTTCAATGTGAGGCATATCACCATAAGAGGAATATTAAGAAATACGCTGCATGTGGATAGGAGGGCAATCAGGATTGTGAGAGGATCAGAGACTGTATCATAACAGGTCAGGAGAAGGAACAAAGGATACTTAACTTGGGAAAGAGAACACTTTGATGAGGTCCCAGACATATTTTCTGTTTTAAGGATTTGAAGAGATATTCTAGAGCAAGGGAATTAAGCTTGCTTTGCTTGGTCTCAGAAAACAGAACAGAGAGAAAAGGATGGAAGGTGCCTAGAGGTAGATTTTGGATCAGCCTAAGAACAAACTTCTCAAAATCAGAGCTGTCCCAAAGTGCAGAGGACATCCTTGAAGAGTCAGTGAGCATCTTATCAGCGTATGAAACTAAGGGAAGGCAATGCAGGCAGTTGCTTAGGTGCAATACCCAGGGAGGTGCACTGAAGAATATATCTTTGATATATCTTTTTATGAATGCATGTAATCTGAATGCCAGGAAAATCCTGTTTTTCGGGGTCCATAGGGACATGTGTTCTTGTTTCAAGTCTCTTGTGTTAGAATTAGAAGGCTCAAAGCTTCTAAGGGACAGTAACACACAACATCACACAATTTTCAGACCTTGCCAAGGATACACAACTGTCTTGTCCTAGCCATGATTCATGTTGCCAGAGATGTCCAAACTGTGGAGGAACATTTTGTCAGGTAGATGGCTGTCAGCGAGCCCTGGCAGGGAGTCTGTAGTGTGCACCAGGTTCGGGAGCTGAACTAGATGACATTTGGGCTCTCTTTCAGCTCTAGGTTTGGATGATCATAGAATCAGGGAGACCCCAAATGAAACAGCATTATGGCGTAAAGAGAGCACTGGGTTTGGAGTAAGAACATCTGGGTACAAATTTCAGCTGTATCATTCACTAGCTATGTGAATGTGGATAAGTCTCTTTTCATTTGTAATGTAATATTTGTGACAATATTTGCACTACCCACCTGACAAAAATTGTTTGTAGTACAAACACAATTAATGCATGTAGGATGAGAAGTGAAATAGTTGAACGGGAAAAATCTTTGAATCACATTTCTCAGATAAGGATTGGGTAATCAAAAACTATAAACAATTAACACATATGTGTGTGTAACATATGTATCACTAAAAGCCATTCTTTTTAGATAAATTATCGATGTGAACAAACAGTTCTCAAAAGAAGAATTGTAAGCTATTAACAACCATATCAAAACGTGTTCCCAATCACTAATAATAAGAGAAATGCAAATCAAAACAATGAGGTTTCACCTCACACCCTGCGAATTGGCAAAAATGTCAAAACATGAAAATGGTCAATGTTGGAGTGATTGTGGGAAGAGAGACACACTAGTATATTGGAGGGAAAGCTGCAAATCAGTATAACCATTTTGGAAATCAATTTGGAATTATGCAAATAAAGTGGCTACAATGTCCATACCCTTTGACTCAGAGATTTCATTACTGGGCTTATACTTCAAGGAGGCCATTGATAAGAAGAAACATAAAAATATTTATGGCAGCACTTTTTGTGATGGCAAAGAATTGAAAACAAAGCAGATGCCCATAGACTGGGGAATAGCTAAACAAATCGTGGCACATGGATTATATTTAAATATTACTGTGCTGTATGAACTGATGAATGTGATAAATATAGTGAAGCCTGGAAAGATCTATATGAACTGATGCAGAATGAAGTAAGCAGAACCAAGAAAATGCTATACTCAATGACTACAATGGGAAAGAACAAAGAAAATGGGAAGAACAAAGACACCAAAAAATTCCATGTGAATGTTATAAAATTACAAAGAACAAGCATAGCTTGAAAGAAGAAACATGAGCAGATAGCCCACTCCACTCCTTTGCAGAGGTAGGAAATCCACAAATGTTGTACACTGCAAACATTTTCAGACTTTTGTGTGTATAGATTAGTTTTGCTGATTTTCTTCTTTTTCTTTTGTGTTATATAGGATGACTCTCAGGGAGTGGAAGGTGAGTAATACTGAGGGAAATTATGGTGATGTTAAAAAAAGACATAAATAAAATTTTATTTTTAGAAAATCCTTTGTAAACTTAGAAATACTATCAAAACAGTAAACATTTTGATTACTGATTACAAGTAGTCTGAGGATTGGGGGTTTGTCGGGGAATTGAAGATTTGGAGTGGGAAGAGAATTCAGAGGTCACCTATTTCAGGGGATGTTAATCTGTGAATTCATTTTAGAATTATTTTGATAAACATACACAAACAGAACCTCCTTTTTTAGCCCTATGCATTTTATATATGTAAAACCACAATTCTGAGAAGAGCCCCATTGCTTCATCAGACTGTCAAAGCAATCCATGACATACATACAAAAGCTAAGAACCTCTGATCTAATCATTTCAGAAGAGGAGACTGAAGCCCGGAGAGGAGTCCAAAGTCATGCAGATACTAAATGGCTGGGTTCAGGTTCATACCCAGGTATCCTTAATCCAAATTGAGAATTCTTCTCAGGTCACCATGCTGCCTCTCAACCAAAGATCTGGGTGCTAATGAGGCTTCCCTGGATCACATCCCTGCTCTTTGGCTAGGGTCAATTCCAAAGGTGAAGTTGTATTGGCAAAGGAACTGACTCCTTCAGTGGACTCCAGGAAGAAAAGTGGAACACTCCACTAGACTTTTTGGCAATTACCTCTTGACTCTCAGGACTGTGTGATTCCTACCAGTGTGCTCCCAGGGGTCTCAGGGGTCAAAATTCTTCTTGTCACAAAACCACAAGGAAAAGGCCATTCTTTCTTCCCACCATGGCTCCTTCCCTCTACCTCAGTCTGATAAGGAAATTACCCACATAATGACTGCCAAAAATTTGAAAAATATAACTTCAGTGAAACTGGTTATTTTTGCATCAAGGGGTCCCTTATTTCCTACAAAGCATAGAATTTTAAATTTTCAAACTCTCAGAGATAGTAAGGACCTTAAGAAAGCATCTAATTCAACCCACACTTGATGCATGAAAGAGCCTTCCTTACAATGTTCCACATTAGGTGATGCAATGGTTAGAGACAAGCAGACCTGAGTTCAAATCCAACCTCAGACATTGACTAGCTGTGTGATTCTGAATGAGTCACTTAACCTCTGTCTGCCTCAGTTGCTTCATCTGTAAAATGAGAATGATAATAGCACCTTCTTCCCAGAGTTCTTCTGAGAATCAAATGAGATAACTTTGTAAAGTGCTTTGTACATCTTAAAGTGCTAAATAAATGCCAGCTATTGTTCAAATCTGTCCTTAGACACTTACTAGCAGTGTGACCTTGGGCAAGTCACTTAACTTGTTAGCCTCAGTTTTCTCAATTGCAAAAAGGTGATCATAATAACCCCGACCTTCTGGGGTTTGAATGAGGAACCCATGAGCTAATATTTGTAAAGAGTTTAGCATAGTGCCTGGTACATAGAAGGCACTTTAAAAATGTTTATTTCCTTCCCCCATGTGATTCTGGACAAGTCAGATAACCTCTGACTACCTCAGTTTTCTCATCTGCAAAATGGGGAAAATAACAGCACCTACTTCTCAGGGTTGTTTTGAGGATAAAATGAGATAATATTTGTAAAGCATGTTGCAAAGCTTAAAGCGCTGTATAAGTGCTAGCTGTGAAACATAAATAAAAAAACAAACAAATAAATAAATAAATGCAAAGTAATTTGGTGGGGAGCACTAACCATTAGGGGGAGGGGGACATTAGGAATGCAATACTCAAGATGACTCTTGAAGGGAGCTAGAGATTTCAAGTGGTAAAATGAGAGCGTTCCAGACACAGGAAACCAACTAGACAAAAGCCATGGAATTCAGTGCCTGGGAAACAGTTATCATATTTGAAGATGACACAGAGCTGGAAAAGTCAACAGATTCATTGGTTGACTGTCAGGACCAAAAAAAAGACCTCAATAGACTAGAATAAGGGGTTCAATTTAACAATATGCAATCTAATAGTCATAAATGTAAAGGCTTGAAGTAGCCGATTCCATTGCTGGACAGCTCCTAATATGTTAAAAAGTTCTTTCTAATATTGAAATGACATCTGCAGTCTTGTAACTTCCACTATCGTTCCTAGCTCTGCCTTCTAGGGTAAAACAAACTAAGATGAATCTCTCCTTCATGACACCTCTTTAGAGATTTTAAGACATCAGTTAGGTTCTTCTAAGTCTTTTCTTCTCCAGGCTAAACACCGTTAATTCCTTCAACCAGTCTTTATATGACAAGGTCTCCAGGTCCCTCTCCATTAGCTATTCTCCTCAATATACTTTCTAGCCTATCAGAGACTCTCCTAAACTGGATAAAATACTCCATATGGTACCACAAATCCTAAGTACTAAGTGCGTAAAGAAATGTTTCCTTCTCATTGAAATGTGCGTAATTTGTCCTAGAAATATTGAATGTACTTTATCTTTCTTTAACATTTTTTAAATTAACAAAATTTCTTTTATTTTGATCTCACCTTCTCCCCTCCCCCTGCCAAATGAGAAGAAAAGAAAAACCAAACCCTTGTAACAAATATGCATAGTCAAGTGAAACAAACCTCCACATTGGCCATGAAGTACCCTACCCACGTCCTAGCCAAAGGGTAAGAGACTTAAGGTGAAGAATGAGACATATTTTGGACATGGCCAATTTTTTGTTCATATGGTCCCTTTCCCTCTTTCCTTTGATGTTTTTTGGACTTTATCTTGAAAGGGGGAAAACCCGGAGGTGAACCCAAAATTAATGTAACTCTCCCCGGTGGTCTTCTGTGTCTTCTTATGACTAAACCAGGAGTGGCTGCAGTTACTGTGTGTTTAACTATGACTCTCCTCCACTTCTCTTCCCTTTCTTTAGGTTACCTGGGAATCAAAGCAGCCTCATTGCCCACTCATGCCTTGGTCAGCAGGCTTCTCTGACAATGTCTTTGGGATAGGGCTTCCTCTAGGTGTAGGGATGAATACTGCTCTGTGAGGGAGGCTGAGGAATGGGGATTCCAAGGTCATCTCAGAAGGCAGTGATGGAGAATCTCTGTATCATCCAAGATATCTGTGGGAGGGGAATCAAAGCAGAAAGATCTGGCTATAATTCTTGTGGGGTGGAGGTTTAGCCTGCAGTGAATCTGCTAGACTGAAGGCAGCCTGGCAACCAAATGCCCTTCCGTGTCTGCCTGGGTTTTTTTGAGAGTCTCCTTGTGCTTGGCAATGACCATGAGGCCATGACATTAATCATAGCATATAGTGCATTAAGGTTTATACACTGAATTATCACCCCATGAGCCTAGCTAATGCTAGCATTATCCTCCTACTAAAGATGAAGGAACTGAGTTTCAGAGAGATGGACCAATGGTGATCACTCACATTTATATAAAAGTCAACAACACAAGTCAACAAGCATTCATTAAGCACCTACTATGTCCCAGGCACTGTGCTAAGCTCTGGGGATACCAAAGAAAGGCAAAAACAGTCCCTGTTCTCAAGGAGCTCACTTGTTTTAGAGAGTACAAGGCACTTGGATACCCTTGACTTCATTTAATAGTCATAGCTAGCATTTCTACAGTGCTTTAAAGGGAGCTCTTTACAGGCTCTTAGGATAGAGCTAGGGATTGCAGCTATGATTTCATTGGCAGAGGGAACTCCCGGATACGGAAACTCTGTACTGATGCAGCTCATTACCTTCTCGGCAACTTATAGCCATAGAGAGCTTCCCAGGGCACTGAGGGGTTAAGTGATTTGTCTGGAGTCACACAGTATGTGTCAAACTTGAACTCAAGTCTTCTTAGCTTTGATATTGACTTTTTAGCCCCCTATACCACACTGCCTCTGCAATCAAATCCTGATCTACAGGCACTGCTTTTTCTCACGACCCCCACCCCAACCCAGACCAAGAGTGACAGAAGGGTGTAACAGTAGTGTGTGGAGCCAGTTAAGACCTGTGTTCAAATCTGACCCCTTAAACTTACAAACTGTATGACTCTGAGCAAGTCACTTAACATCTCAGAGCCTCAGTTTCTTCAGCTGTAAAATAAGGAGATTGGCTTCTAAGGTCTCTTCTAGCTCTCAGCCTATGAACTTATGATTCTCTCAGGCTGCCTTCATATGGAAGATTCACAAATCTGCACCCCACCTCACCCCCACAAATGGCTCACAAAGAAAAATCGAGAATCTGTGTCCATTAAGACGCTTTCTAAACATTCATTTCAGCCTTGACTAGCTCCTGCTGCTTTGCCTGGTTTTGCTGGTCGAGCCCAAATCTTTTCATGAGTTTCTCATCCCTCTAGCCTGGGTTTCCATACTTGGAATCCCATTGATGCTTCAAGTCAATTCAAGTCAGGTCAACAAGCCTCTATTAAGCTCTTACTATGCCGAAGTCTTGGGATACAAAGAGAGGCAAAACCAGCGTGCCCTCCTTCAGAAGTTTACATCGGAATGGGGGTGGGGAGATGACATATAAATAACTAGGCGCAGACAAAAGATACGGAATTGGAGGGGAAGGAACTAGCTGCTGAGGGGACCAGGATGGTGAGATTGAGGTGGGTCTTGAAGGAAACCAGAGAAGCTAAGAAGCGCGGGTGAGGAGGGAGAACATTCTTTGCATGGGGCTCAGCCACGTGTGAGGAGCAGCAAGGAGGACTGTGCTGCTGGATTAAGGAACAAATCCAGGCAGTGCCTTAGCAAGTAGTCTTATCTCCCCTTTACAGGTGAAGAAACTGAAGGACAGAGTGGTGGTGGGACTTGGGTAGAGTAACACGGTGAATTAGCAGCAAAGACAAGACTTTTCATTGGCTCTCCCAATTTGGATAAGACCAGATTTCTTTTCTTCTGGAGTCTACAGAATAGGAGTGGAATAAAGCATAGACACAGAGAATGATCATTCAATTTATTGGCTAAAGGCTGAAATGGATCAGCTGGTCAGACAATGCCATAGAGTACTTGGGATGAATGCCCTGGGATTGCTGATTAATGTCGATCCTTGCATCTTAGAATCACAGAGCTGGAAGGGACCCTCAGAAGTTCAATCTGATGATAACTTAGTAAGTTGAACCTTATATTGAGTGCCAAGGGAGACACAAAGTTTAGACAAGACACAGCCCCTTCATGTTCTTAGGAGGTAGGTAACACACACAGATACGTGTGTGTATCTCGTGTATCTCTCTCTCTCTCTGTATAAATATGTATATATGTGTATATGTATATATGCAATAATGAATGAAAATGAATTTATTAAGCTCCTACTATGTGCCAATCACTGTGGTCAATGAAGGAGGTTTGGCCTATAAAGTCACAGGACTGGGGAGTGGAGCCATATGACAACTAATTGGGCTGTATGGTCTTATAAACAATCCAGAAGTTGGCAAATTCTGGTCCTTGGGGTGGGTCCAGCCCACTGTCTGTTTTTGTATGGACTGCAAACTAAGTATGGTGTTTACATTTTTGCAATTTTTTTCTATTCTTAACTTGTGGGCTACAAAATCAGGCAGCTGACCAGATTTGGCCCAAAGGCCATAGTTTGCCAGCCTTTGACCTATGCCATGGAATTGCAAGATCGAGTTCTCATTGATTTCCTAAGAAATACATACTAACCAGTGCGTCAGAGAGGGGCAAAAATCTGTGTAAGGTTGGAGGTAGAGAATCATTTTTAACTGAGAGAAATGAAGGAAGACTTCTTGGAGGAGGTGACATTTACCTTAAATTTTAAAGTGGGCAGGAATTTAATAGGCCAAGATAATAAGGGAGGGCATTCCATGCTGAAAGAGACTTGGGTAAAGCTTCTGGATCCTCAATGACTGAGAGCATTTCTGGCCATAGAATACTCACATTTTCATAGCTCTTTGTTGCATCTGTTTGCTTCTATTTGTCCAGGGTCATAACTCTATGAGGTCAGTAATACAAATATCATCACCTCAACTTTACATATGAGAAAGTGAGTCTCAGATAGGTTAAGTGCCTTGCTTATGATTCTGTAGCCAGTAATAGTTGGGGCTGGGGTTGGAACTCACTCTTTTCTGAATCTTAATATTCTTTTTTCTGTACCAGTTAGTTATTTCTCTATAGCTATTGGGACTCATGACCCCAGGAGATGTCCCTTGTACCTTTAGTCACAGATGTAGGGTTTTATAAACCATCCTGTGGAACTGCAAATGCACTTCTCTCTGATTTCATAGCAAAGCTCAGAGTGGGCTGTGAAGAGGGCGTGGTTTCCACTGTCACAAGGTCACATTGCCAGTTTTAATGCCTGGGTGCCCATCCCTCCTTCCTTGGCCCTTCCAAGTGATGAATGGCTCTGGGGTTCCAAAGCCAGTCTATATAAACAAGCTTATCTCGGACCATGGTCTTCCATGAAAAATGAGTCGTGAGTATCATTGTTAATCACAGTAATTGTTAATGTTAAGAGGGCTGGTATTAGAAGTTTTCCTATTAGGCTTGCAATTCGTTATGTTAAATGAGCAATCTTGTTGCCATCTCCAGCATTCGAATTTTAATTATCTATCTGCCAACACAGGTCTCCGAGGCCTTGGGGCTGTCTAGCAGCTCAAGCCCTAGTCCTTGACATTGTTTGAACTGTAGCTATACCCCTCCTCCCACTTTTAGGTCTCAAACCACTAGGGGCCTATAAGAACTCATCCCCACACAAGTCACTGAGATGGGAGACTCTATCTCCATTTTCCTGCTCTGGAGTTTGTCAACCCACATTTTACCTCTATCTGTCTACAAAAAATGAGCGACCTGCACGTTGATAGATAAGGCTGGCCTTTGCCTCACTGGAGAGCAAGTATGGGGTCCCCTCCGTGGTGTGACCTCCATGACACTTAGCCTGGCCTCTAGCAAACAGTCATGGGAGCACAAAAAATCAGAGCTGGAAGGAACCTTGAGACAACCATGGACTGCAAGTCGTCCAAAGTATGGCCCAAACCAGTTGAGAATGTAATTGGGAGATGTTTAATAAAACAAATTAAAAATATAACATGACATAGATAATGTTAGTTTGTGGTTTTTGAAGTCACTATGTATCCTGCAGGGCTGTGCTTCTATTTGACACAAATGACTTACAAAATATGACATAGAACATTAGATAAAGAAAAGATTTTAGAACAGAGAATGTCAGAGGTGAAAATGCCCTGAGAACATAGGATGCCAAATTCATAATGGATCTTGTAGAACGTAGGAGGTAAAATACAATTTTGGAGTTGGAAAGGACTTCAGAAATCATCTAGTCCAAACTCTTCGTTTTATAGATAGAGAATCTGAAGACCAGATAGGGGAAAGTTTGGGGCAACTAGCACAGTGGATAGAGCACAGGTCCTGGAGTCAGGAGGATCTGAGTTCAAATCCTGTCTCAGATACTTACTAGTTGTGTGACCCTGGGCAAGTCACAACCCCAATTGCCTACCAAAAAAAGAGGAAAGATCACATAGGTAGTAATTGCTTCATTTATAAAATGTAGATTAATGTTAAGCTTTCTTCCAGCTCTAATGGTCTAAGAGTCTGAATTTTAGGGCCAGGATTTGAACCTAGCTCTTCTGATTCCAAATCCAGTGGCACAAATCATAGAAACATAGATAATTTCATCAAAGATAATGAAAACAATGAGACAACATGACAAATTTTGGGGGATACAGTTAAAGCAGTCCTTAGGGGGGAAATTTATATCTCTATAAAATTTAAACTTTCATCAACAAAAAAGGGAAAGAAGAGATCAGTTAATTGGATACATAAGTAAAGAAACAAGAAAACCAACAAATTTTTAAAGACTGAACATCAAATTAAAAATTCTGAAAATCAGAGATAAATAAAATTGAAAGCAATAAAAAACTGACAACACTAAACATTAATAAATAAAACCACAATTTTTAAAAGAAAAAAATAATAAAATAGAGAAGTCATTAGTTAAATTGATTTTTTTTTAAAAAGAGGAAAGCTATATCTAGCAAATGCACATTGTCTCCCAAACTTCTCAGCTGGAGGCATTTAGGGTTTGCTGGCTCTGATGTACCAGGTTGGTACAGTTGAAAGAAAACTGCCTGTGGAATCAGAGGACTTGACACCCTGCCTCTGTCACTTAACTGCCTGTGTTGACTTTGGTCAAGGTACTTAATCTCTATGGGCCTCAGTTTCCTCAAATGTAAAATGAGAGAGTTTAGCTAGATGTCCTCTAAGGTCTCCTCCGGTTCTAAATTTATGATCCTGCCAAATATATTGTATGTTCTAATTAAACTGGACCACTCTCTGCCCCCGAAACAAGTCTCCTGCCTACTCAATTTTTGTTTGTGTTCTTGGTACTTAGTATATAGCCCTCTGCCGCATTGCCCACCATATTTGCCTGTTGAGATTCTCTCCATCCTTCAAGGCTCAGCTCAGATGTCATTTCTTCCATGAAGCCTTTCGTGACTATTCAGTCTAGAAGAGATTTGACATCTAATCTGCTAGCACAGACTTCTTCTCTCTGTCCCCTCACAGCATTTTAATTTATCAGGGAGTTGTCTGTCTTCTCTTTCCCATTGGCCACCTTAGTTAATTACCAAATCCTTGAAGGCAAGAACCGATCTTATTTATCTTGGTATCTCCAGTGCTGAATACAGAACTTTGAGTATAGAAGGCACCTAATCAATGTTTGTTGAACAAATAAAAGATCTTCCATGGGACGATCACTCCATAGGGTCAGGAGCCTTTGGATCTCTTGAGAGGAGGGGGGCATGTTTTACAAATTGGAGGCAAAAGTTTTCCTCTTCATCAATAATAACAACAGCTAACATTCATATAGCACTTATTATGTACCATAGACCTCAAATAATTATCTCATTTGATCCTTACAATATCCCTAGGAGGTAGGTACTATTATTATCCATATTTAACAGATGAAGAAACTGAGGCAAATAGAAGTTGACTAACTGAACCAGGGTCACACAGCTAGCGTCTGAGGAAGGATTTGAACTCAGGTCTCCTGACACTAGTCCTACTCTATCCACTGTGCCACCTAGCCATCCCAAACGGATTTTGTGCTTATAAATCTTTCTTTAGTGCTCCTTCTCCAACTCAATGAGATCACTCACAACCTTCATTTATTCACGTTGCTGGGGAAAGTTAAATTCAACATTTCAATAAGAATTTATTAAATACAATTATTAAATATAAATTTATTAAATATGTGCCCTGGGCACTGTGCTAGGTGCTGAAGATAGTTAGATTGCTACAAATTAACATCGCACAGAGGGAAATAGAGAGGCCCAGAGAAATTCAAACAGGCTGTAACATATAACCAGTGAGATAGGTAGATAGATAGATAGATAGATAGATAGATAGATCAATGGATGGATGGATAGATGGGTTAAAAGATAAATAGTTGATAGATTGGTTGATAGAAGAGTGTATAGATAGATGGATGGATAGATGGATGGGTGGATTGATAGATGAGTAAATGGATGATAGATTGGTTGACAAAAGGATGGATAGATAGATCTTATTTTTAAGCACTTTCTATGTAATAGGAACCATGTCAAGTTCTGGGGATGACGAACTTAAAAAGAACAGGGGTAAAAAATGTCATCTGGGAAACATCTGATAGAAAGGAAAGATGGGCCAGTCACATGGCAAGGGTAAAGGATGGCAGGTAGCTAGCCAGAGGGCACCACTGGTACATTGCTGATGCCAGGAGAAATCAAGGAAGGCTACCTGAACCCAGGTCTTCCTCACTGAGGCCAGCTTTCTCTCTGGTACTCAACACTGTCTCTCTCAGGTGTCAGAGGAGGACTTTAATGGAGAAAATGAAGGGGGCACTTTTTAAAGAGAAATGAGCCTAGCAGTAAGCAGACTAAGCTGGGAGCAGGGAATGTGAGAAGTAAAGAATCAGGCAGAAGGGACAGTCAGACCCTGGACACTACAATGGGGTGTCCTTGGCCATCTGCTCTTCAACATGATTGTCAATGACTTGGATGAAGGCAGAGATGGTGTGTTCATCAAATTTACAGATGACCCAAAGCTGAGAGGGAGGGCAAATAAGCACAATGACTGTCAGGATCCAGAAAGCTCTCAACAGGGCAGAATTTAGGATTAGGGGTCAGTCTGTGCCCAAGAGTGCATCTAGGGTTAGGGCTAGGCCTATGATGAGAACAAGAACTTGGTTTAAAATAAGGAAGAACTTCCTCCCAACTAGGGATGTCCAAAAGTGGAAGGGGATGCCTTGAGATGCAGGCTAGGTTAGTCTCCCTTGCAGAGCCTTCGGTAGAACCTGGATGACCATTTACTGTCGGTCAGTCCATAAATGTTTATTAATTGTTTCCTATGTGCCAGGCATTGTGCTAAGCTTGCTTACTAGGTATGTTGCAATGAGGATTTGTTTTCAGCTATGGGTGGGTGGGATTGAATGGTCAATGAGGTTCATTCCAGCTCTGAAAGTCTGTGATTCTGTTAGTTTGGGGCCAGGGGATCGGTTCCCATATTGAATCCATAATGTAGTCTTCCTCTAACCAAACACTCCCCAGTTCTACAAAACAGTGTGTCAATTGGCATGTGCAGATTTGAAAGGGGTCAACTTCATTTGGCCAATCACATTGGAATCTGGGCAGTAGTACAAAAACAGATTGCTGAAATCCATTCACAGGCCCAGATTTAGCTTCTCTTTTCTGTACCGATGCGGAGGTATATGTCCTTTCTGGTTCTGGAGTAAGTACAGGCTACCGTCCCCACATTCTTGGGAACCCTGAGCCCGAAGTTCTTGGATGACTTCAGGCTGCTAATAGAACAGAACTGGAAGAATATTACGATATTTTACTGCTGCCTGCATTACAATTATGATGTTAATTAATTATCCGTCTGGCAGTTAACCCCAGCCAGAGCCCCAGTTTCAGTCGACTTCATGCTGTTTTGCCAGCTGTGAGTAATTAACCTCTCCTCTTCTCATGGATCCGAGACAAGATGAGCATCGCCTTGATGATATAATTATTATTAATTCGGTTTCTGCATTTCGTTGACATTGTTAATTACTTGTCAGTAATCAGCTAATATTTAATCTTCTTCATTGGATAGCATCTCCAAAGTCTGCAAGGCTGGTAGTGGGTCAGGTCTCCTCCTTTTGCTTTGTTTTGGAACCTTGGCCATGCTACTTAGTACTTGTGTGACCTTGGCTAAGTCACTTCCCTTCTTTGAACGTTCATTTCCTGCATTGTAAAAAAAGGTCTGGAGGAGATAGCCTTTAAGGTCCTTTCCAACTCTATATATCCTATGACCCTATAACATCCATGCCAGGATATCACCAAAAAATAAGGAAGGCAAGTTGTGAAAGTGGATAAGACTGTGCATGTGTGGAGGTGGGTGAGTGTGGGTGTGTTTGTTCATGCACGTGTGTGTTCCTGAACCACCTTTAAAAATTGATCACATTTAGAGACTTGTCAATATCATTTAGAGAGGAAAGCATGATTTACCAGATGTTGATTGTCTCTGGGAGGCTGTGGTTGATTTTACAGAAGTTAGTCATTCTTCCCCGGTCAGAGCATTTTCACTTGAGCCACATTACAATCTGCTTTCCCAGATTCTCATCACAGAGTAAAAGAAACCCCATGATCTCTTCCTAGACCTGAGACTCTGAACTGACCTGATTATTCTAATGACAAGCTTATCTCCTCCTGAAACAGCCCGTCCCATTGCTGGTAAACTCCAGTATCTTTGCCAAGAAAATCCCGAATGGGGTCAAGAAGAGTCGGAAACAACTGAACAAGGGCAACGCTTGCATTTACATAGTGCTTTGAGGTTTTCCACAGTACTCACAACAACCTTCCCCATTTTCCAGATATGAAAACTGAGACTCAGAGAGGTTAAATGACTTGACTAGAGTCTCCACAGTTATTAAGTCTGGGAAGAGTTATAAAGTCCCGTCTTCCTGATACCTTCAATTGCTAATACTCTTCCTCCAAAACCGTCTTGTAGCTAACTGCTTTGTATTTATTCACATGTATTCTCTTTATATCTAGTCTATATATATTTAGATATATACTTGTTGTCTTCCTGATTAGAATGTAAGCTCCTTAAGAGTAAGGATTGCTTCATTCTTTGTCTATATATTGTATGTATATCTCCAGTACTTAGCATAGCAAGTACCTGGCATGTAGTAGGTGCCAAATAAATTCTTGCTGATTGATTGATTCCTACCTCCAAGTATAGCACTAACCTCTACGCCACACCACTTTCCACTGGTCGTCCAGGAAACCTAGCTCTGCCACTGAACATCATCTTAAGCTGGCCCTCCACACTGGGGGTTCATGACCCAGGAATGAACAAGAAGATACAAGACGAAGCATGAAGTTGTAGAAAGTGTTGGGTTTGGAGTGAGGGAGCTTGACCTCTGACATTAGCTGCCTTAGTGCTCACATGTGAACCACACAGAGTCTCTGAAAGTCAGTTTTCTCATATGTAGCACAGCACACTTGTCGTGGCTGCCTCCTAAGTTTCTTCTGCTGTAAAATGTAGGTGTTGGTCTTGGGATTTTTTGATCCTGGTCATTTAGGAAGAGATTATTTATAATTGGCCAATCTGTTCTCATGTCAGGGATAATTCATCAGAGAAGGCACCAGCCCCACTATGGTGAGCAGCGATGCTCATTAGTTAAGGAATGATGTAATCACAGACTCAGAACTAGAATGAAGTTCTAGAATGGAACTAGTCCAACCTCTGTCCAAGGCTACTCAACATCTTCCCTAGTCTCTCTGAGCAAGAGTCATCCATCCTTTGCTTGGACAACCAGAGTAATGGGGAGCTTATTACCTTTTAAGGCAGCCTCTCCCAGGTATTCAAAAGGATGTTGTAAAAAATTGTATGGATTGAACTAGATGTCATCTGAAATCCTTTTAATCTCTGATATTCTGTGAATTCTTAACGCAGGAGTGTTTGGGTACATTACTACCTATCAAGTAAGTTGGCAAAAGAATTCCTTTAGGCAAGGGATGGCCCAGGTGACTACTCCAGATCTTTTTGGTCCATACACAAAACTTTATGATTCTTTGAGTCTCTGAGTTAGTGTCAAGGAGCACAAGGAACCTCCCCACTCCCAGAATTCCAATGGAGTCACCTCAGTTATGATCTTGACGCTCTCATCCGGTGTTCTTCATCTATGAAATGAAGACGGCAAATTGATATATCCCAGTGCTTAGAAAATGAGGTGTGTTATCATGAGCAGCCCTGGGAACAAGACCACGTTCAGGACAGAAAGGCAATTCATATTGTTCTCCCCTATTACCGGAGCATAGGTTTGTAAAAAATGAACCAGACCCAAGCTGCATGTTCAGTGATATCACCTTTATGGGAAACTTCAGGGATAAAAAATCACCTCTTTCCCCCTTCAACCTTAATACTCTGCCTTATGGTGGTCCAAGCATGTAGTATTCTATCGGAGGGACAGCTGTCCTGTCTTCACTGTTTTTGGTTGTCCTGTCTGATATCCATAGACTATATGGGCTGAAAAGTGCCTCCCAGGGCATCTCAACCAATCCCTATCAGAGTAGACATGCCCTCTATAGCCCCTCTGGCTCGTTACCATTCACCCTCTACCGGGTTACTTTCCATGATGTAAAATGCATCACCTCCCAAGGCAGTTCCTACATTCCATCATTAAACAGTTCTAACAATGCAGTGTGCAGCAAATAGTAGGTGCTTGATAAATGCTCATTGATTGGTTGATTCTTTATATTGAAACCAAATCTGCCTCCCATGATGGATCTGTGTTGTCATCAGTGTTGATATGACCTTTCTTCCCCCAGGCCAGGTCCCATCCCCTCCACACTCTCTAAATTGGTCTGATTCTTTTCTTTGTATTTTAAAGCTATTTTATTGACATCTTGTTTTATGTCATCTTTATTTCCAAATATATCTTTTCCAGACCCACATGTACAAAAATATTTATAGCAGCTCTTTTAGTGATAGCAAAGAATTGGAAATTGAGGGGATGCCCATCAACTGGGGAATGGCTAAACAAGTTGTGGTATGTGAATGTAATGGCATTCTATTTTGCTATAAGAAATGATGAGCAGGTGGACTTCAGAAAAACCTAGAAAGACCTGAATGAACTGATGTTGAGTGAAGTGAGCAGAACCAAGAGAATTTTATACAGTAACAGCCACAATGTGCAATGACTAACTTTGACAGACTTATCTCTTCTTAACTATGCAAGGATCCAAGGCAACTCCAAAGGACTCATGATGGAAAATGCTGTTTACATACAGAAAAAGAGCTATGGAGTCTGAATGCAGATTGAAGCATATTATTTGCTCTCTTTCTTTTTCTCTTTTCTTTTTGTTTGTTTCTCCTTTCTCTTGGTTTCTCCCATTGATTCTAATTCTTCTTTACAACATGACTAATGTGAAAATAGGTTCAATAGAAATGTATATGTGGAGCTTATATCAAATTACATGCCGTCTTGGGGGGGGGCAGGAAGGGAGAGATGAGGAAAAAATTTGGAGCTCAAAATCTTATGGAAGTGAAAGTCAAAAACTAAAAATAAACAAATAAATTTTTTAAAAAATTAAGGACATAAAAAGAATATATCTATATCTATATCTATCTATCTATCTATCTATATATCTTTTCCCTTCCCCACCCCCAGAGTGTCACAAAAGATAAAAAGCAGTTCACCAAAACTAACCAATGAATAAATAAAATAAATTAATAAATAAGCTGAATTGGACAGAAAATACAATGCCCTATACCCATAATCCCCTACATTTAGGAAGAAAAGGAAGGAGAGTAATTTTAACTTCTCTTCTTCAGGAATAAGCTTGGTTATTATAAATCATACCATTTCTTTTTGCTGTTGTCCTTTCTATTTATGTTGTTGTAGTGACTGTGTATATTGTTTTCCTTCTTGTTTCTCTTTGTATTGGTTCCTAGAAGTCTTCCCATACTTATCTCTAGCCTTGACTTTCACTGTTTCTGATGGCACAATAATATTCCATTACATTCACTAGCCCCAGCTGGTATGTGCAAGAGTCAAGACTCACATCCAGGCCCTCTGATGGCAACATTAGTGTGGCTTCTCTGCCCATGCTATGGAACAGCCCAGGATATGGTCCTGAAGCTTCCACCTGACAAAAGGATATAAATAGGATGTGATGTAGGAAAGGAAGGTCTGGACCTGGTTCATATCCCAGCTCTATCACTGACTTCCAGCTCATGGTCACACAGCCTGGGGACCAATTACTTAACCTCACTAAGCCTCAGCTTCTGCATCTGTAAAATGGGGATAATCATACTTGCGTTACTTACCTCACAGAGTTGTTTGGAGTATTGCATGTCAACCAAATAGGGCTATATAAATATCAAATATTAGTAACCCCTTTGGGTCTCAGTTTTTTCTTTGTAAAATTAGGGGTTTAGTCTCCAAGGTCCCTTCTCTCTGAGGTTCTGTGATCAATCAATCAACAAGCATTTATTAAGGACCCACTATGTGCTAGTCACTGAGAATACAGATACAAAGAAAAAAACAATCCCTACTCCCAAGAAACTTCCTATCATGGGAGGTGGCATGTATACATATATGTATTACATATGTATGTATTCATTTATATACACATATAAAAATAAATATAAAATAAATAAGAGGTAGCTAAATGCAAAGTAGTTGGGGATGGAGGGCACCAGCCATTGGGGCAGTCAGGAGAAGCTTCAGGTAGAAGGTGGTGCTTGAGCTGGGTCTTATGGTTCTTGGGTTTATACAGAATAAAGTGATGAATTCATAGGAACTAGACTTACCTCAGTGTCATTGTTTGTTCTTTAGGCTCTTGTCAGAAGACTGTTTTAGTAACTGCAAATCAAATTCTACTTTCTATTACTTCTATTTCTCTCTCTCTCCCTCCGTCCCTCTTGCTCCCTCTCCCTTTCCCTCTTCCTGCTTCTTTCCCCTCTCTCTTCTTTTCTTCCTCCCCACCCCCCACTCCTATTTCTTTATTATACCGCCTTTCCACTCCAGCCCAGAAAGATTTTTCTTCAATTTTCCAATCCGCCTTGTCTGAAGAAGTAGGGTGACATTTGAGATACTGATGCTTTTCTACCTTTATCATGACCCCCTCAAAACAAGACTTTCAAAGATGACAGAGAAATGGAATTGGTAAAAGGTCATGCTTACGAATAATCTCCCATTGGGCTCTGGCTCTAGCTTTGGCTCCAGCTCTGGGTCCAACTCCAGCTCCAGCTTGGTTTGTTGTGCATCTTTGGCCACATTCCCACTTCCATCCTCATTTTGCCCAAACCCTATGGGGGCCTTCAGTGTTTCAGGAATTTTAGGTGTGAGTCCCTTACCTGGAAACACATCCCCACTTGTATGCTTTGATCCTCAGAATGGTGCCAGGCAGGCAGGACAATAGGAACCCAGTGAGAGACACCAGTAGGTTTTCACTGGACTGACTTCCAACCTCTCCTGATAATGATGCTGAGAATAAATCCTTCCTCTAAGCACAGGGTCTCAGAGTTATAAAGAGCCTCAGAGATCATCTAATACAACCCATATCTGAGCAGGAATTACCTTTGCCCCTTTCTTGACAAGTGGTCATCCAGACTTCAGACTATTAATAAGCGATGGGAGTTCACTTCCTCCTAAAGTGGCTCAGCCCATCTGGGGATGGATGGGCAGCTCTTGTTGGGAAGCTTTTCCTTATATTGAGTTGAATTCTTCCCCTGTAACTTCCACCCATTATTCCTAGTTCTGCTCTTTGAGAACGATCAGAACAAAGCTAAACCCTCTTCTTTGTACTGTCCTTCAAATACCTAAAAATAGCTATTATAAGATCATGGCTTGCAGAGATGGCAGGAACCTTCATGATCATCCCCTTCAATGCTCTTCATTTTACACATGAGGAAACTGAGGTCCAGAGCTGAAGATCACAGAGTAGCTATGGTAGGATTTGAACCCAGATCTGATTTCAAATCCAAGCTCCTTCTACTATACCATGTTCAGCACCTCACTCCTTTTCATAGCACTTTGAGCATTCCTCACATCAAGTCTTTGAAGTAGGTAGTGAAAATATTGTTCCTACTTTACAGATCTAGAAACTGAGGCTCAAAGAAGTAAAATCATTTTCTGGGTGTCACAGAGCTTAAATGTCTGAGATGGGCTGCCCCAAATGAAATGTCTCCAAAGGTAGACATAGCAACTCTTGTATTGGGGTTCTCCTAGCTGCAAAAGGCTCTCCGGTAGAATTGCTTTCCTGCCAACGCTTGGAAAAGCTGCGTATAATTTGGCACCAATAGAGAGTAAATCTGGGGATTTAGAGGGATTTGGTGCCTGAGCTCCCAGCCCCTGGATTCTATATTCTTTCCTGGGTGGCCCAGGGGTGGTCAGTAAGCCCATAAAAGGACTGGGAACTCCTTGTACCACCACATCCTCATCCCACAAAGGGTGGCGGTGGTCATTGAGTCATGAGACCTACCTTATAACAAGTCAGAACAGAAGCTCTGTGTGTGTGTGTGTGTGTGTGTGTATGTGTATGTGTTTTGTAGTGGTGATAGTAGTAATAAAAAGAGTACCAAATGTAGCCTCAGAAGACTGGAGTTAGATTCCAGGTCTTTGACTTGCTATGTGTGTTTCCGTGGGCAAGTTATTTAACCTCCCTGGGACTCAGGTTCCTGATCTGTAGAATGGGGCAGGGGAAGTGGGACTCTATAGGTTTTAAAGTCCCTTCCAACTCTAAATTCCTGGTCCTGGGACCACTAAGATATTTTAAGTCTAAGTCCTATGATCTTCAGTCTAGTTCCCAGAGTAATGGATGTGACCCTAACCCTATATCTGTCTGCTTCTGCACACCACATTTTGAGAGGACTATGATAAGCCAGAATTCATTCAAGCTGGATCTTCCCAAGATGGCAAGAGGCCTGGGAACCACATCATACAAAGATTGGTGGAAGGAGCTGGGGATGATTAGCCTAGAGAAGAGAAAGCAGGGTGGAAAGGGAGGGCAACAACGAGATCTCTATCTTCAAGTATCTAAAGAGCTATCATTTAGCACCATCTATTAAACACCTACTGTGTACAAAGCACTGTATTCTGTATGGGGAAGGAGACAGCATGTAAATAACTCCATGACTCCTGCTCTTTAGGAGCTCATAGTCTACAGCCGGTGTTTCCAATCTGGAATATGGGTATGTACTCCTGGGGGTACGAGACGATTGACAAGGGGCATGGGCAGTATTTGGTAAGTAACCATGTTATACTATTGAAACCAATTAGTCTATGTTCTATTGACCATAGAGATAGGACCTGGATCTATTTCAGCAATACGGGGAGCTCCTGGATGAGGGCACTATCTCTGCCAGTGCAAGTCTATAATGTCCTTGCAATTTATACTCTTAAAGAGGTGCTTAGAATGTAGGGAAATTAAATGATTTGCCCAGGGTCACATAGACAATATGCATCAAAGGCAGGTCTTGAATACACATCTTACTGAGTTTGGGGCCATAATGCCAAGTTTGCCTTTCTTCTTATATGATAATGTGTGTTAAACTTTAGACTTTATTTTCTTTCCTGTTGGGTAGGAGGTAAGGGATGGGGTATGGAGACCAAAAAACCAAGGGACATTGGTCTAGGGTCATAGGGAAAAGGACTTAAACTTCTTGTATTTGACCTCAGAGGAGAGAAGTGGGAACAATGGTAGGGCTGAAAGAGGGGGCAGTTACTGAGAGGCAGATTTCAGATCCTATAAGGAAGAAACTTCTTTACAAGGAGAGCCATCCAAAGGTGGAATCAGCTGAGTTGCCGGAGCTGGAAATTCTAATGGAATGAATGAATGAATGAATGAATGAATGAACTAACATTTATTAAGTACTTGGTTTGTGCAAGGCATTGTTAAGTTCTGGGGATACAATGAAAAAACTAAGACAGTCCCTGCCCTCAAGAAGCTTACATTCTGAGGGAGGGAAGATAACACATAATAGGTTTCAGCTACAGCTCAGATGGAAAGGTCCCATGGTCCTTGGAATGCCTCTTCTTTAAGGGAGGCTGGGTGACTACCCGGCAGGAATGATGATGATGGCAATGATGGCTATGACTGCTGCCCTTTATCAAGGATCAAGTATAGGGCTAGTTATCAGCAAGACCTTGCTTCAAAGGCTACCTCAGATGGTTTTACTAGCTAGGAGATCCTGGGGCAAGTCACCTAACACCTCTCGGTCTCAGTTTCCTCATCTGTAAAATGGAGCCGATAATAGTCGTTCCTTCACAGAATTGTGAAGTTCCTTGAGGACGTGGACTATGTTTTTGTCTTTCTGTGTAACCCAAACACTTAGCATAGTGTCTGGCATATATTAAGTGCTTAATAAATGTTTGTAGACTAACTTTGCAAACCTTAGAGCATCATATAAAAGTTAGCAATGTTTATATTTATAATACTATTTAAAGTTTACAAAGTATTTCCCTCACTGTAACCCTGATGTTCTGGAGGGAATTCTTGCTCAAATTTGGGTGGCTTAGATGTTCTCAGAGGTCCCATCCAGCTTTGAGATTCCATGATTCTGGCATTCATGCCCAGAGTCAGTCAATATCTATTCCTTCCCAGTCCCTTTCCCCCAAGAGGCCACAAGTCAGCCTCTGAGGGGGTAATTAAGGGTAAAAATACCAATCCTTTGGCCAGCCTCCAGGTCTGCTGGAGCAATACCAGCTGCTCTGGCTTCGTAATGACTTTCTTAGAAGCCACATCTCAGCTTGGTAATAACAGAAACTTTAATTCTGTGAATGTTCTCGGGTGCTCCCCCGAACATCCGCCTTATCTAAGCACTCATATTTGTGTCCTTAATTGCAATCAATACACTCAAAAACAATTTGATTCCTGTCGGAGGCTATATTATCTGCTCTAAGAAGAATAAACTCTAGTACAGATTATGCAAATGCCATTTTATAACCCAGAGCATTATTACCGCATCCACCGTATTATATATCAATGCACCCTTGCAATTAAACAGTCTGGCGTAGCCACCACAATTACCCTCCTAAATTATCACAAGCCATCCACCACCCATCCTCTTCGTAAATCACTTTCTTATTGTGCCTGCCCTATCTGTGTTCTCGTTCTTATTCTAAGAGCAGTATTGCTCGTCACCTAAATTCAGTGCCACGTGATTTATGGACCATACTTTACCCATATTGAAACTACTGTCTGCTTACAAGGAAACATAAACTTTGAATAACTCCGCCAGGCTGATTTTAACTACACTAATTTATGGCTGATGGGCTTGAGCGCCCCCTTTCCACAGCAAATTCCTCCCCTCTCCAGGGGAGCCAGCAGCATGTCGATCATGTGGCCGTGTTGGAGATAAGGCAGACAACAACAACAACAAAAGCCCCCCAGACGGGCCCAAGAAAAGAAAGAAAGGGAGAAAGGGGGAAAACCATGCCACATAATTTTTAGAGGATTTATTTTCGAATTAAAAACTTCAGCCTGTATGTGGAAACCTATTCATTTTTAAAATCAGCTTTCTTCCTCAGTTGTAAACAGGCTCTCTCTAAAACTTGTGCATGATTTTAATTACAGATAAGTTTCTCTTTAAAGGCCACTGCATTCATGCCTAGGTTGCTAAGCTGAATTCAATACATCTCTATGTTAAAGGTAGCAAGCTAATGTGTAAACAGGCGAAATATTGGAACCAATTGCAGTTAATTTGGTTTTGATCAATTCGCATTGACTGCACTTTCCACGCAAATGAGAAGTATGCTTGAGGTGTCCCAGGCCTGACTCCCATCAGAAACAGGACAGCCAGGTGGAGTGGAAGGGGTCCTAGTCTAACTTAGAAGGAGCTAAGGTCTGCTCCTGACTTCATTGGGAACTTGCTGTAAGGCCCTGAATAAGTCAATTTCCCTTTGTAAGCCTCTGTTTTCTTGTCTTTAAACTGTCAGGGTTGGCGTTTGATAACAGGTGATCCATGGATGGATTTCAGAGGGTCTTTGAAGTAGGATGGGGAAAAATATTACACCCTTATTTTCACTAATCTCAACTGAAATACAGCATTTCCTTCAATTATGAATGTAGGTAATGAACCACACTAGAGTTAAGTTTCATCAGACTGCCAATGGGGGCCCTGACACAGAAATTGTTAAGAACCTCTAGTCCATAAGATTTCTTCTAGGTTTGACATTTTGTGTTCTACCTTCTATGTTCTGAAGTTTTTCCCAAGTCTAATATTGTGGTCTTTGTTCTAAGGTTCCTTCCAGGTATAAGGCTGTGTTTTGTCTGTCTCACAGTCTATATTTTATATTATAAAATTTTGTATTTTAAGGTTGCTGCCATCTCTGTCATTCCTTGTTTTTATGTTCTAGGTTCCCTCCCCACACTGACATGTGCTATTCTGCGTTCTAGGGTTCTAATCAGCTTTGCCATTCTCTGTTCTAAGCCACGTCATAGCTCTCACACTCTGTGTTCTAAGATCCCCTCCAGCTCTGAGGCACTCTAACACATTTTGTACCCTGACACATTTTGTAGTTCTTTCAGAGCCCACCCAAAGTGGGCTGGAGGAGGAAGTTCTCTCCCCTAAAGCATCAGGATGTGGCATTAAGCGCAGGTGCTGAGAAGTCAGTATAAAGATGTACTGCTCTAAAGAGATGCAGACCTTAACTATTAGTGAACATTTAACACGCATAACCACTTCTTACAGGTACCTGATTTGCCGGCATTTTGGGCTCTGATGAGATTAGCTGTGGTACTTGGTTATGACAGATTGATTCACGAGCTGGCAGCCACTGGGCCTGCTCAGGCCCGGAGAGAAGAGAAAAACAATTCATGTTTAAGTCATGAAATGCTTGTGGTGCAAATGACAGCTAAAGAGCAAGGAAATTTGGAGTTAATGCAGAGACTTCATCTGGGGCTGGCCCTGGGCTGCCCTAGCAAACTGAGATCACAGGACTGCTAGCCAATGTGGCAAGTTTAGTGTGGGTCAACTAGTCCCAACTCTGCTGTTTGCTCATTCTTAGGTGAGTTACTCACTCTCACAAAGTCTGTTTCTTCATTTGTCAAATGGGCTGGCATTAGATGGTCCAAAACGCTGGTTACATCCCTGATGTTCTAGGATCCTAATAGAGGAGTGGTTAGGAATTATGCTTGGGATCATGGGACAATAGATTTGGAACTGAAAGAAACCTGAGAGGTCATTTACTCCAAACCCCTCCAAAATGAAGGTTGGAGAAGGGAAAGGATGTACCCAAGGTCACGCAGGTAGAAAGTAACAGACCCTGGATTAGAACTTGGGTTCTGTAACTCTAAGTTATTTCTACTTCTATAAGATAGAGAATACTTTGAGTATTCCTTGGTTTAATGGGACCTTTCAATGCTAATGCTAAATATTTTTTGATCAGCAAGTCAGTTAATCAACAAGCATTTATTAAGCACCTACTTTGGCCCAGGCACTGTGTTAGTCATTGAAAAGCAAAAAAAATAAAGATGAAAAAATGAAACAATCTTTGCCCTCCAGCTTTCAAAGGAAGAAATCCAAGCTATCAACCACCAAATGAAAAAAATGCTTCAAAATTTGCATTAGAGAAACACAAATTAAAGTAACTCTGAAGTTCCATTTCATTCCCATCAGACTAGCAAAGCTGACAAAAATATAAACAACAAATGTTGGAGGGGTCGTGTGAAAACAGGCACATTAATGCACCATTGGTTTAGTTGTGAATTGGTTTGGCCATTTAGGAAGGCAATGTGTAACTATGCTCCCAAAGTCACTAAATTGTGCATAGCCTTTTGTATTGGCAATCAAAATGGGCTCTTAGCACTTAATTCAACCAAGTGCCCTTGAAGAGTTTGGCCTTTATTTCCTTGATTAAATTAGGAGTCCTTGAGGACCTCCTTGCCTCAAAGGAAAGCCTAGTTTACATGGGTTTGAGTGACATGTTTGTGACATCAGAAGCTTTTAGACCACATGGGTTTAAGTCACATTTTTGTGATGATTTTAGGTCACGTGGGTAAGTTGCATGTGTGACTCACCCTTGACTCTGAAAAAGATATTAAACCAGGGGTTGACTTTCCTTTTCCGGAGTTCTGACCCACAGCAGTAGTGGTGCACACGACTCTGGGCCAGCCGTTGTTATGAGCTCCCTGGCTGAACTCAGATATTGGTGACTATGAATTGTATTTGGTCTGTCTGTTGATGTTTGTAATTCATTTGTATTTGCTCTGAAGTTCAGGGTGCTGGCTTTTTCCCCTGAACTAAGTGAATGTTATTTGTATGCTGGATTAAAGTAAGATTGTCAACTGTTTAACGTTGCTTTCCTTAGTAAAGCAGATCAAAAGAACCTGGGCTTGCAGCATTCTTGTTATTGGACTTGTGTTGGTTTTTCACCCCCATAGCAGCTGCTACCCAAATTGTTGAAACACATGTGAAGATAGAAAATATTTAGAAGATAGCTCTATTTTCCAAAACAGGACAATTTAGTGAGAAGAGAGGCATACTTTTACTTATTTTTCCAAATCTCCCTCATGTCTGGCGTAATAGCAGACATCTGGATCCTCCTAACTGTTTCTGTATTCAATCTGTTGTGATGTATTGTTTTACTGGAAGTATCTAAAGAAAATTTGGCCTAACACAAATATGTAGTTGGAAAAGGGAGGAGCATTTTAATAGGAAAATAAAATCTAGTAGTATCATAAATATAGTTTTGACCTTTGGGACCCCCTGAAAGGATCTCAGGGTTCCCCAGGGGTCTACAGACCAAATTTTCAAAACTGCTGGTCTGGATGACCCTGAAGGTGCCTATCAGCTCTTTGATATGAGATAATCATGGGGTAGAATTTAAGGACATAGAATGTCAAAGCTGAAAGAGGTCTTAGAACACTGGTCGCAGAATACCAAGTATGAAAAAGACCTTACAACACAGAATCTAGAGTATCAGAGCTGAAAATAATGATAATTACACTAGTAATAATAGCACAAATTTCTGTAGCACATTAAGGTTTTATGAAACTTTAGTATTATTCTCCTTTTACAGATGAAAAAACTGAAATTCAGGTCAGGACAATGATTCCTCTATCAGAGGAGCCTGAGAAGCTATTCCTAAATTGGAAGGTGGGTTGGAAAATATCCCCTCTTTGGTCTCTTCCAACTCTGGAATTCTTTTCTTCTAATAATCGTTTTCATCTTTATCACCATCATCTCCTTCATTATCTTCTTCTTCTTCATTTTCATCATCATCATCATCATCATCATCATCATCATCATTATAGTGCTTTCCTCTATAGGACTTTCCAGTTTTCAAAGTAGTCATTTATAAAAGTATGATTTATGGTGAGAGTCATGGGTTTAGAGTCAGAGGAGCTGGTTTCAAATATAGGCTCTGCTGTATGACTAACCGTATGACCTTGGCCAGTTCCTTTGCCTTCTCTTGGTATTAGTTTCTCTATAAATTGAGGGTATGTACTCAATTATCTCTAATAATGGTCCTGGATCTTAGGATCTTCTGAACCAAGGTGGTAGAGATCTAAGGAATCAAGGACTAATGACAGAATTTCATGCAGGCCAGTGGGTTATTTGGGAAGCAATGGATGTTTTATCAGTGCCTGAAATCTTATCACACTGTCATGGTTTATTAGCACACCTTCCAGTAAGGGGGGGCCCTGATAGCAACTACTAAGGTCAGACCATCAACGGAACTCCAGGGTGAGGACCAGTGTCCATGCTTAGCACAGAGCAGGTATGAAATCAATATTGAATGGTATAGTGAGGACATACCCCTGGGTTTAGAGTTACAAACCTGTGTTTGACACCTAGCTCCACAACATAAGTGTTATGTGACATTGGAGTAATTATTAGCCCTTTCTGGGCCTGATTTTCCTTATCTGTAAAATAGAGAAATCACACCTGCCCTACCTCCCTCGTTGAACTGTTGTGAGGATCAAATTAAATAATGAATGGAAAACTCTTTTTAAATTTAAAAATGCCATGTGGATTTGATTTATTGTTATGAGTTAGACAAATTCTAGAATTTCTGAGTAAGCCTATCAGTTATGAACTGGCTATTGAAGTCACCTCGTAAGGTCAGTGAATATGAAGTTTTTGAGTCATAGAAAACACCAGAATGGGGAGGGGATCATAGAACAGAGGATGTGGGAGTGGCAATGGACCTTAGAACATAGAATATAAAACATCAGAACTGGGAGAGACCTTAACATACACAATGTCAGAACTGGGTGGGACCTTAGAACATAGACCATAGAATGTCACAGCTGTTGTCAGGGAGAGACTTTAGAAAATAGACTTCCATGTCTGAGGGGGACCTTAGAACATAAACTATAGAATCTAAGAGCTAGGAGGGACTTTAGAGCATAAGACATTAGAGAAGAGAGGATCTTACAACACAGACTATAGAATGTCAGAGCTGAGAGAGACTTTAGAATGTAGAACATAAAATATTAGAGCTGGAAGGGACTTTAGAACACATGACATCAGACTGTGAGGGACCTTAGAACACAGAACATAAAACATCAGAGAAGGAAGGGACCCTAGAGCACAAACTACAGAATGTCAGAGTTGAAGTGGGAGGTGGAAAGATTTTAAAACATAGACTGCCAGGGTTGAGAGGAACCCTAGAACATATACTACAGGAATGTCAGAGCTGGAAGAGACCTTAGAACACATAATGTCAAAGCTGAGAGGGGACTCTGGAAATAGAATAGAGAACATCAGAGATGGGAAAACCTTAGAATATAGACTATAGAATGTCAGAGCTGGGGCAGGGGAGAGTGTCATGGACCTTAGAACATATACTGCTAGAGGAACATTTAGTACTGGAAAGGATCTTGATGGTCATCTAATCCGATCACCTTATTTCATAAATGAGAAAATTAAGTTTTAGAAAGGTTTAAGTGACCCACCTGAGGCCCCAATGGGGGCCTGGATTCTCTCCAAAACTAGCACTTTTTTCACTGTCCAAAGTTGGAATAGCTCTTAAATGATACAGAACTTGGAGGGAAATTAGAACATCTAAATCTTAAAGTTGGAAGGGCTTTTAGAATAGCTCATAGAATATAGAATAGAAAGGATCTTAGAGATCATATAATCCATCAGCACCTTCATTTTCCAGTTTGGGAAACTGAAGCCAGAGAGAATAAATGACTGGCCATAGGTACCACAGCTAGGAAGTATCAGAATTGAAGTTTGAACCCAGGTCTCCTGACTGCTAGTCGAGGTGCAGTTCGTACCCATTGCCCTGCCTTCCTTGCCTTGCTAAGGTTTGTCCTGGTACTTGGTTCATCCAGGCTTTAGAGAAATTCCCAACTTGAGCCACAAATCATTCTTGCCCAGCCGTCAGAAAAATGTCGGCACCAGGCCTTGAAGATCTTTTTTCTGGGTTTTTTTCCCTTCAGTATCTCAGCTGTGGCCCTGTGATTTTTCACTGGTAAATGGAACTGCCAAGAACTTACTCTATGTTACTACGGCCTCTCCTGTAATAACTTTAAATCCCATTATGATCATCTCATTTTACAACAAGCTTTGGTCCTAGGATCAATATATCAAGAGAATGGAGTGCCAATTACCAGCGTTGGACAGAAAGATTTCAGGAGGAGCAGTGCAGTCTAGGAGGCAACCTCAGATGTAGCAGGGAGAGGCTAAGTTAAGGCCCGAGGGAGACCTGAGTCCACATAGTCCTGAGGGAGACTCTGCTGGAAATCCAATTTGCTTGACATCTCCCTGGCCTCTTAGGTGGAATGAGCCCCAGAAGACAGAGAGGCTGGAAAGGCCAGGGTCGGGGGTAAGCCCACTGGAGGGAAATCAGCAACCAAATATGGCCTGTTTGGGAATCAGAATGATCATGAATAAATACATAAATAAATAGTATTCTCAGGGCCTTACAACTCTCTTAGTGTTAAAGCAGAATGGAAGGAATATTTGTTTAAAGTCAGAAGCAGGGGTTTAAGTACTGGCTGAGACACTGAATAGCTGTGTGATCATGGGCTGCTTACTTTATGTGGCTTAGTGCCTCAATTTCCTTATCTATAAAATGACTATACTAGGAATAGCTCACTTTATAGAGTTGTGAGGAGCAAATGAGATATTGCTTATTATCTTTTTAATTTTTATACCTTTAATTTACTTTGTAAAGTTTTAAACTGTATAAGGATGTTAGATTTGCCGGCGGAAGGAAGGTGTGGGGTTGGGTCTGTGTTTTCACTGATATAGGGCTCTTCCAGTACAGAAACTCCCTTCACTGACACAGGCAGGAAACTGGTTGTTGTTGTTTAGTTGTTTTCAGTCATGTCTGACTTTTCATGACCCCATTTGGGGTTTTCTCAGCAAAGATACTGGAGTGGTTTGCCATTTCTTTCTCCAGCTCAACTGATACATAATTTATAGTTTTAGAGAGTTACCTGACATGATTATTTTGAGCAATTTGATATATGTAGAAATAAAATTCTTTTTTCACCATCGATGATATTCCTAATATTTTGGGGCTAATAGCCGCTATTTCTATAGTACTCTACAAAGTACTTTCTTCTTAACGCCCCTGGGAGGTAGCAGCGTGAGCATTATCACACCTATCGTTCAGGTGAAGAAGCCCCTTGTCAGCGAGGGGAAATGATTACCTCAAAGTCCTTCAGCTGGTAGGTGTCAGGTGTCAGCACTAGGGGCTGTTGGGAGGAGAGCCCTTCATAAATGGAAGGAATCTCCCACTATTTTGTTACATGCTGCTGCTGCCTAAAGGCAGACCTCTCCTAAACTTTAATCCTCAGGCTCTGTTGTAGCCCATTAAGAGTCTGCTAACATTTTCATCCAATTGTGTTTTATGGGCTGCCCAAATGATCCTGCTCCCTCATAACCAGGAAGTTGGTCCTCATCCGTCCACAGGTTGTCATCTTTGAGAGGTAAAACTGAAATTCCTGATACACTCACAGTTAAATTGAGTTCTTCATCTTTCCCTCTAACCCTCCCCCTCCTCCAGATTTTTTTTTCTATCTGTTAATTTTACCACCCAGGCTCAAAATTTCAGGAGTGTCTTTGACACTTCCCTTTCTCTCACTGCTCCACTCCACATCCTACAGTACATGAAGTCCTATTGATTCTGTCTCTGTGACATCTCTCCTGGCCATCCCCTTCTGTCCACTCTTAAGACCACCCCCATCACCTCTGGACTGGATTCTCTTAAGAACTCTCAACCTAGCCTCTCTGGCTCTAGGTGCTCAGAACTGGAAAGAACCCTAGAGCTAGTGTAATCCAATGGTCCTATCAATATAGGAATCCCCTCTGTAGCCATCCTGAGAAATGGCTGTTTAGTCTCTTCTCAAATAATTCCAGTGATGTGGGACTCCCTCCCTCCTGAGGCAGCCAGTTCTATTGTTGGACAGCTCCTGTAGTTGAGTTTTTCCTCATCTTATGGCCAAATCTATCTCTGAGTTCTATTGTTTGCTCATAGTTCTACCCTAGGGTGCTAAGCCCAACACATCTTCTTTGTAATAGCCCTTCAGATAATTAAAGACCGTGATGATGCCCCTTCTGTAGTAGGTGTCTTCTTATCCAGGAGGAGAAATATTAAATTTCTTATAAACATTTTTTCTTGGCCTCTCTTACATTTGTTTCTCAATTACTCTTATCTATATATACTTATCTAAGTATATGTCTTAAACCCTGTAATAGTCTGTAAGTTCCTTGAACAGTTGGTGTTTTTTAATCTTTATATCCTGAATGCTTTCACAGGACAATGAATTAAAAATTATCAGCTCCCCATAGACCAAGACTTCCAGTTCCTTCACCATTTTCTATAGGGTATAATTATAAGTAGTGATGCTGGGCAACCTGAAGTATAGTAAAAATAGGACGCTAGATTTAGAATCACATAATGATTAATAGTAATGATGATAACTAGCATTTATGTAGTGCTTTAAGGCTGGAAAATGCTTTATAAATATTATTTCATTTGATCCTTGCAACAACACTTCAAGGTAGATGCTATTATTATCCCCATTTTACAGATAAGGAAACTGAGGTACACAAAGGTGAAATGACCTGGTCAGGATCACATAGCAAGTAAGTTTCTGAGGCAGGATTTGAACAAGAGGCTTCCAGATGACAAGTCCAGTATTATTTCCACGATGTCACCTAGTTCTACCACTAGCTGTGGTATATGGATATTTTTTAATGCCATTGTGCTATAAGAAACAACATAACAGGAGGAATTTAGAGAACCATGGGAAGACTTGTTGTATGAACTGATACAGAGCAAAGTAATCAGAAACTAGAACACGATTTATACAGTGACTATAAATAAGACTAAGAAGCTTACAAACACAGATCAGATGCAACGACCAATCTCACCCCCAGAAAACAGATGATGAAACACCCTTCCTTTCCTTTGGTAGAGAGGTGGGGGACTATGGGTATAGAATGTTATATCTGTTTTCAGATGCAGTCATTTTGTCATTCAGTTTTGCTTAAAGATTTTTCTTTGTTACGAGGGAAAACTGAAAGGGTGGAGGTATACTGGAAAATAACCATGGTGTAAAAAACAAAAGGCATCAATAAATCTTGACAAAATAAGAAATAATTCTTGATTGATTTGATTCCTTAGAATCTTCATATTTTGGGTGAGAAACTGTTCAATTAATCATTGAGCATTTAATAAATAATATATAAGGTTTGCAAAGCACTTACAAATATTATTTTATATTTACAACAACCCTGGTAGGTACTACAATTATTCCCATTTTACACATGAGGAAACTGAGACAGGCAGAGGTTAAGTGACTTGCCCAAAACTGTGCAGCTAGGAGATGTCTGAGGCAGGATTTGAACTCAGATCTTCCTAACTTTAGGTTCAGTGCTCTATGCCCTGGACCACCTGGTTGCCTCTAGCGCTTATTATATATTAAGTTCTTACTATGTACCAAGCCCTGTAAATCTCCTGGCCTCTAGTCCAGTTCTATTTCATTTAGCCAGAATTTCCAACCATTGTATCAGAGGTCAGTTTTGCTTTCCGCTTGATTTAATATCCATTTTCATGCCTGCAGCCTTCCACCGGGCTTCCTTGTCTGGGCAGTGATCGTGAAGAAGCAGGAGGGGAGCATTGGTCCCAGGCAGGCTACTGGTGACTGATTTCTGAAATACATCTGAAGATTTGACCAGGAAGAGGTTGGTCAACTCAGCCAGATTAAAGGATGAGACTTTGGTTCTGGCCTTGGAGATCTCTCTCTAGACATAGTATGAAGGCGTGTTCTTTGGCCAGTGTTTAACAACTGGCTTTCCGAAACACACTTTTAAATTTAACTTGCAACATTAATATTTTCTCCATTACTTTTTAAAGTCTAGAAATCAACAAAACAATTCATCAATCCCTGATCTGTAGTGCATGCTGATTTCTGAAGCATAAATCCTTATACTGAAAGGGAGAGTCCTGATGAACTGACTCCAGCATGCCCCTGAGTCTTTCTCAAGGGAGAGTCCTGATGAACTGACTCCAGCATGCTCCTGGGTCTTTCTCAGGAAGGTGCTGGGTATCTGGTTCAGTGAGCACACTAGGAACAGAGAGGTGGGGACCTCAGAGTCACCCATGTGGGAAGCTCAGGAGAAGCTTGTTTCCCTTATGTTTCTCTGCGACCTACCTCTGTTGCCCTTGAGTTCCATAGGAGATAATTTTGGCTGATTTAGGTATTACCTATATTATAGGATCTTCAATTAACCCAAGACCCACAGACTTACCCCACCCCAGTCAAGTGATCTGTGGATAAATATCAAGGTATCCACAGAAAAATATTTTAATAACTTTTTCGATATAACTGGCTTCCTTTGTACTCATTGATTTTATTTTGTGCCTTTAAAAATATCATTCTGAGAAGGAGTTCATAGGTTTTACCAGATGGCCAAAGGGGTCCATAACACACAAATAAAACGTTATTAACTCCTGACCCTGTTCAACCCCTTAATTGTTACAAATCAAGAGACTAAGGTCCAGGGAGTTGATGTGACTTGATCAAAGTCACATAGTTAAGTTAGTGATAAGGTTGGGGATATAAATCCAGGTCCTATGGCATCAAATCCGGCTCTTTCACCTACAAAACCATAGGCTCTCTGAGCTAAAGAAGACTTTGGAGCATTATTTAGCCCAATTGAGATTTAGAAAGGGCAAGTTATATCCTCAGGGTTGCTTCAGGGGATGAGCAGTAGAGTTGGATTCAAATTCAGGGCTTCCCTCTCCAGAGCCAGCATGGTTTCCATTCTGCCATGCCTCCCTGTGTTATGCTAACGCAAGTGAGCAGGTGTTGGCCAACCGTTGGGAACCTAGAGGTACCAATCCATGGACTACCAAGGCCTTGCTGTGTGCTCTACTCTTGGTTTTCTGGATGACCCCTTCTCTCCTCCACAAGTTCCATACAAACAGCTTGTGTTTGACAGAAACACCAGGGCCAATTCTTGGCCATAATGAGAAGGTTTAAAATTTCTCAAAATGCCATTAAATGCTTATTTTCTCCTATTTCTGAGATGCTGCAAAAACCGTGCCTTCTGAATGTCTTGTTAGTGTATGTGGAGAAACGGATCAAAGTAATCTAATCAGGCATCTGTCCATATCTAATACCCAGGCAGGGAGTCTTCACTTTGGTTTCCAATTACACATTCTCACCCTCCTAATGCTTAAAGAGCTGGGGGTCCTTAATAGTCGTCTGCCCAGGATGTGGTCCCGGCCTCGCTCAGCCCAGCCAGCACCCGCTGGCTGTCAGAGGGCAGGCTGGGTAAATGGATGATTTAGCCCCCATTTTAATACAATATACACCGTGTATGGATTTCCCAGGTGGTCTGGGGATGGTTCCCAATGACCTGTGAATGTTAAATTAAACTGAGCGATTTGGCTTTGTCCAGGCATAATTCCACAAAGCACGAAGCCATTTTTTTACCGCAGCATGGGGCCAATACTGAATCCTGTGCCAGGCCAGGCAGAAAAAGACAAGCCCCAGGAAAAGTGACTGCCTTTTGGGCTCAAAAAAGCATGCTTAGAAAGTCTTATCGAGCCCTTGGAATAGCGCGTTCCAGGGAGATTTCATTCCTAGGGAGGCAAAGAGTAGAGGATTTGAAGTCACAAGACCTGAGTTCTAAGTGTAACTCTTGGCAATAAGTAGCTTTATGGCACTGGGGCCGCTAGGTGGCGCAATAGATAGTGCTGGAGTCAGGAAGACTCATTTACTTGAGTTCAAATCTGGCTTCAGACACTTACTGGCTGTGTGACTCTGGACAAGTCACTTAACCCTGTTTTCCTCAGTTTCCTCATCTGTAAAATTATCAGGAGAAGAAAATGGTAAGCCACTCCAATATTTTTGCCAAGAAAACCCCAAATGGGGTTAAGAAGAGTCAGACACAATTGAAACTACTGAACAACAACACTGGTTAAGTCCTTTCTCCTCTCTATCTCAATTTCCTTGTCTGTAAAATGGGTTAGAATAGATAGGGCCCTTTCTAATTCTAAATTCCATGGTAAAATGACCTTGGGCAAATCCCTTTCTCCTTTCCTTCACTGTAAGTTATTTAAATTAAACAAACATCCATCAAGCTCATTGTGTGCAAGAAGACTCGTGCTTGGTACCGGGAACACACGGATAGAACACAGACCATGTCCTTAAGGAGTTTAAAGCCTGACACAGATGACTGTGCTACAAGGGAATGAATGAATGAAAAGGCATTTATTAAGTGACACTATGTGATAAACAGGAGTACCAATAGGAAAAGCTAGATAGACAGTCCCTGTTCCCAGGGAGCTTACACTCTAATTGGAGGAGACAACAACTAAAAGAAAGTTGGGAATGAGACATGGGTGGAAGAGCCCATGTAGTTATGGGGTATGTTAGAGATGACCTTCAGAGGGATCAAGCTTTCCTGGAAGAAGTGACAGTTGAGTTGGGCCTTGAGAGAAGGCAGAAGCTTCAGTGGATGAGGGCTGATAGAAGCAGCTTCTCTATAGCAGACTAGAACTAGATATAGAATGTCTATACAAAGTTTCCAGCATTTCTATGGAGAATTGGTATTGGCCAAACATGCTAATGCATTCTACTCATGTGACAGTCCCCAGTTCCAAGGTCCTTTCCAGCTCTGATGTTCTACGTTCTGTAGTCTCTTCCAGCTCTGACATTCTAGACCAGGGGTGGTGAGCCTGTGGCCTTGAGGCCACATGTGGCCCTCTAGGTTCTCACGTGTTGCCTTTTGACTGAATCCAAACTCAGTCTCAATTCAATAAGCATCGAGGTCCTTGGGTACGACCTTTTGACTGAGTCCAAGTTTTATGGAACAAATCCTATTATTACAGGGATTTGTTCTGTGAAGTTTGGATTCAGTCAAAGGGCTGCACTTGAGGGCCTAGAGGGCCACATGTGTCCTCAAGGCTGCAGGTTGCCCACCCCTGCTCTAGACCCTTTCAGCTCTGATGTTCTATGGTCCCTTCCAGTTCTGATATTCTATGTTCTAAGGGCCCTTCCAACTCTTACATTTTGTATACTTTGGTCCCTCCCAACTTTGATATTGGATGTTTTTATGACACGTGCACTTAGTTATGTTGATATTTCTACATCAGACAGTATGGACAGGAGGATAGGTAACTATCTTCTTTCTTCCTTGCTTCTTTTCCCAGACACAGGAGCCATCTCCTTCTTCCTCTCCCCCTCCACACATCTCCCTACCCTCATCTGTATTTATCAGTTTAATTAGAAAAGGTGGGTCCTCTGCCACCAGGGCTCGGGGCAGCCTCACAAATTGAGCAGGACTGTGTTATTATTGCAGAGGGACACAAGGTCAGGTAAATGGGGTTCTCTAGGGGCAAAGGCATCAGATAAGTGACGTGTGTCAGGGCTCAGCCTGTCTTCCTAAAACCTGTGCTCCCATGCTGTCTGACAGAGCTGAATTCCTGGGCCCTTCCCTAGAGAAGGCAGAGCTTAACACAAACTATATCACATAGATCTTTGCATCCCAAGCATCTCTTACAGTACCTTTGCATATTATAGGACCTTGATGCTTGTTGAATTGAGATTGAGTTTATCAACAAGCATTTATTAAGCACCTCCTAGGTACCAGGCTAGGTACCTAGGGGTACTAAGACATATGGAGAAGTCTCTGTCCTCAAGGAGATTACATTTTATAGTGGAAGCCAACATGTAAACAAATAAGTCGAAGGCCTCCCCCAGGGAGCATTGCCATAGAGACTAAATGGAGTGGAAATGCTAGGTATGCACACCAAATGAATAAAACTGTATACCAAATAAATGTAAGATATTTGGTGGTAGAGGAGGCACTAGCAGACCTTCACTTTACAAGGGAGAAAATAGAGACTGAGAGAAGGGACATGAGTTTTCTAAGGTCACCCAAGATAGTAAATAGCAGAAGCAGGATTTGAACCCAGGTATTCTGACTCCAAATCTCTGACTTTATTCCAAGGCTACTCCACGAATGAATTCCAGTGGGGAAGTATGGATGTGTTGAAAATATTGTGGGATTTGAAGTTAAAGTACACAGATGAGTACCCAGAGTTTAACCCAATTTAGTCCACACTACGAGGATTGGGTTCTGCCAACCATAACTCCCCAAAACTCAGAATCTTAGAACTGGAGGGGGCTTCAGAGGGCATCTAATGCAACCTACAACTGATAGACAATCCCTCCTACCAAGCCCCAATTTAATTAGAAATTCACTACTTTCCAAGCAGCCTGTTCTACTTCCACACAGACTTAATTGTTAGGAAAATTTTCCTATTATCTGGCCTAAATTTGGCCCTTAGCTACTTCCGCCCTTTGCTCTCCTTTCAATCACCAAGCAGAACAATCAATCAAACAAACGACAAGTATTTTTTGCATAACTACTCTGTACCAGGTGATGTACTGGTCATGGGAGTTACAAAAAAAGAAAGAGTTTTTGCTTGCAAGTGTTTACATTCTGATCAAGGAGACAACAAGAGCATAAAAATATATACAGCACAAACATAAAGGGAATAAATGCAAACTTATTCAAAGTAGCCAGTCTGAGGGAGAGGATGCGGGAATTTGTGGGATCAGGAAAGGCTTCATGAAGATGATGTTTCAGGTTCATCTTAAAGGAAGAAAGAGATGCTAAGGAAGCATGGAAAGAAGATATTCCAGGCATGGGGAATTGCCAGTGCAAAGACAGGGAGATTGGAGCCAGAGTGTCATGTGTGAGAAACCAAGAGGAGATCAGTATCTCTAAAGTGAAGAAGGCAGGAGGGAGAGTAATGTTCAATGAGGCTAGAAAGAGAGGTTGGGTGGGGCTGGGATGGTCTTTAACAGAGTGCAACAGAGGAGTTGATGTTTTATCCTAGAGTCCAGAACCACTAGAGTTCATTGAGTAGGGGATCTGCTGGTCAGATCTGTGTTTAAAGAAAATTACTGTAGTAGCAGCTTATAGGATGGTCTGGAAGCAAAGAGAGCAATTAGGAGGTTATTACAATCTTCTAGGCAAATGGTGATAAGGGCCTGAACAAAGGTGATGCCTATGTGAGTGGAGAGAAGAGGTCAGGTACAAGAGATGTTGTGAAGGTAGAAAAGAGAAAATCATGCAACTGATTATATTTGTGTGGTGAGGGAGAGTGTAGAATTCAGCATAATGCCAAAGTTAAAAACCTGGAAGACTGGAAGGATGGTGCACCTTCAACAGAAATTGTAATGCTTGGAAGAAGGGAGAGTGTGGTAGGAAAGACATTTTTGGATTGCTGAGTCTAAGATGTCTTCAGGATATCCAGTTTGAAATATCCAGAAGGCAATTGGTGATGCAAGACTAAAACTTGGGAGAGACACTCAGCCTGGATTTACAAATCTTCATTTGTAATTCGTCTTCATGGAGATAATAATTAAACTGATGAGAACTGATGTGGCTACTGAAAGAGAGTGTGTAGAGAGAAGACAGCCCAGATTAGAACCTTGGAGATGATCTGCAGTTAGATGGCTTGATGTGGATGTCGAACCAGCTAAGGAAACTGTTCAGACAGGTAGGAGGTTAAAGGGGAGAAATTAGCGTCACAAAAATCCCTGGGAAAGAGAGGATACCCAAGAAGAGAGTGGCTAGCAATGTGAAATGCAGCATAGAGGCTGAGGAGGTTTAGGACTGAGAAAATACCATTAGATTTGGCAGTTAGGAGATCATTTTGGAGAGAACAGTTTCAGTTGAATGGAGAAATTGGAAGCCAAATTCCAAAGAGCTGAAGAGCGAGAGAAGTGAGAGCAGCAAGTGTAGAAAGATTTTTTTCAAGAAGTTTGGCTGAGAAATGGAGGATAAATATTGGCTGATACTTTGGTAGGGTGGTAGGGTCTCTTGAAGGTTTTTAAAAGGATCTGGGAGACTATGTTTGAAAGCAAAAGGGAAAGAACCAGTTGATAGGAAGAAGTCAAAGATTTTGAGAAGGGCAGTGACTGAGGATGATTCCTATTGGAGAAGCGGGGAGAGGACAGGATAGAGTACATATATAGAGGGGTTGGCCTTAGCATCTAAAAGAGTCAGAGACTGGGAGAAAAAAAGGAGAAGTAGAAAAAGAAGTAGAAGATGATGTCAAGGGATTTTGAGATGAAGAGAATTGGAGAAGAGGAGTTTACGTGCTCTCAATTTTCTCAATAAGTCAAATTCCCTTTCCCATTCAGACACTTGGAAACAACTATCCCTCTCCCTTAAATCTTCTCCTCTCCAGATTAAACATCCCCACAGATGCCACAAATTGATCATCATGTGGCACACTGTCTAGTCATATGTGAAATAGCAGGCCCATGTATCAAAAGCTAGAAGGTACTGCCTAGGTTATCTAGTCCAGCCTCCCAACTTTACAAATGAAGAAATGACAGTTCCCAGAAGAAGCTGAGTAACTTGTGCAGGGTCTCATGGGTAGTGAGTGGCAGAATTATGACTCAGGTCCTCTGACTTTATGGCCAGTGGATTTTCCACTTAGTCACAATCCTCTATGTCGAGGTCCTTTCTGCAGCCTTGTGAAGCCTATGGACTCTTTCTCAGAGCAATGTTTTTAAATGCATAAGATTGCAAAGGAAACCAATTGCACTGAAATGGTTATTAAACTATTTTTTTAAAAAAAAATAAGTTTTTTAACCCTAGTTAAGAATTTTTGATAGAAGTATGTCAATTACCATTGTCCCTCCGAAAATAAGGTGTCCCAGGACCGTTGAAGGAGTGTTGGATTTCCAGTCGGAGAGGTGAGTTTCATTTCTATGCTGCTGACTACTTGTGTGATTTGAGGGAAAGATTCCTGACCTCTCTAAGTCTCTGCTTCCCCATTTCTCAAATCAAAGGGAATGGAATAATCTCTGAGGTTCCTTCCAGAAATCATAGTTTACCATCTTAAAGAATATCCTTTTATGGTTCCTCATTCCCTAATTTGCTCATCAACAAATCAATTTTGTAAAGGTAGGATCTTGTAACCATTTGATGAAAATATCCACCTGCCGAACCTGCAAGCCTCCCAGGCTGTAGGATGGAGTACCAGCCTGGCCTTCCTTTACTACTCCCTCCTTCCCTCCCTCTGTCCCTCCAACTGTCTCCTCCCCAGGCTGTTTTTTTTTTGTTATCAGGCTGCCATCATCACTGATTTGGAAGTGTAGAAAATAGTATTATAAGGGAACAGATGCGAACAAAAGGGGTGAAATTGAATGTATTAGTATTCAGTGGCCTCTCTTTGATTACCTCTGACTGGAAAATGTTTGGAAACCACCAGGGTCCCCTCAAGTGTTATGATTTGGTAAATTCAGCCCTCGTGAGCTGGGACCCAGGCTCCCTTATTGAAATTGAATTGATATTTTGTAAACTTCATTTGTGAATAATGTGATCTGACAGGGACAAATGTGACGGAGAATTGTTTTCAAACCTCCTTCAAATGAAACTTATTATTGAGTAAATACGGATTTCTTTGTCTCTTTCCTCTCCCTTTCTCTCTATCCTGGGTGTCTTCATGGCCTGAATATGTATCAACTTTTCCGAGGTAATTGAATTGATGCAATCATGTGTGGGCATGAGAATAAATTCCTGATTCCGGGGAGAGATTGGAAAAGAAAGAGAGGGAGTGGGGTGGTGGCTGTTGATGTCTCCTCCAGCCTGGGGCCTGGTAGGTCAGGCTACTATCTCAGGTTGGGAGATGGGCGGAAGCTCTTCTCTGATTACCAGGCTGGGGCCATTCCCTGGCTCAATAAGAGACCCCCACTATAATGCCAGTTTCCAATTTTGCTGGCCGGCAGCAGGCCTCAGATGTCTTACATATTCATTTCCCTTTGCAGAAAATTTGCCGGGCTTTAGCTCAAATTCAGTTAGCGGGATTGATGAAAGTGGCGAGAGGAGACGACGGATACTGATTCTGCCTTTTCACCTTTGATTAGTTCAACCGGTGAATTATTCCTGCCCTGTCAGAGCACCATTAAGGAAGCTAGGGCCAAGGTTGCAAGTTCACACTTTCTGATGTCACGGAGACAAAATAGGTTGAGCCGTGATTGGTCTGACAGAGACCTAGGATTATTTCAATGCTGTGTGGCATTATTCTAACAGGTCAAATCTCAGGAAACAGAGGAAGAGAGAGAGAGAGAGAGGGAGACAGAGGAGACAGAGAGGGATAGAGAAGAGAGAGAGAGAGAAAGGGAGAGAGACGGAGAGACAGAGACACGGGGGTGGGTGGAGAGAGAGAAAGAGAGAGAGAGATCACTGGGCAGTGGAAAGCTCCTTGGATTTGGAATCCAAAGAGAACTATGTTCAGATCTTCACTCCTTTATGTACTAGTTCTGTGACCAACCGCTGGAAAGTAATTTACCATTTCTAAGCCTCAGTTTACCTATCCATTAAAATGGAATGATAGCTTTCCCCATGGGAAATGCAGTATAGCACAGGGCAGACCTTGGAATAAGGTTTAGAGTAACTTCAAGTCTTGTCTTTGACACTTACTGGCTGTGTGACTCTGAACAAGTCACTTTAGCTATCAGTGCCTTAGGCAACCCTCAATGATTTTAAGTCTCAGAGAAAGTGTCTACCTTCATTGTTAGAAAGAATTTCCTTGCTGGGAATTCCCTATATCAATGAAATCACAAGCTTGTTCTCAAATCTAAATCTTTCAACCACCTGCCTCACAATGGTGTGTGAAAAGTATTTTTGAACCTGCAAAGCTATGAAAATGCAGTTGTTCCTGACAGATCTCTAAGGATACTCGCCCATCACCAGTAATCAGTCAACTAGCACACATTAAGCACTTACTATATGCCTGTCACTGTCCTAGGTATGGGGAATACATATCAAGGCAAAACCAAGGTCCCTACCCTTAAGAGACAGGACATTAACTCCACATCGACCATAGGCACCGATAGCTCATGTGTCAATCATATGGGAGAGTGAGAATTCACACGAATCTTATCTCAGAGTTGGAAGGGACCATCAGTACCTAATCATACCTATACAACCTTATAATAACAATAGCCAATTTTATAGGGAATTTAAGGTTTGCAAAGTATTTTTTCATATATCTCATCGGTCAGTTAGTCAACTAGCATTTATTAAGTGCCAAGCACTGTGATAAGCCCTGGTTGAAGATACAAAGAAAAGCGAAAGAGTACACTCTCTCAAGTAACTGACAATCTAAGGGGGGAACAATATGCAAGCAACTATGCACACACAAGATAGAGACAAAAAATTGGGGCAATCTCAGAGGGAAAGAACTAAGATGAAGAAGCACTGGGAAAAGCTTCTTGCAGAAGATAAGACTTTAAGCTGAAAATTGAAGGAAACCAGGGAATCCAGGAGGTAGAGACAAAAAGAAGGAAATTCTAGGCAGGGGGGACAGCCCATGGAAATGGAGGGTCTTTTTCAAAGAACAATACTGAGGTTAGTGTCACTGGATCTCAAAGTATATGGACTGGAGGAAGATGTAAGAAGCCTGGAAAAGTAAGAAGTGGATAGGCTATAGAGGGTTTTAAAAATGAAATGGAAGATTGTATGTTTGATCCTAGAAATACCAGGGAGTTACCAGAGTTTATTGAATGGGGACAGGATGTGTGATGTAGTTAAACCTGCATTTTAAGAAGATCAATTGGACAGCTAAGTGTGGATGTTCACAACTATTCTATGAGGTAGGTGCTATTATTATCCCCATTTTACAGACAAGGAAGTTGAGAGTGACAGAGTCATAGAGCTTGTGAGCAGGATTTGAATTCAGGTCTTCCTGACTCCAAGTCCAGCATTCTATCTACTACCCCACCTCCTTAACTTTCATCAACATGGGGTCATTCATCTTTTTTTTAATAGCTCCAGTGTGATAGCTCCCCAAACATATTTATTATACTTTGGGGGTAACTGTTATGGAGTTTTTCCTTCTATTGATCCCAAACCTTCCTCTCTGGAACTTCTATCCAATTTAGTCCAATTCAAGAAACAGTTATTAAGTGCCAACCATATGCAGAGACCTATGCTAGATGCTAGGAGAATTTAGCTAAGATATAGTCCCTGACATCATAGATAAGAGGCTTATAGGCAGGGATACATAATGAAAAATGCTAAGTGCATTAGAGAAGGGCAATGTGGTATGTGAGGTAATGATGATGGTTAATGGTGATCGTGATAATGGTGGTGGTGATGAAGATCATGGTGGTGGTGGTAGTGGTGTGGTATTGTTGATGGTGGTCATGACAATGGTGGTGGTCATGATGATGATGGTGGTGACATTGTTATGTTCAAGATAATAATGATGGTCATCATGATAATAGTAGTGATGATGCTAGTGGTGGTGATGATTGTGGTATATGATGGTGATGTGCTGGTGATAATGAAAATGGTGATATAGCTGATGACAAGAATGATGGCCAGCGTATTGCTGCTGCTGCTGCTGCTGCTGCTCACACTTATGTACCTGACAATTTCAGCTAAAGCACAACTTGTATTCCACAAGGCTAAGATGGCCAAACAGTATTTGTTAACCATAAGAGTTCACTTTGATTTAGGTTCTTGCCTTTGGGAGGCAATGTGGTAGAGTAGAAAGAGTATTGAGCATAAGATTCATGCCCAGGTTATAACATTAATTTCAACATGACCTCATGTAAGACTTTCCTTCCTTGGCCTTCAACTCCTCTATTTGTAAACTATATGATTCTAACTAAGGTCCCACCCAGTTCTGACAGTGGATGATGCTATGCTGGGGTAGTGGGTGAAATAGATTTTAAAAGCATGGCAAACACAGGGTTGTTCTTGCTAAAAAGTAGTTTGGCAGCCATATAAAGTTTAGGGATAAACCTTGAGCATCCTCTATCATGCAGTGATTGCATGGACAACAACTGGTCTATTCAAATACAGTTTGGATGAAATGACCCCTGACATTCCTTCTAACCCTTGCCTTCAAGCAGTCCCACCTGTTCCCATCAGAGTTCACAACTTCCCCAGATCCCAAATTTGAACCACTCACTCCCACTCACTCTACCCATCAAAATGTTTCCTTGTTTTTGCAAGCACTCACACTGTGTTTATTTAAATTGATGCCACAAAATTGCCTTTGGGCCAAGTGCTGATACCCATGGCTCCATGTAAATTCAGCCTTAGTTTTCACAATGATGGATGTGCTGAGAGAGTTCCTTTTTGTAAGTAGAGTTCTTCTCTCTTCACCATGCATCATGTCTCCAATGTATAGAAGCCCTTCCTCTGATTTCTTGTGTACAGAGACCACTAAAACCACCAACCGTTGATAATGAGACCTGGCTTCCTCTGAAAATTACATTGATTTCACATCTATCCTGCAAGTTTCTCAGTCAAAATATTAGGGACCAGGGATGTTCATCATTATTTAGGTTATTTATTTGTAGATTTCCCCCCAAAAGTATATCCTTTGATACCAGAGATGGTGGATATTATTCTCTGAGGCTTATGACTCAGCCTGCTAACTCTCATGGACAGGACAAATGCATGTCTCTGTTATAAATGGTCTCCACTTTCACTTCATGGCTTAGAGCTGAATAAACACAGACTCTGTGAATTGGACTCAATAGCTCTATTTATACTGTATTTGGTTAGTGTCTGACATAAATCTCTGGTGCTTTTGATTGACTGTGCCCAGGCCTGAGCAAGATTAAAATAATGAGAGGTTTGTTAACGGATCTGCCACTCTTTCCCCCAAGCCCGTTTAGCTTAATCGGCAGTGCCCCGGTGAAGACGAGCTTTTTATTTGTTATACATACATTTTATAAAAGAGAGATGTTCCTAGGCAAGGGGGGTCATTTTTCACACCCCACCTCGAGATAGGAAGTAATTAAAAACAAGGCGGAAAACTGATCCTGAAAGAAGGAGACAGCCATTGTTTAGCATTGGAGAGAACTGTACAAAAAAGATCATTAAATTCCATTCATCACTTTAAATTGATGCAAAAGGCTGGTCTCTGCTCCACCCAGGGCAGAACTGAAGCAAGAATCACACAAAATCTGTCTCGATGACTCGGGAAACACAATATTTAGTAAGTTGGAGAATAACGCACTAGATAAGGAGATGGTGTAATGCATTGGGAAGAATGCTGAATTTGAAATCAGAGGACCTGAGCTCGAATCCCAGCTTGGCCACTTTATTAGCCATGAGACTTTGAGTAAGTTTCAAACTCTCTAGGGTTTAAGTGATTCTCTGGGCTTCAGTTCCTTATTAATAAAATGAGGGGATTGGACTAAGGTGACCCTTCTAGCCCTAAATCTGTGATCTTGTGATGGAAAAACCATCCCCTAAGGAGTTCTGACACATAGTGATTGTCTGAAAAAAATACTGAGGCACAAGAGTATCAGGGGAATGTGATAGAAAAAGGGTGTAGAGGCAGGGACTTGGGGTTTAATGCCTGCTCTGCCACTGACTCACTGTAGTAAGGTGCTTATGTTCCCTGGGTCTCTACATATCAATTTCCTCCACTATAAAACTAGAAAGTTGAATTGGAGGATGTTGAATTGGAGGATGTTGAATGTCCCTTCCATTTCCAAAATGGCCTTCCTTCCTTCCATTTTACCTCCTTGCCATTTGTCTATCCAATCCCCTCTTCCTTCATTTGTAAGATAAGATACAAGACCCTTCTGTTTCCTTCATAGGAAGGACTCAATGAAGTGATATGCGCGAAAGTGCTCTTCAGGCCTAGAAAGTGATCTATAAGTGTGGACTGTCATCACTTATGCTCTTATCTTCCTGTAGACACAATCAGAGCCAAAATCAAAATTTCCGATGATCCAGGAATGGTTCTGTGGCGTTGTGGCTACCCAACACGAACCAACTTGGAGAGACCATCTTAAGAAGTCAGTAAAAGTGTCATCCCAAGCTGGGATTCAAGCTCAGGTCCTCTGATTCCAAATTCAATGTTCTTCCCATTGGTGTAGCCCCAGCCTTCCCACACCACCTGAGCCCTGATCCCCTTTTAAAGTCCTCCCGCCGAGGGCTGCAAGCACTGGGCATTTTGCCTTTTTTGTGCTGCATTATCAATTGGGAAACTAATGACTTAGGAAATTGTGAGATAATAAAAGATTTTTAAAGTGCACTTTAAGCTGGAAGTTTATGTTCAATATTTTGACCATGCAATGAAGATGCTTGAGAAGCGCAGTGGGGCTTTGGAAGAGACTTGGGGCCACTTGCTATAACAGCTGAACAGTCTGTGAGCACGTGCAGTTGGATGCTAATTAACTGATTTGAGCACAGCTATTTCCTCCGGGCATCAGGAGGATACAATGATTACGGCCATAAAAATTGACTTCTGTTTGTTACACACAGTTCTACTGAAGTCATAAAAATTATCCCCAGCCTTCATGTGGCCATGTCCCTACAAACCTCCATTAACTTACCACCTTGTCATAAAATTTTAATTGCTTATTGACTTGGCCACAGTATTTGGCTCCACCAGCACCACTGGACACTGAGCTTGAAGTCCGGAGAAATGTGGGACTGGCCATTTTCCATGTGCAGGCTGTTGGTGCCACTCATGGTTGGGCTGTAGGCCACTGGGATGTTTGTATGCCCAAGGTCCCATTAGCAGTAATGGGGAGGTGGATATGTGTGCTGAAGAGAGAATTGACTTAATAGTTTGTTCATTAACAGGATAAACAACTAGTTTATCTTATTAACCCATTTAATTTCCAGCTTAGTCTCTGGAGTTTTATAATATATTAGTGGAATAGTTAGCAATGAGGGAGGAGAGCTATTTGCTTAAAATGGATCCTATAAAAGCTCCCTGTGGCCTGTGGAAATAGGTGAGGCATGGTGGGATAATTCTAGGAAATGACATTAACTCCTGCGAGGCACAGAACATTGGACTGCAGGGCTGGAGACAGTTTTTGCACAGGTGGCCAGACTGGACAAATTGTGTAAGCTAATTTGCCTTCATTCCTCCCTCCATAGATTTAACTGTGTGGAAAACATGAACTGGGTAGGGAGAAGGGAGAAGACTTAGTTTTGAATATTGGCTCTTACATCGACTCTTTTGTGACCTTGGACAACCCAATTTAACATATATTTCTTATACACCTACTATACACAAGCTAGTACCCATCCTTCTCTTCCTTCTCTTTCTTCCCCTTCTCCATTCTTCTTTCTTCTCTCTCATTTTGATTTTTCTTTCTCTTTCTTATAGTCCAAGTACTATTTCTTATTTATTATAAATCTTTTTTAAAACATCAGAATGATTTGCCAATATATCCTCCCCACTAGTACCACCACTGAGTCTTTTTCTATTTCTGTGCATCTGGCACATAGTAAATGATTACTAAATCCTTTGTCTATCTTTGTAACAGAAAATTTAAACAAAACTAACCAACAAAGTAAATTTGCTTGATAGTATATGCACAATATTGTACCAGAGTCATTCATATCTCTAATGAGAGGAGGAAGTATAAACATAGAAAGATTGTGGGCTAGGTGTGCCTGGATGTTCTATCATACCTGGACTGTACTCTATACATTCCTCTTCTTTTCTCTAGGACAAAAATTGGCCAGTGTAATTAGTCTGAATTCTGTAATACATCAACATTGGTTTCCTCTATGATTGTAGTCACTATATATATTTTCTTATTGGTTCTACTCTCTTTGTTCTACTTCGGTTTATGTGTGTCTTTTCAAGTTTCTCTGAATTCTTCATACTCTTTCTTTCTTCAAATGCAATTATCTGTTATATCCATATACCACAGTTAGTTCAGCCATTCCCCAATCTAGGGGTACTGACTTTGCTCCCATTTTTTTACTATCTATAATATATGGGTCCCCCATTTTTGTTAGGAGGGGCAACATAGCCTAGTGAATGAAGGACTGGACCTGGAATCAAGAAAGTCTGGATTCAAATCCCATTTCTGATTCTTACTAATCTATGTGACTGTGGGCAAGTTGCTTACTCTCTTAGTCTAAACTTCTTTACCGTAGAATGGCGATAATAAATACTGATAGTGCATACCTCCTGAGGTTGTTATGAAATTTAGATAACATAATATATGTAAAATGTTTTGTAAACTTTAAAATAAACAAATGACAGTTATTATTATGTTGTTACATTTTCAAATCCTCTCTCAGATAATTGTACTAGCTGAGATCACAGGTGAATTATTCAACTTTTCAATGGCCCACAGAGTCTTTGAGACTGAGTTACAAATAAGTTGCCAAACTTCATTGGTGGAGGGAGTTTCCACAATGGGAATTCAACACAAATGCAATCAAAGGTTTGGTGCCTCTCTCTCTCTCTCTCTCTCTCTCTCTCTCTCTCTCTCTCTCTCTCTCTCTCTCTCCCTCTCTCTCTCTCTCTGTCTGTCTGTCTCACTGTCTCTCTGCCCCCGTCCCTCTGTCTCTTTCTCTTTCCCTAAATATATATGCATGTATATGTATGTCTATATAGTGTGTGTATGTATATATACATACATACACATACACATACACACATTTGTACATATATGTATATGTAATAGCTAGTAATAGCTAACATTTATACATTGGTCAAAGTGCCTTTCTTCTGTTGGATCCCAGAGAAGACACATAGAGCAGACTTCTGACCCCAGCAATAGTCGTGGCAATGTCATAATCCTTCTTTGTAACTTTCCATTTATCTTAGTTGTATTTTAGGAAGACTATTCTGCCAATTTATGCAGGAAGGAATGGAGAGAAGACGTTAGTGGTGGACAATGGCAGGTTTACAAAGCTCTTTACATATTATCTCATTTGATCCTTTAGCAACCATAGGTAGTAGACGCTGTTATTATCCTCTTTCTACACAAAAGAAAATGAATCAGGCAGAGGTTGAGTGATTTGCTCAGGGTAACACAGTCAGTAAGTGTCCAAGGCAAGATTAGATCTCAGGCTCTATCCACTGTGCCACCTAGCTGCCTCAATACACACACACTCACATATTATGTGTATATACATTATGTGTGTATGTATATATGTGTGTGTGTGTGTGTGTGTGTGTGTGTGTATTATTATTATTATTTCTTTGGGTTGCCTGCCTACTGGTTGGCAAAGCATATGAATAATTTAGCACCATTTTTTGCATAATTCCAAATTGGTTTCCAGAATGATTGGACTAGTTCACAGTCAGAATGGATAGACCAACAGTATAGTAGTGGATATTTTCCTCACAGCCTCAATATTGCCATCTTTAATCATTTCCGCTAATTTGATGAACATGAGGTGAAAACTCAGAGTTGTTTGAATCTTTATTACTTTTATTGTTAGAGATTTAGAGCAATTTGACATATGGCTATTAATAGTTTTCATTCCTTCTTTTAAGAACTCCTTAAAAATCATTGACCACTTATCTTCTGGGGAATGGCTCTTGGTTTTATAAATTTCTGTAAATTTCCTAAATGATTTGGGAAGTTGGACTTTTTTCAAAGCTGTTTCATGCAAAAATTTCCCCCCAAGATTCAAGTAGTTTCTAGTCTAATGGAAGTTGGTACCATGTTTGTTTCATCACCTGTAAAATAAAGGGAATCTCCAAGTTTCCTCGCAGTTCTAGATCCTATGAGATTCTGCAGAAAAGAGAATTTTGAAGTTGGAAAGTCCACAGAGATCCTCTAGTTTAACTTCTTTTCTCAGAAGGAATCTCAAAGACTGTCTAGTCCAACTTCTTCTTTATACAGATGAGAAAAGTCCACACAGGGGAAATGACTTTCCCAAGGCCACACCCAAGTGAATCAGTGTCAGAGTCTCTGCCCTGGGTATGGTGAACTGGATGCTAGACTTACGCTCAATCGAGGCTTGATTCTGATACTAACTGGTCGTATGACCCTGGGCATGTTGGTGAATAAAAGATAAACATAAAAGTGTCATCATCTGTAAAATGGAGTGAATAATCCCTTCTTTACCTACCTCACAGGGCTGCAATGAAAAAAGCCTCAAAAGTCGTAAGGTGTTTAAACCTCAAAGTGCCAAAGAAATGTGACCAATTATTCTATAGCTCCTTAACAAAGCATTCTCCTGACGACAGTTCCATGAGATAGGGCAAATATTACCTACATTTTACAGATGAGAAAACTGAGTCTCAGAGAGGGGAACTGATTTGGCCAAGGACACATAATACATGAGTGTCAGAGATCAGAGTCATTTGATCATCAGTCCAGTGCTAAATGGTCTCTTCCCTAAAGCAAAGTCGCTTCACCAACTTCCCAGCTTTTCTGGATGCTCTTCTTAGAGGGGGTGATGGGAGTCTTTTTTTGTTTTTGGACAATCAATATTCATTCAACAGACTTTCACTTACGGAGGCCAAAGGTTAGAATTTGTGTTTAGTGCTGAGTAAGGGGAAAGGTGATACCAACATAGATATCACCTTTTGCCTCAAGGATCTCAAAATCATTGTGAAGTGGAGGGGAGACATGGGCATGATGCAATTGGTAGAGCAGTAAGCATGGAGTCAGAAAGATCTGAGTTCAAATCCAGCTTCAGACACTTACTAGCTGCATGACCCTGAGCAAGTCACTTAATCTCTGTTTGCCTCAGTTTCCTCACCTGTAAAATGGGAATGATAATAGCCCCTATCTCCCAAGATTGTGTGAGAATAAGATGAAATATAAAATGGGGTAAGGCACTTTGCAAATCTTAAATGCTGTATCAATACTAGTTGTCAGTGTATTATTATAAAATGGCTTTTCCCCCAAACTCATCATATCTCTTGACATCCTCCCCTAAGTAGCACAGTGGATAGAACATTGGACTTGGGGTCGAGAAGACCTGAGTTCAAATTCTGCCTCTGAGGCTCAATTCCTACGTGACCCTGGAGAGACCATTTAAAGTCTCCAGGCCTAAGTTATAATGTGAGAGTTGGACTCAATGATCTCTAAGGTTCCTTTTAGCTCTAAATCTGTGAGCCTATAAAGTTGGCTGGTCCCTCCCTCCTGCCCCCAACACAGAGAAGCAGGAGACAGGATATTCCTGGTTACTCACTGTCATTTTCGTATTCTCTCTCTGGCACCATCATTCAGCAATGACTTTCCTTCCTTTCAAGTTCATTCCATCCCAACTAGATGCTGGCTGCTGTCATCCAGGGTCCTCTAGGTCATTCTGCTTCCCCCTTGATAAAGTCAGTACTTGGCTCACGGTCTTCTGTACCCCAAACTCTGCTTCCTTCCACCACCTTGGATTCTAGGTTCTTCGATCTCAGCTCCCCACATCCTCTGTCTCTGCTATGACACACAGGAGAGGTCAGACCTTAGACATGCTTTTCCCTGCCCCTTCTCCAACTGAATTTGCCCCTGGTACCAGAATTCCTCATTATAATTCTGTAATGGAATTATAGATTACAATTCTGTGATGGAATCAGAAGAGGGAGAGATCCAGAGAAGGCAGAGACCTTAGACATAACTTATCTTACCCTCTCCTCATAAATACAGAAGGAAACAGAAACTCAGAAGGGTTTTGCTTCCTTCCAGCTGATGAGAGTGGTTGAGCATGGAAGGCGCCATAGAAGATCTGGGCTCTGAAGGGTGGATAGAATGGCATCTCTACATAAAAGGGCATGCCAAGTATGAGCAAAGGTAGAGGGGTGGGAGAGCCCAGGAAACATTTGGAGGAGAGTTAAGTGGTCTCCTTGTGATGGAGCATAGAGTACATGAGACAGAGCCGTCATAGGAACAAAGGTATACTGCAGATTCTTGAATACCTTACATTAAGTAGGTGGTCACTCGCTTAGCCTATGGCTTACCCTATGGCTATCATAGCTTTCTAGGCTGCAGCCCTTCACTTGTTTTATAAGTTAAGAGATAAGCCAATGTTATCTATAAGGCCAGCTGGGTGACTCAGTGGATAGAATGCTTGGCCTGGAGTCAAGAGGACTTGAATTCAAATTTGGCCTCAGACACTTAATGAGTCGAGTGACCCTGCGCAAGTTACTTCACTTGTTTTTCTCAGTTTCTTCATCTGTATAGTGGAGATAATAATAGCACCTACAGCCCAAGGTTGCTGTGAGGATTAAATGAGATGATAAGTATAAAGCACTTAGCTCAGAGCCTGCCACATAGGAAGCACTATATAAATGTTAGTCATCATTATTAGTATCATCAATGACTTTCACTCATTCAATTGTCATTATTAGGTACTTACAGAGAAACAGTGTGGTTTAGTGGGTAAAGAGCTGACCTCAAAGCCAGAAAGACCAGGGTTCAAGTCTTGACTTTGACATATACTGACTTAAGGGACTTGAGACAAGTCCTTTCATCTTTCAATGTTTTAGGCAACCCTCTAAGACCCTAAACTGCTGAAAAAGTACCAACATGCATTGGTAAAGGGAGCTTCCTCACCTGGAAGTGCCCAATACTAATAAAATTGCAAAGTCTAGCCTCTAGTCCTTTAATCGTGAGCTCACATTTTTAAAACATTTAAGGTTGTGAAGAACTTTCAGAGAGTACAAGTATTAGTCCTTCTCCCCTACGGCCTCACAGGGCCCTATGTTGGCACCTCCCTCAAGCATTTAGCATATATTATTGTGTGTTTTAGCTGTCTACATTTATGTGTTATCTTCCTACTTGACTGGAAGGTCCATGAGGGCAGGGACTACATCATTTAAACTTTGCATCTCCAATAGCTCTAAACACAGGTCTCTCTCTGTACATGAGAGGCATTTAATACATGATGGTTGAACTGAGTCATTGAATTATCCTTACTTTACGGATCAAGGAGCTGAAGCTCAAAACGTATAAGTAATTAGTCACATAGCTAGTAAGTGTCACAGTCAGGACTTGAACCCAGGTCTTCTGACTTTGAAGGCAGTGCACTTTCTATACCATCCTGGGCACTTCAATGCACTCTGCCACACACAGGAAGAGATATAAGGGTAAAGAGAACATGAGCTTTGACATCTTGGAGCTCATAGGTTAGCGGGGAGTAATGGATGATACGAGCTTTAGCAATACTATCGTGGTGACTTGGGGCTGCTAGGTGGCACAGTGGATAGATCTCCAGGCCAGGAGTCAACAAGACCTGAGTTGAAATCCAGGCCCAGACACTAGCTATGTGACCCTGGGTAAGTTGCTTAACCTTGTTTGCCTCAGTTTCCTCATCTGTAAAATGAGCTGGAGAAGGAAATGGCAAACCACTCCAGTATCTTTGCCAAGAAAACCCCAGTAGGGTCATGAAGAGTTGGACATGACTGAAATGACTGAATAATGACAACAGCAACAAATTGAGGTAACTAGAGTGTAGAGTCATCCCCTAGCATTGTCTTTCAGGGCAGGTAGAGGTGTCCCTGGGCTCCTCAAAGCTCTTCTAGAAGAGGAGACTCTCCAGGAGCTCCTATCCTACCAAGCTAGAAAGTTTCCATGGATGACAGCTAGGTAGCACAATAATAGATTTCTGGGGCTAGAGTCAAGAAGACTTGAGTTCAAATTTGACCTCAGACCCTTACTAGCTATACACAGCTGCTAAGGATTGTGAGAACCAAATGACAGAATATTTGTAAAGAACTCAGCACAATTTCTGGCGCGTAGTAGGTTATTATTATTTGACCCAACGATAGAACATGCTTCTGTCATTCAATGACCAGTTAAGATCCGTGCCAAAAAGCTCAACACCAGAAAGCTGACCACAGCAACTTATGGCCAGCCCTTTTTCCAAGTGTTTGAAGAATCATGGCATGTTAGAGGTGAAAGGGACCTTACATATCACTTAGTCTAATCCTCTCATTTTAAGGATGAGAAAACTGAGACCCAGAGAGATTTTGCCCAGCGTCAGTCACATAAATAGCAAGAAGAGAGCACAAAATGAAATAAAATGAGAAAGAGTTGGGTTTTTTTGGAGGGGGGGGTTGTTGTGCTTGTCCTTCTTTTTCAAAGAGGACCATGACATCAGGGAAATGATGACATGACTTGCAGTTGACTTTGATTTGAGTGAGGGAAGGATGTGCAAGGTTACCAGCCTCACTTTCTCCTCTAGAGCCATCTGGGTCCAGTGGCCTGATATTCACCAGGACTGGAGATGGCCCAGGATGCAATGGGAGATCCTTGCCCTTTTTAAAAGCTAAGGAAAGAATTCACGGAAGAGGTGGCATTTGGGCTAGTCCTTGTAGCGTAGAGATGATTTTTTAAAAACTTCCAGCTTCTGACACTGTGCCTAGACAATATTCCATCTCCCATGCTTCCTAATTAAATCCCTGATATCCACCCCCCACCAACTATCTCTCTCTCAGGGCTGCATTCAAGTCCCATGAATGGTTCCCTAAAGCCAAATCTATACTTTTTATTGTTATGTGAATATTCTGTTGGAACGAGATATTACACTTTTACTTCCCATTCAATAAATATCCAGGGCGTTCAGCAGAGCACTAGGTATTAGCCTGTCAAAGCCTGAATTTATGGCTGAAATAGTGCAATATCAATAGCCATATGGATCAAAAATGCATAAATATTAAAGTTCTTTGGCCAGGGAAACTCTGTCTAAACTCTCAGCCTCTTGTAAAATTTACTAAGTTCTATCTTGCTTTTCATTGCTAAAGCTGATTGCAAAGGTCAAATAATTTATGATCTTTGGATCCTTTTCATTTGATGGTTATTCTTAGACTCCTGATTTCTGGATTTCCATCGATGGTTCTGCCATCCTTCCAGGTAGCAGACATGTAGGCTCTTGCCCCTCATCCCAGCCCTCCCATCCAATCAATTACCAAGTCATGCTATTTCCATCTCTAAAACAATTCTCAGAGCAGTCACCTTACTTTCCATGACCACTGCCGCTGTCCCAGTTCAGATCCTTACCCTTCTTGCCTGGACAATTGTAATTGCTCTTCTGGCTTCCACTCTTTCTCTCCCGTCCATCCTTTACACATCCTTCACGCTCACTGCCCCAGTGATCTGCCTTGGGCTCCACTCAGACCAGGTCATTCTCTTATTCAAAAACTGTCTACGATTCTTTGCTGAATAAAGACTAAAGTCTTTAGCCTGGCATTTAAGGCCTTCCACAATATGGCCTCACTCTAACACTCCATCCTTTTTCCCCTCCACTCTCCTTCACGTACTGTTTCAGTTAAGTTCAAATATACTTTGTCTCTGGTTCTCGTCTTGCCTTATCCATTCTCTATGTTTTGCCTCCCAGGCCTGAAACAGTGACCCTCTCCCTTGCCTCCTTCAGTTTCACATCTCTTAGAAACTTTCTCTTCCATAATGATGATAATATTAATTAATAATAATGACAATAATAACAAAACAAGCAGCAAAATCATATGCATATGTATATTATGCATGTATATATATATACATATATATAATCTCATTAGATTGGCACAACTGATCTGGTGAATAGATGCTGCTATTATCTTCACAAGGAAATGGAGGCTGAGAAGGATGAAGCAATCTGCCCAGGGTCATAGAATAGTAAATGTGGGAGGCAGGATTTGAACCCCAGTCTTCCCGACTCCCAAGTTGAATGTTCTATCCATGGCACCTTCTCTATGAAGTCTTCCCTGAGCTCTCCTAGCTAAAAATGATTGCTGCTCCTTTATATCTCTCATAGCATTTTGGTCCTTTCTTTCCACGCTTTGTAACGGTTGAGTTTCTGTGGTTTTTGTATACCTGTCTTTTCTTGGGCGCTCTGCCTGATTTTATCTTTCTATCTACAGTACCTTACATAGTGTCTACATTGGCCAAGCACTGTGCTAAGCACTGGGGATGTTAATAAAGGGAAAAAATGGTTCCCTTCTCTCAAGTTACTCACAGACTAATGGGGGAGAAAACATGCCAACAGCTATGTACACACAAGACATATTTAGGATGAATAGTGTGTGGACTCAGAGGGAAGGCACTGGAATTGAGGGGTATTGGGAAAGGCTTCTTGCAGAAGGTGGGACTTTAGGTAATACTAAAAGGCAGCCAGGAAAACTAGGAGGTTGCAATGAGGAGGGAGAGAGTTCCTGGCATGAGGAGCCAGTAAAAACACTCAGAGTTGGGAGTGTCTTGTGTGAGGAACAGCAAGGAGCCACTGGATGGAAGAGTACATGGAGGGTGGATGGAGTAAGATGTAAAGAGACTGGAAAGGTACGAAGGGGCCAGGTTATGAAGGGCTTTAAATGCTGTGGGATTTTATATTTGATCCCAGAGGCATCTGGGAGACATTGCAGTTTATTGTGTGTGGGCTGGGGGTGGAAATGGCATAGTTGAATGTGTACTTCAAGTGTGTAGTGTCTAGGGTCTTGTTAAGTGCAGGTGGAAGAACCCTGGATCTGATATCAGAAAACCTAATTCTAGTACCAGTTTGACCACTTACTAGCTATATAGCCCGAGGAAGCCTCTCTAGACCTCAGTTTTCTCTCCCGCAAACTTAAATACTTGGCATTAGATGTTCTCAAAGGTGCTTTCCAACTCTAAAATCCTCTGACTCTTAGGAGTCCATCTTTAGCCTACAAACTGAACTGAACAGGATGGAGAATGTGTGGAGGCTTCCCTTCAGCCAATGAGCATGGGAACAGATCCTGTTACCTGCTTAAGAAGACAGCTGAAGATGAAGGTTCCGGCCGACTGTCTCCCTGAATGCTGCCAGTTCCCTGGCAGTTCATTTAGGGAGTGTCATGGTACTGGAGGTTTTAAAGGGGTTAATGAGGTATTTATTCCATTATTGTTATTGGAAATTACAGTGTCTGGAATACTTACACGGGGAGATTAAAGAGAGATGCCTTCACCCACTTTCCAGAGTCTGATAGGCCATTATTTTCTGGTTCATAACACAAAATAGTACTTTTCATCAAGAAACTCATATTCTCTCGATGATTCAAAAATTCACAGAGCAAAACCGATGCCAAGTATTACGTTCCTAATACTTTGTTTTTTAACCCCAAATAAGTTTCAATTTAAAGGGTTGAACTCCATCTAGGAAGTCTCTTCCAGCTTTAGCATTTGATTCTGTGAAATGGAAAGTGGAGGGTTCAAGAGAGATTCAAGGAAGGTCTAATCCTGAGGATTTTTGTTTCCTGATTGCAGGTACCAGAATCATCATCTCTTTGTATTCCATTTTCTCTTCCGCTAAATGAGAGATTGAAATAGATGCTTTCCAAGGTCCTTTCCAGTTCTGATGTTTCCTGACCCTGTTTCCATAACTCTACAAGTGAAAGATTCTGTAATTCAGTGATTCTGTTACTCCAAGATCCTTTAATTCAGTGAGACTATGAATAAAACTCTACAATTTTAAGATGGGAAACTTTGATAATTTTAAAATACTATAACTCGATCTATTATCCTGAAAACCTTTGATTCTATGATTGCATAATTCAATGATTGTATTATTCCAAGATTGTATAATTCAGTGATTTTATGGATGTCATTTTAAGAGAATTATATGTCACTCTAAAATTCAGCGAGTCTATGATTTTGAGAGTCTAAGATTCTGTAAGGTAATGCTTCTGTTATTCTAAGACTAATTCAGTGATTCTCTAATTTTAGGATTCCAAGATTCTCTAATTTAAGGACTATAATTCTAAGATTCTGATTCCAAAGTTTTATAATTGAGTGATTCTCTCCCCTTAGAATTCTATATGCATATCATTTTAGGATTCTAAGGTTTGTAATTATTCTATTATTCTAAGATTCTATGGTCCAAAAGAGAAAAGGGCGGAGGAGGAGTGGATCAGGGCACAGTGGTTAATGTGTAGTCTTTAACAGGAAGCCTCAAAGAAAATCAAATATCATAAATACAATAATTGGAAAGTCAGGGTTACTTGTACTTAGATGATACTGATATATAGCGTATCAGGCCTGGAAGGTTTTCAAATGACCTTCTACACAGTGCAAAAAATATCGACCTTGTTTCTTTCTTTGAGAGAAAAATAGAAATGAAAGCTATTTCCACATAGGCAAAAAGAAGCAGATGATTCAAGCAATTATTAAAATCACTCAGGCACAATGAAGTAGGGAATTGAGGCAATTATCCAGATAATTTAGGTCTCCCACAATGCTTTTGCCTGAACCATCCAGATAATTGAGGCCAAAGTGGGTATGGTGTCTGAATTATCTGAATAACTGATTGCCTCAATCCTCTATATCATGTCACTTGTGTAGACGCAGCCATAGCTTTTTTTTTCTTTCAAAGTCCCTTAGGTCCATTTTAAAATAAGATAAGACATTTATTTAACAACCACATATTAAATACTTTCTATGTGCAAAATACTGTGCTGTGTGCAAAGCACCGAGGAATGATATTTAAAAAAAAACACATGATTCCTACCCTTATGGAGTTTATTATCGACCAGGCACCAAAATACAAAATCATCTACATATAAAGCTGCTGGGATATGTGGCTCTGTTACCAGTGGGAAGATAGTTTACACACAAAGTCTAGAGGAAGTTAAGAAAGTCATTTTTAGTCATAGAACCCTTTCAGAAGGCAGCAGTTACTCCACAGGAACCTCAACTTGATGTGGTCATTGGTCTTGAAGATAATTCAGGTAAGAGATAAGAACTCTCATGATAGTGCAATGATATCCCACTTCTAAACTGGAGAACTATTGTATTGGAGGCAGAAGACCTCAGTTCAAATTCCACTCCTCTTATCTACTGCACATGGGACCTTTGGTAAGTCACTCAACTGTCTGGGTCTCAGTTTCTTCAACTGCAAAATGAAGGGGTGGGATTGAGTAATCTGCAGGATCCCTCCTCGTCCTAAAACTGTGACCTTATGATCTTTTGAAAATGAAGGAATCTTAGATTCCCAAACTGTCAGAACCAGGAGTGATCTTGGAACACAGAAAGTCACAGTTGGAAGAGACTTTAGAAATCCTCATATCCTATCTGTCAATTGAGACAGATGGGGAAACTTAAAATCTAGGAAATGGAAGGGAGTTGCCCAAGGTCACACAGCAAGTTAGATTTTGTTCCCTTTCCAAACACCATCCAGTCAAGGGCACAAAATGCTTCCCTTTCAGAAAATCAAGCTTAACATTCACATGTGTGAGTATATATGGACTGATATTACACTTGTCAAAAAAGTTGCTCTTGGAGGCATCCCTGGTTTTTTCATTTATAAAGTTGAGAGAGGTTATAAATCAGAAAAGTATTTATAGAAGATACACAGCTAGCAATAACAGTTTGGAGTGGCCAGTGCGTCTGTGTGACTATTTCATCTTCCACGGTAACTTAAACACAAGAAAAAAAGCTTTTACAGTTCAGGGGCGCTGCTGCATGGCGAGCTGAGATTGAGTGGGTTTGTAATAATTCATAGACTGCTCACTTTCGCTTCTCCACTGCTGAAGAATTACATTCTGCGATTAAAATGGCGCAGGGAATTGGCTGGCAGAGTGTGTCTACTCTTCGGGTCTCAGCAAGAAGATAGAACACTGGGGTGTATGGTTGGCCTTAATGCCAAGGAGTGGAGAGGAAGCACCCAGACAAAAGAAGAGACCTTGGTGGGGTTGCTCCTTTTTCTTTCTTTGTTTATAGCTAAGTTCAAGCTCAATGTCTAGAGAGCCCACGAAGGAGGAAGAACCCAGCAGGGCACATTTCTATCATCTTAGAGTCTGAAGGGCATTTTCCTTATCAAAGCCCCAAAGGCAGGGAAGGAAAGTTTTGTTCCCATTTGACAGGTGAGCAAATTGAAAAGCTTAGGAAAGAAGAGAGTTGTCTAGAGTCATACAATTGGCAAATTTTAGCAATGGGTTTTGAGCCCAGATCAGGCTTCAGTCAACTATATTCCATAACCACTGGGGTTTTTAATACTATCAACGAAGAGTTGTTACAATAGCATCCATTCCTCAAACCTAGCTTTTACCCACCCTTTGAGGCCTAGTTTGGATCCCAGTTCTGTCATGGAACTTTTCTGGAAGGATTAGAGAATCAAAGAGTGAGCATGGACCTTGACACAGGTAGCAAACAGGGCACTTGGACTTGGAGTCAGAGTTGGAAGAGACCTCAGCAGCCATAGAGTTCAATCTTCCCATGAAAGGAACCCCCTACTGTAACACAGCTGAGTGGTTGTCTTCTTGAAGACTCCAAGGAGGAGGAACCCACCACCTCTCAAGGCAGCCCATTTCACTTTGGGGAAGCTCCAAGTGTTACCAAGATTTTTCCTGACTTACAGACTAAATTTGCTTTTTTTCCAAGATTCACCCATTGCTTCTAGTCCTACCCTCCAGTGATAGACAAAACATTTAACTTCCCTGGCACAGAATACATTTCCAAAGAACTGAAGACAGCTGTCATGCTCCTCCTAAGTATTCTCTTCTCCAAGATGAACAACCCTAGTTCCTTTAGCTGATCATCATATAGAATTAAGTCCAGGTCCTTCGTTATTCTGGTTGGCCTCCTGTAGATATTTCCCAGTTTATCAGTGTCCTTCCAAAACTATGGTACATAGAACTGGACATAATACTCCATGTTTAGTCTGCTCAGGACAAAGCACAGCAGGGCCATCGCTTCCTAATTCTTGCAATCTCTTTCTCTCTTAAGGTGGCTCAAGACCTTGTCCACTTTTTTTTTGGCTGCCATATGTTGACTCATACGGTGAGTCAACATATGCCATATATTGAATTTGTAGTCTACTAAAACCTCTGGATCTTTTTCAGACAAGCTTATATCTAACCATGGTGACTCCATCTCGTACCCTAGGGCTTGAAGTTAGAAAGAAAAGGTAGTGGTACTTTCTCTGGCTCTGCCAAAGAGAAGTGGAATGCTGTAAATGCCAGCTGCTGAGATAGATAGATCACTTTAGTCCCCCAAGCCCACAGTTCTCAAACTTTTGGGTCTGAGGACCCTTTTACAATCTTAAAAATTACCAAGGACCCCAATGAGCTTTGTTTATGAGGGTTATGTCTATTGACATTTACTATACTAAAAACCAAAACTGATAATTTAAAAAATATATTCATTTCTCAAATCATTTAAAAATAACAATGCTAAATTCATTGCATGTTAACATAAAAAAATCTTTATGGAAAAACACTACATTTTCCAGAACAAAAAATAATGAGGAGTGGCATTATTTTGTATATTTTTGCAAATCTCTTTACTATTTAGCTTAATAGAAAACAGCTAGATTTTCTCCATAGACAATTATGTATTATCCTTACACACAATAATGTGGGAAAGGATCTGCTAGTGTATTAAATCTGTTGTGATATATCATTTTGGTTGTACATGAAGAACATTTGGACTCACAACAGACATGTGCTTTGAAAAAGGAATATTTAAATAAGTTAATAATGCCTGAGTTTTGTTATGAAAAATTTTTTACCTTGATGACCCACTGAAAAGGTATCAAAGCCTCTAGGGCTCTGTGGACCCTCCTTTGAGAACTGCTGCCCCAGAAGATTCTCCCACTGGGAAAAAAATTGGCTTTACTAGTCAATTGGGCTATTCCAAGTTGCAGGACCATGGTCCTCCTTAGTGCAAGCAATGGCATTCGATGATTCCAAGGGCCATGCCACAATGAAGCCATTACCAGCATTCCTAAGGCTAGTTGGTAATTCAATTCAGTAAATATTTATAAAGCCTGCATTGAAGTGTATGTGAAAGGTCCTGTACATGATACAACTAAATGAAAAAGTAGGAGAAAAGTCTCATTGGCCTCTAGCTCCTAAGCCTGGCATTCGAGTCCTCTGCAATTTGGTAACGTTCCACCTTTCCAGCCTTATAGAGTTCCTTCCACATAATCAAGCAAGTAAGCATTTATTAAACACTTTTTAGGTTCTGGGAATATGTGTGTGTGTGAAGTCATCGTGGAGAAGGGGTCCACCTTCCTCATCTTTACCAGCAACAACTACTAAATAACTGTCACCAGTCAACAGGCACAGGCCAGCCCTCACAGCCACCATGTGGGGAAGCTCCTTTTGTGAAGAACAGGCCAGTCATCCCTACCAACTGCCAACCAACTACAACTCACAGGACAGAGAACCCAGCCTTTCTAAAGGAGCAAGGCACTCCAAGGGAGAGCCAGGAAGTAGCCAAGCAAAGTCAAACCATCACCACCACCACCTTGAGCACCAGCTCCCCTCAGACCCTAACAGAGACAGCCCAGGACCTTGGATCCACAAGCCTTTAGAATAGCCAGGCTTTCTGCCATGTCAAATGGTTCAACGTCAGAAACTGATATGATTTTATCAGTGGAAATGACCTTTTAAAAGGTGCGGCCATCTGCTTTGACACTGTACCCTAAGCATCCCATGAGGCCTTTCTATCTGACTGACAACTGAAACCTTCCATATGTGTTGTGTATTCCATTAAAATGTGAGCTCCTGGAGAGAAGGGACTGTCATATTTTTCTATTTGTATCTCTAGCACTTAGCACAACGCTTTACAAATAGTAAGCCCTTAATAAACGTTTCATGCATTCGCTCATTCATATAGAAAAGATATATAAAGCAATCCAAGCAGATAAAGCAGACAGCCTCAAGGGGCAGGCACTAGGAGCTAGAGGCCTGGAGAAAGTTCCACATAGAAGGAAGTGCTTGAGCTGGGTCGTGAAGGAGACAATGAATTTCAACAGGCAGAATAAGGGGAGAAGCGTTCCGGGCATGAGGAACAGTCAATGCAAAGTCACAGAGATGGAGGAACATGGGATCACAGATTTAGATCTAGAACTGACCTCAGAGGTCATTTAGTTCAACCCCCTTATTTTGCAGTTGAAGAAACTCCAGAGAAATTAAATGATTTGTCTGAGGTGACTTATCATGTGTAAGAGACAGCAAAAGGCTAACTCAGCTGGATTGTAGGGTGTGGGGGGAGTAAAGTGTAATAAGGTGTTCTGCAAACTAGATGACTTTCTGTCTCCAAAATGTGCCCTGGACTTTATCCTTGGAAAGTCCTACCTCTCCATGTCCCACTTTTAACCTGAGCAATTTCCCTCATCTTTTCAAACCCAAATGCCACTTCCTCCAAGGAGTTTTCCTATCTCATCCCAGTCATTTATGCCTCTTGCATGCACTTATTACTTAAAAATTGTCTATTATCCCTTTTGGGGCTAAGTGCTAGAGGTACAAAGTATGTAAAGGTGTTTAATAAATGCTTACTTGTTTGATTATGGACTCTAAGGCTGGAAGGGTGGATGGAATGGTGCCAAGCTGCAGAGGACCTTGAATGCCAGGCTTAGGAGCTGGAGGCCAATGAGACTTAAAACCTTTCCCTAAATCCTGCCATTCCATCAGTCTTTTATATCACATCTCTCTTCTCTTTCTCAGCCCAACTCCTGAAACAAAGCTGTCTACATTCACTGCCTTCACTTCTTTTCTTTCCTTTCACTCCCTTCTCAACCAATGTTTCTAACTTCAGGGCTCAAGTAAAACTGCTCTCTCAAAATTAACTTTTTAAATGAATGCTTTTTTATTTTATAATAAACAAACACTTATTTTCTCTTTCTCTCACTTCTTCCCATGGGGGGGGAATCCTTATAAGAAATATGCAGCCATCTCTTAATTGCCAAATCTGATGACCCCTTTCTCAGTCCTTAGCCTTCTTAATTTATCAGTTGCATGTGGCACTCTTGATTACCCTCTCCTTTAAAGGCTTCTACAACCTAGCCCTAACCTATCTATCCAGGCTCATAGCTTAGCCTTCAGTCTTCCCTCCTGTACTCTTCAATCCAGCCACTCTGACCTTCTCTTTCTTCCTCATCAATGACACTTCATTTCTCTTCTCCAAGCATTTACCCTGGATTGTACTCCCTATTCACTTCTAGCTTATAGACTCTCTCTTCTTTCAAGGTCAATCAATTAAGCACCTATCATGTTCCAGGACTGTTCTAAGCACTGGGTCCCTTCATGTAGAAGAAGCAGCTCAAGCAACATCTTTTACATGAATCCTTTCCTGATCCCCTCCCCCCCCACCTGCAAGTGCTCTCTCTCTCCCAAACGATCTTGTCTTGAACCACTTTGTATGTATTTGTACTTAATCTCTCAGTATTTATTGTGTATAGACATAAACGTACTTGCGGCATCCCCAACATCTGAACTCCTTGAGGCAAGAATGATTTTTTTTTTGCTTTGGAACCCCCAGTGCCTAGCACAGTGCTTGGCACATTGGAGATGGTTTATAAAAATAATTTAATTCAACAAGCATTTATTAAGCATCCACTTAGGGGCAGCTAGGTGGCACAGTGAGTAGAGCACCAGCCCTGGAGTCAGGAGGACCTGAGTTCAAATCCAGCCTCAGATACTCGACATACTTACTAGCTGTGTGACCTTCGGCAAGTCACTTAACCCCAATTGCCCTGCCTTCCCCCCTCCAAAAAAAATGTCCATTTAGTGGACAGTCTAAAAGGCACTGTGTAATTCCCATCCTTGGAATTTACTTTGTAGGGGATCTAAGCCAACCATCTTTCATTCTTCTCCCAGCTGTTTCTGACTCTCAGGACTTTGCCATCATGCCCCTTTGTTGGTATCTTCCCCCTCCACCCACCCCCCACTTTTCAGCTCCTTTCTAAGTGCTGTCTTCTCTCATCACAATGTAAATTCATTGCGGGCAGGGACTATCTGTCTTTATTACCTGAAGCTGAATCCCTATTTCTTAGCACACTGCCTAGTACATAGTATGTACTTAATAAATGCTTGTTGACTGACTGCCTGAGGAACATGTACACAAATATGTGGAGAGAGAGGTGGGGGAGGGAGGAAGAGAGAGTGAGAGAGACAGAGACAGAGAGAGAGGGGGGAAGAGAGGAAGAATAAGTGAGTGAGAGAGAGAAGAGAAAGAGAGAGTGGGGAGAGACAGAGACACAGAGAGAGAGACAGAGAGGAGGGAGACAGAGAGAGAGAGACAGAGACAGAGAAAGAGAGGGAGGGAGGGAGAGAGAGAATAAATGCAGAATAATTTCAGGTGGACCACTTAGGGAAGGTCTCTTACAGAAAGGGGCCATTGAATAGAGCCTTGAAGGGTGCAAAGGATTCTAGGAAGTTGAGGTGAGGATGGAGTGCATTTCATTCTGGTGATGGGAAATAAAATGTCATATACAGGTCACAGTAAATGGATCAGAAGAGTTTGTGTGTTGGAATAATTTGTAATCAACCTGGAAAATAGGTTGGAGTTAAATTTTGATGGGAATCTGACACAGCAGGCATGATATTCAGCCCTTCTAGGATCCGTAATTTAATCTGTGTGGGTCCTCACTTTCCTGAAACTCACCACACATGCTCCATGCTTTGGTTGATAGTCTTCATGAGTTGCTATAGCTGAAAAATTCTCTTGGTGGTCAGCCCTCTGCTAAACTTCTTAGAATTCAACTGGTCCTTGGACAACAGACATACCCACCTGTCCCCAGAGACTCTCCATCTTAGTTGGACCTTCCAGAATTTGGGCTTTGCTCGAGACTACTTTTATTCCACAATGAGCTATTAAAGAAAGGCTTTAGTAGAGGCCAGTCTTTGTCATTTATCCTATTAACTTGTACTATCTGAAACCCTGATCATTCCCAGGATCAGGTTATAAGATCATAGAAAACTGCCTGCCTTCCTTCAGATTTCCAACACAAATAGAGATGCGGCAGGTCAGAGAGGGAAAAGACAAAAACATACTAGGTTCATGATCCCTACAGAGAGAGTGATAAGCTGAGAAGATCCAACAGCCCCAGATCCATCCATCCCATCTCTCCTGTTTCTGTCCAACTTCCACAGCTGTCTAATGCAGTGTGCTTGGAATAAGCACATTAGCATGGGCCAATCTGTGCATTTCCTTTCAACGTGATAACAGGAGCACAGACAGGGAGATTGACAATGATAGCTGCCGGCTCAATTGGTAATAGGAGGGAGGCAGATATCTCCTGTATCGCTCTATGCCACAGCTTCCCGGGCAAGGCTCAACGCAAGCAGGAACATGCCAAGAGCCTTCAGGCCTCCACTGCATGAGCCACAAATGACAGATGAACTATGTTTATCTGCTCTGGTTTGGATAGAGAAGCTATCTTGGCCCACATGATGTTCTGATTGGATGAGAAAAGAAAGAAAAACGTTGTTCCACCACCTCCACTTTGAAGCCCCTAGTCTCAGTTTAAAAAAAAAGATCCATGAAGGCTTAGGGGTCCTTTCAATTTGGGAATGAGGTCATCAGTATACAGTATACGAAGGTCAGGCTTCTACGGCAAGTCCCCTAGTGATTCCTGCCAAGGAGTCCCTTGGCATCGGTGACCTCATACTCCCATGCACCAGGTCAGATTCTTTAGAGGGAACAGCATTGACTCCTGGGATTTGTCGGTGCTCCGTTTACAGAACCCCTCTGGATATCTAATCTTGTCCTGGATATGAGAGGATATATCACAAGCAAACTTTGCTTTAAATAATCCCAATATATGGAAATCCAAATTCATGTATTTGTTACACATTGGCTATATGCAAGACTCTGCTAGTCTCTGGGATACGCAAAGAACTATGTTCCTTGCCCTCAGGGAGTTTATGATCTTGGCTATTTTAGCACTCGAATACATCCAAGAGCTGACTGATATGGGCCCTTCTACCATCAATACTGGTCACAAATCCTTTGTTCTTTTTTGTCCTGTGTATTTCTTGTCCACATTTTATAAATCCTTCGCAGATGCTTCACTCTATATGGTGGAGGCCTTCTTCTGGTTCTGTGAATATCTTGAGGATCATTAATTCAACCATTAACAAGCATTTATTAAGCACCTACTATATACCACACACTGTGCTAGGTCTTGGAGATTCTAGGGCAATGAGCTGTCCATCTCGTTATTCTTCATTCTTACAGCTTGCATGGCCACTTTCTTTCCCAGCTATACATGTGCCAGGTGTCCTTTATGCCATTTCTTTTATACAACTTGTCACTGGTGACATGTTGCATACTTATTTATACCTATTAGGTGTATTTCTCTCCTATGATTTTAATTTTTCTAACCCTAATGTGGTTCAGCTTTACAGTTGTATAGCATGAGGGGGGAAATGCAAAAGATGGCCCTTTGCAGAAGGCAGCAGCTTGTGATCATTGAAAACTCTGCACTGTTTCCCACATGGGATCTGGCCTGTTCATTTTTTCTTGCTCTATTTTGGTCTTAGCTTATTATGCATCTGCAATGTGTGTTCAATATAGACTCACTCACCGGCCCACCCCTCCAGTTGTATGAAATTGTCTAGATAGCATGCACTCTTCATCCATCTCATTTGTCCTGTGTGGATAGCCAGGCTAATTTTTTTAAGGAGCCAAGGATTTCATTGAGGAGATTCTGCAGTGTTTTAGTACCTGATACAATCAGCACACTATCATCTACAAACAGCAGCATACGAAGAACCTCTCTTTCTATAGAGAATCCCTTTTCCATGTGGATTTTGTAGTGGTGACCTTTATTGGTCATATAATTTTCCTGTTTGATTCTTTATTTGATATTGGTAGGAATGGAGACTGAGCCTATAATTTTATTGGTATAATGAATTCCCCTGGAGGGAGGGGATTCCCTTTGCCAACATGGGTTGGCGCATTCTTTGTAACTTATAATTTGGCATCTCTAAATTCAGAGAGTTGCCCAGAGCACTGAATCACTTTCTCAGAGTTACTCAGCCAGTGCATGTCAGAGGTGTGACTGGAATTCAGACCTTCTTGGCTTGGAATCCAGTTCTCTATCATTATGCCACGCTGACTCTCTTGATATTGAGCATCAAAGGAATGTTGAACAAAGGTATCTTGTGGGCACATTTATCATGCACCCTTCTATATTCTTTTTTTTTAATTAAATTTATTTATTTAATATATTTAGTTTTCAGCATTGATTTTCACAAGAGTTTGAATTACAAATTTTCTCCCCATTTCTACCCTCCCCCCCACTCCAAGATGGCATATATTCTGGTTGCCCTTTTCCCCAGTCAGCCCTCCCTTCTGTCAACCCACTCCCCTCCCATTCTCTTTTCCCTTCCTTTCTTGTAGGGCAAGATAAATTTCTATGCCCCATTGCCTGTGTATCTTATTTTCTAGTTGCATGCAAAAATATTTTTTTTGTTTTTGAACATCTGTTTTTAAAACTTGGAGTTCCAAATTCTCTCCCCTCTTCCCTTCCCACCCACCCTCCCTAAGAAGTCAAGCAATTCAACATAGACTACATGTGTATCATTATGTATAACCCTTCCACAATACTCATGTTGTGAAAGACTAACTATATTTTGCCCCTTCCCAACCCATCCCCCTTTATTGAATTTTCTCCCTTGACCCTGTTCCCTTTCGAAAGTGTTTGTTTTTGATTACCTCCACACCCATCTGTCCTCCCCTCCATCATCCCTCCCCCTTTTTTATCTTCTTCCCTCTTCTTTCCTGTGGGGTAAGATACCCAATTGAGTATGTATGGTATTCCCTTCTCAGGCCAAATCTGATGAGAGCAAGATTCACTCATTCCCCCCTCACCTGCCCTCTCCCCTTCTCCCACAGAACTGCTTCCTCTTGCCACCTTTATGCGAGATAATCCACCCCATTCTATCTCTCCCTACCTCCCTCTCTCAATATATTCCTCTCTTATCCCTTAATTTGATTTTATTTGTTTTAGATATCTTTCCTTCATTTTCAACTCACCCTGTGTCTGCTCTCTCTCTCTCTACAAATATATATACACACACATATATATATATATATATATACATACACACTCACATACACATATATATATACATAAACATATATATATATATATATATATGCATATTCCCTTCAGCTACCCTAATACTGAGGTCTCATGAATCATACACATCATCTTTCCATGTAGGAATATAAACAAAACAGTTCAACTTTAGTAAGTCCCTTGCAATTTCTTTTTGTTGTTCTTTTTCTTGATTACCTTTTCATGCTTCTCTTGATTCTTGTGTTTGAAAGTCAAATTTTCTGTTCAGCTCTGGTCTTTTCACTGAGAAAGCTTAAAAGCCCTCTATTTTATTGAAAGTCCATATTTTGCCTTGGAGCATGATACTCAGTTTTGCTGGGTAGGTGATTCTTGGTTTTAATCCTAGCTCCATTGACCTCCAGAATATCGTATTCCAAGCCCTTCAATATCTTAATGTAGAAGCTGCCAGATCTTGGGTTATTCTGATTATGTTTCTGCAATACTCAAATTGTTTCTTTCTGGCTGCTTGCAGTATTTTCTCCTTGATCTGGGAGCTCTGGAGTTTGGCGACAATATTCCTAGGAGATTTCGTTTGGGGATCTATTTGAGGAGGCGATCGGTGGATTCTTTCAATTTCTATTTTTCCCTGTGGCTCTAGAATATCAGGGCAGTTCTCCTTGATAATTTCTTGAAAGATGATATCTAGGCTCTTTTTTTGATCATGGCTTTCAGGTAGTCCAATAATTTTTAAATTCTCTCTCCTGGATCTATTTTCCAGGTCAGTGGTTTTTCCAACGAGATATTTCACATTGTCTTCCATTTTTTTCATTACTTTGGTTCTGTTTTATAATATCTTGATTTCTCATCAAGTTGCTAGCTTCCACTTGCTCCAATCTAATTTTTAAGGTAGTATTTTCTTCAGTGGTCTTTTGGACCTCCTTTTCCATTTGACTAATTCTGCCTTTCAAGGCATTCTTCTCCTCATTGGCTTTTTGGAGCTCTTTTACCATTTGAGTCAGTCTATTTTTTAAGGTGTTGTTTTCTTCAGTGTATTTTTCAGTATTTTTTGGGGTCTCCTTTAGCAAGTCATTGACTTGTTTTTCATGGTTTTCACGCATCCTTCTCATTTCTCTTCCCAATTTTTCCTCTATTTCTCTAACTTGCTTTTCCAAATCCTTTTTGAGCTCTTCCATGGCCTGGGACCAGTTCATGTTTTTCTTAGAGGCTTTTGTTGTAGGCTCTTTGACTTTGTTAACTTCTTCTGTCTGTATATTTTGGTCTTCTTTGTCACCAAAGAAAGAATCCAAAGTCTGAGACTGAACGTGGGTGCGTTTTCACTGCCTGGCCATATTCCCAGCCAACTAACTTGACCCTTGAGTTCTTCAGCGGGGTATGACTGCTTTTGGAGTTAAGAGAACTATGTTCCATGCTTGGGGGGATGCGCCAGCTCTGCCACACCAGCACTTCTCCTTCCCCAAGAACCCCCAACCCAGACTGGACTTAGATCTTCAGCAGGCTCTTCACTCCTGCTGTGATCTGCCACTTAATTCCTCCCACCACGTGGGCCTGGGGCCAGAAGCAACTGCAGCTGTACTTTTGTAGTTGCCCCACCTCCGCTGCCCCCGGGGCGGTAGCTGAACAGCGAACTCCTTCCACTTCCGCAGCTTTTCCCACTAACCTTCTCTGTTGTCTTTGGTGTTTGTGGGTTGAGAAGTCTGGTAACTGCTGCAGCTCACTGATTCAGAGCGCTAGGGCACACTCTGCCTGGCTCCTGCTCTGGTTGGTCCATGCTGCTCATGCTGGGCTCTGCTCTGCTCCGCTCTGCTCCCAGCTCCGTGCAGGATAGACCTCACCCAGAGACCATCCAGGCTGTCCTGGGCTGGAGCCCTGCTTCTCTCTGCTGTTTTGTGGGTTCTGCAGTTCTAGAATTGGTTCAGAGCCATTTTTTATAGGTTTTTGGAAGGACTCAGCAGGGAGCTCACGCTAGTCCCTGCTTTCCAGCTGCCATCTTGGCTCTACCCCTGTGCTTCACCCTTCTTTATTCTTAACACATGCATGGGCAACACCTTTGTAGAGGCAACAATTATTCACTTTACAACAGGAGTCTTTACTTTTTTAAAAGAGATTACCATGGGATTGTTTTACCCTAGCACCTTTAAAATAGAATCAATTTACAAAAATAAGATTTTTACCAGAAATTTAAAGGGAACAAAATGTCTGGTTAGGTTCAGTTTGGAGAATATTGTGATGTTTTGGATTAATTCTGATTCGATACTTTCAGAAAACATGGAGGACTGGTTCTGATTTGAACTATTTCTCTCTAGGAGTTACTTTGGGAAAAAATACATTATTTCAGGTCATGGTCCAATAACAAAATAATATTAACAAAACAATATTAGAGTCCAGTTTGGAGACAGCAAATGAGTGTGTTCGTTTTTCACCCTATTTCCCATTTTGGTTCAAAACTTGACTTTATTCAGCTTTTTCCAAAACATACCCACCTTCCAAAGTGAGGTTTATTCACACCATGCCATGGGTACCTTCTGGCTAGCAAGTCGTTGTAGCTCCTTCCTAAGTACCTAGTTTGATACAAAGGTAAGTAAGAAGAAATTGATTGAGTTTGAGGCTACCCAACAGTGTACATTTTATTGCCACCCCCCCCATTGCAATGATTATTTGAATGAACAGAGATCAGTGGATTAGTGTAATTCAATAGAAAGAACACTATATTTGAAACTAGAGCATCTCAGTTCAGATTCTGACCTGGCTACTCACTAAGAGTACAACCTCAATAGACTTCTGCACCAGGGCTATTGTACATATGAACCTTTGGATTTTGTAAGTGAGACCAGGGGCAGGTCTTAGTCAGAGGCTATAGCTACAGGTTCAATGCTGACAGGGCAGTTAGCACTGGGTGAAGCCCTCTGTGATGTAAATTGTTCTAGTCCTGAGGAACCAGAAGCAAGTAAGAGGTGAGCCGAGGGAGAAGCATCTAGTGTTTATCATTGTAGTAGAAAGCAAGCTGAGGTCATAGTCCAAGTGGGCAGAAATTAAGGTCAGCAATCAGAAACATCAGGATCTAGAAGGCAAAAAATGGAAAGTGTAGTCTTAGGTCAGGGAAAAACCCAGTGAATCTAATCCAAGTCAAGTTGGTCCGTTAGCACTTACTAAGGACCTCAGTTTCCTCATCTGTGAAGTGGGGAGTTGGACTAGATGTTCACTAATACCCCTTTGGCTCTAAATGTGTACTAGGCATGCTATTTGGTACTTGGAGTAAAAAGACAAAACCCCTAAAGGATCTGAGCTCATACAAATGGTATTTCCCTCAATTTTGTTCCCTTAGCATAAAAAATATGCCCAAATCCTTTTGAGCCCTACCTAGTGTTTTTAAGTCCAATGGGCTCCCCACCTTTCCCACTCCTCTCTCCTCAATCTTTTGTGAAAGTTTAGGTTGTGGGCAGCTCCCAGCTGCCTCTAGCCTTTGTCACATGGGAAACAGCCGAGTTCCAGAGGTGGCAGACCAACACAGTTCCAATATTCTACAAGGCTATGAATCTAATAGTGTGCTAGATGGAATATAGTCAGATTCCAAATTGTGTGTGTTTTAAAAGAGTTTTAAATGAATTTTTAAATCCCCAAACCCTTTCTGAAACAGAAAGCTCAGTGTTCGAGGACCAGCTGCCCTGGAGTGAGTGATCAGTGAGGCAAGAAGTGTCTTTGAGAAAGAATGGAAGGAACAAAAATAATTTCCTCTCCTATTCACTCCACCCCCCACCGATTCCTCCCACCCCACAAGGCCCATGCCACAAAAATGACAGCAGAGATTGAGGTCCAACTTTCCGATGGAGTTCACCTCTGGCCCTGACACCAGCCATGGCATGTGGGAGCCTCTGTGGAGGATTTTTCAGAGAGACAAGAAGAGAGAGTGTGACAGGAGGTCGGTAATGGAGGCACATTAACCTTAAAAGAAAGTGTTTGCTGCAGAGCCCAGCGACAGAGAGGATGATGGGAGGCTTTGATGTATAGCCTCTCTGGGCCGTGCCCATAGGAAGAACCTCATAAATTTGGTGTGATCTCCCTGTCATGAGAGAGCACATACTGCATGGTGGGATTCTGGGGGGATTTCTGATTGGATGACCTGTCCTCCTGGCTTCAGACTGTTAACATTTTCAGTGAGTATGACCTTTTACTTCTAATTGTAGACACCTGAAGTCTTCTTCCTTTCTCTGAGGTCTGCCATTACAGATTGTGAATGATTCCAGCCAATTGCTTAAAACCCAAATCCTTGAATGAGGGACAGTCATTGTTGACACGGTGCCTTCCACCACCAACAACCCAACTCCTATCCTTAGTATCATGTAGTAGGAAGAACCTTCTAAGTGGGACACTCAGGTTTGTGGGATTTACAGCTGGAATATATTTTTAAAATGCAGACTATCAGACCTGGAAAGCCCCTTAGAGATGGCTCTGGAGTGAGAGTACCTGGATTTGGATCCTGGCTCAATCATGCACTACCTGGATCATGCTTGGTGCTTTAGTTTCCTTATCTATGAGATACTGGGGTCGGAAATAAGGTCCCTTCCAGATCTATGATCCTATAACCCCCTCATTTTATAGAGAAGGAAACTGAGGCCCAGAAAAGAGAAGTAGCTTGCCCATGGACACACAGGTAAGAAAAAGCAGAGCTAGGATTTGAACCCAGATCTTCAAACACTTGGGGCAGCTAGGTGGTGCAGTGGGTAGAGTGCCCAAACTGGAGTCAGAAAGACCCATCTTCATGGGTTCAAATCTGGCCTCATTACTAGCTATGTGACCCTGGCTAAGTCACTTAACCCCATTTGCCTCAGTTTCCTCATCTATAAAATGAGCCAGAGAAGGAATGGTGAACCACTTCAGTATCTTTGCCTGGAAAGCCCCAAATGGGGTCACAGAGAGTCAGACAAAACTGAAATGAGTGGACAGCAACAAACCAGCTCTGGTGCCCTTCCCATTGTTCTATGCCTTTACTCATTCTGTGACTACGGCTGCCATAGCACCCCCCCCAAAAAAATCTCAGTCTACAAAATGTGATTTTTATTGTCTGTCTTACACGGTTGCTAGGCAGGAAAGGCTTTGTAAATCTTAAAGCCACAGTATTATTGTTATTAAAAATAACATTCCCGAAAGTGGAAAGAATGGTCTGTCTCCTGTATAGCAGGCACAAGGAAGCGTAGCATGAATGCAATACCTAGTGTTCTTAAACTGGCAAAGCCCTTGCAATTACCCAAGTTGGCCTTCTGATGGGGGGCTCACAGAACTTCTAGAAAGAAGGTGAGACAGGAATTATTAGCTCTATTTTGTAGATGAGGAAATTGGGGAATAACTGATTCCCTCAAAATCACTGGTTATTGGAATGCACAGAAATCAATGGATTAATGTGAATCAGCAGAAAGAACACTAGATTTGAAGGCAGAGCATCAAAGTCATACAGAAACTAAGGGGATGATACTCTATAAAGCTAAGGGTGCTACAGAAACATGACTTTTGAAGAAAGGCAGTGGAAAGAATACTGGTCTTGACATTAATGAGTTCAAATCCCGTTTCTATTTTTGTTCTTTGTGTGATATCAGGTGACATCAATTATCCTACTGGGCCTCAGTTTTCCCTTCTGTATAAAATAAAAGGCTTGAACTCAATGATCTCTAAACCCATGAGCCAATGATTGGAAAGCCTCTCATATTTAAAGAAATCCCTGACAACTAGCCTGTACTGTATCCAAGAGGTAACTGAAAGAATCAGCCCTTGACATCTTCGGTGTCTTTTTTTTTTTTCATTTATGTGCAGCTTCCCTGGACTTCAACTCGAAATCCTAGGTTGCCACTTCCTACCTATGTGACCCTTGAGAAAAGTGTATGACTTAACTCTAAAACCCCTCCCAGCTCTAAATCTATGATTGACTCTATCATCCTCTCCTTTATTTGGACTTCAACGTTCTCATCTGTGAAAATGGTAAAACAAAAAAATGCTTCTGATGGTCTTCAGCGACCCTTCCAATCTATGGTTGCTGTGGTCCTCCGACATCTTACCAAGTAATTGTCTAGGCGGTTCCCCTCATCCTTCCCTCCCCTTCTCTCGATATCTTTGCCCTCCCAGCTATGGCTGCCGTCCCAGGGGTCGGGTGGAACAGCAAGGCGGACCCCTCGCCCATTTAGACCCACTCCCTCCGGGGGAAGGAGCTGTCGCTTTGGGCTGATGTGCGGTTTCCGCTCGCGACTCCCCTGTTAACACAACCTCTTAGTGTAGCTGCTGATTTTGAGAATCATTTTGGAGGGCTCCAGTGGGCTGAAGACATAATTAATAGGGGGCTCTAGGCAGGTGCTAAGTACCTCCACCAGGCCTGGAGATCCGAACAATTGCTTTGTTTCCTCCTAGCCTTATCACCATTAGGTATTTTCGCTGGATAGAGATACAAAATAACGAGCCTTTACGGGCGGCCATTAAAGTGTCGTTTGTGCAACTGTGCATGAAGAGGCCTCAGATAACGGTCAGTGCTGGAGCAGAACTGAGTTGTTGAATCATAGCTGTCTCTACCGCACTTAAATCACATTCCCCAGTGCAGCCACGAGGGCTTTTATTAAAGGGGGAAGCATTCGCCTAGAGAACCGGATACCCCTCCCCAACCCAGAGGAAAGGAGGGCCGTGGTCTGCCCTGGTGGCCAGCCATCCCTGGATGGAGTTACTACACAATGGGCGACGTGGTCAGGAGGGAGCCTGGGGATGGGAATGGAGCCGGATGTCCGGGCTGACGATGTTTTAGAGTTACGTTGTTAAGAGTTGGAAGGGACCTGGGATATTGTCTATTCTAAACACCACTTTCACCACCACGTTTGAAAAAGGAGGCAAAAGAAGCCCAAAGCAGTTACATGACTTGCCCAAGATCACACGGTAAATCAGTTGCTCAAGCAAGGATTCAAAAAGCCTCCCTCGGCCTCAGTTTCCTCATCTGTCAAATCAGAGGGATCTGGACAAGATGAACTCTGAGCTCCCTTCAAGCCCTGGAAATCAATGTTCCTATGATCCTTAAAACCCAGGTCTCTTTTCTCCCCCTCTAGGGCTCTTTACACTAGATCGTGCATGCGTAATAAACCTGACTAGACACCGGTAGACCCATAGACTATCATGTCCATAATAAACCTGATTAGACTCATAGACCCCCGGGGATATCAGAGCTGAAAGTCAACTTAGAAACCATCTAGCCCAAAGATGTCAAGCTCATGACCCTGGGCTAGCAGCAGAACCAAATTAAAATACAAGTGGAGAAGGTCTAGCAAAATAAATACAAAATACAATACAACACACATAATGTTAGCTTGTGTTTTTCTAAATTAACATGCAGCCCTGCAGGGATCTGCTTCTGTTGAAAACTGACACCACTGATCTAGTCTATTCCCTTCATTTGATAGATGGGGAAACTGAGACCCAGAGTTTCTTGAGGGCAGGGACTGACTATTCTTTCTTTTGCATTTGTATCCTCAGTGCCTGCCTAGCACATTTTTGTGGTGGTTATCGTACAAATATAAGGTTTCCCTGGCACAGGGAATTCATGGTATCGACACATCCTCCAAAATGCAAATTAGCAACTTGTCTGTAACTTAGAGTTTTTGACAGTTGTTGATGGAGGCCAGGCAATGAGAGATTAAGTGACTTGCCCACAACCATAGAGCTAATGTGTATTAGGGCCAGGTCTTGACCCTTGAAGTCTTCTTGACATCAAGGCTGGCCCTCTTTCCTCTCCCCTCTACTTCCTCGCTTAATAAATGTGCTTGATGAATACTCTCTGAATTGCATTGTGGGAGCAAGTATTGACCGAGCAAGGCCTAGAACCAGCTCTCTTGATCCTGACCCATGAACATTTCCATGACACTGCTTTGTGTAACAAGTAATGACAGTGATTGTAATAATAATGAAGCTGGGGAAGGCAACATGAGTCAGCAGACTGTTGGACTTGGATTCAGAGGATCTGGTTTTGTGTCCCAGGCATGCCACCCATTCATTGCCTGTGTGACAGATATCACCTCAGTTTGCTCATCTGTAAACTGAGGGGGTTGAAACAGATCTAAATCTATGATCCTATCCCCTATAAAATTTGTTGTTCAGTCATTTCAGTTGTGTTTGACTCTTCATGATCCCATTAGGGGTTTTCTTGGCAGAGATATTGGAGTGGCTTGCCATTTCCTTCTCCAGCTCATTTTACAGACGAGGAAACAGAGGCAAACAGGGTTAAGTGACTTGAACAGGGTCACACAGCTAGTGAGTATCTGAGGCCAGATTTAAATTAGGGAAGATGAGTCTTCCTGACTCCAGGCCTGGCACTCTATCCACTCATCCAAATAGCTGCCCAACCTATAAAATTAGGGACACTCCACTGTACTGCTCTATCCCAGGGCTATCACAGAGAAAGAGGGATTGGATTTACTCTCAAAAAAAGAGAGGAGTTGGAGCAAGTGGGTGGGGGAGTTGTAGAAAGGCAGATTTGGGCTCAGGGTAACTAAGCACTTCCTCAGAACTGCCTTGGAAAGGAGTGAGTTTCCCCCTTCCTCACTGAAGGAACTCAGACAGAAGCTGGATGACTACTTGCCAGAAGCAGAGAGGGGATTCATTCCGTGGGTTGTGGTTGTGGTTTGTCCTTCATTCTCCAAGAGGACTATGACATCAGGGAGGTGATGACATGACTTGAGATTGAGTTTGATTTGAGCAAGGGAGCGCTGTGCGAGATCACCAGCCTCACTTTCTCCTCCAGAGCCCACATGTTAGACTAAATAAGATAAATGAAAAGGGGCTGTCTACGGTCCCTTCCATCTTTGGGAATCGATGGTTTGCCCAAGGTCAGGACCAATAAGCAGCAGAACAGATATTTCAACCAAGGAGTCTGGACTTCAGTCTGGGCCCTTTGCATTCCACCATTCAATCTTTGTAAAAGAAGAACAGAGTCTAATTCTCTTATTGTACCAATGAGAAAATGGAAGCCCAAAGAAGTAAATTTGGGAGGCATTGTGGCATAGTAGAAAGAGCCTGAGATTGGAGTCGGGGGTTGTTGCTGTTGTTGAGTCATTTCAATCATGTCCAATTCTTTGTGACCCCATTTGTAGTTTTCTTGACAAAGATGCTGGAGGGGTTTGCCATTTCCTTCTCCAGCTCATTTTACAGATGAAGAAACTGAGGCAAGCAGGGTTAAGTGACTTGCCCAGTGTCACACAACTAGTGTCTGAGTCCAGATTTGAACTCAGGTCTCCCTGACTCCAGGCCTGGCACTCTATCCACTGCACCACCCAGCAGGAGAGCTGGGTAAAAATCCCAGATCTGCCATTTTCTATGTGACCGTGAGCAAGTTACTTGACTACTCTACTCACAGATTTCTTCATTTGTAGTAATAACTGTCAAGGACATAGCACTTTAAGGTCTACCAAAGGCTCTTCCATACAACTCGAGTCTAGCCTCTATGTATGTGTAAGGTGAGTGGGAGTTTCAACCCTTTGGAGGACCCACAGGACCCATTAATTACATTGAGGCCAACCTGATGATTAGGAAGTTACTAGTTACATCTAAGGTCATTTCTAGGTCCAAATTTAGGATCTCATAACCTGAAACATAAGAAGAAATTGTTGTCTTTTATGAACATTACAGGTAATTCACTTCATAGTACCCAAATTCCCAGATGGGCCTGTGATCTTATCAATTTATTTGGAAGTTTCCTCCAATGATGAAGATGGTAACCATTCCATTTGTGCCCATCCTGTGTGAGACTCTTCTCTATGTCCTCCCATGGGATCGCCATGAGGAGTCCATGAATGTGCTGGGGTCTTTCCTTGTTTTCTCCTGAAATGGCCAGGAGATCAATGGAGGGTCCATTGTCCTTTGCCATACCTCGCCCTCACTCTTGACACATGACCAGCTCATCTTTTCCCATTGGTCATCTCCCTAATGTACCCTTTACTCCTTTAGAATTCCTCACTGATTATATAGAGCAATATCATGTGTATGGAACATGGTAGCTACTTAATAAATGCTTGTTGATTAATTAACTTGCTGTTTTAATGGCATTCTTATTTCTGAGAATGTAGGGAAAACTTCATATGATCATGTGGTACCACGGAGAGTGCTGGACTGGGCATCAGGAGGACGTGGATTTGAAACCTCAGTTATAAAATGGGTACAATCATAGCATCCACCTCCAATGATTCTGAGAATCAAATGAGATAATACGGGCAAAGTGTTTGGCAAACTCAAAAGTGCTTTATAAATGTGAATTGTTATCCTTTCACCTAATTTTGACAGAAGGAGAGGAGATAATGGTAGAATACACAATAGTGTGAAGGACTAGGGGTGAGCTATCCACGAGCTAGCCTAAGCTAGGGAGAGCAGGACAGATGAATGAGCTCAGTCTAGCAGGCCCAAGTGAGTGTCTGGAGGCTCTCCTGATAACGAAGGGGGCATCTTCATTGGGAAGGGTCCTTGGCCCTATGTAGAGTGAATCAGGATAATACAAGCTTGGCCCGGGGAGCTTGAGTTCAAGATTCCTGCTTCACTATTTACAATATTCATTATTTACTATTGACTATAGCTGTGACCTTGGGCGAGTTTCTTCTGGAGTTGACACTGACAATCTGCAACCTTTGGTGGGTCATGGACCTCTTTGGCGGTCTGGTGAAGTCTATGGACCTCTTCTCAAAGGATAGTTTTTAAACAATTGAAGGAAATCCTAAATTTTAGTTAGAGGTTAGGGAAAAACTTTTTTCATCCAAGTTCACAGACCACCCCTCTTTGAAATTTCTCCACAGACCCCAGTCTCATCAATAAGATGCCTCCCAGTGCTAAGTCCTGTGAAAAGGGGTAAAAGCTTGGGGGCCCTTGGCTCTAGCTTAATAGATCCAGGGCTGGAAGGAACCTAAAAGGTCATCTAATCCAATCTTATTTTTTATGTATAGGGAGACTGAGGCTAAGGAAATTTGGTGACTTGCTTGAGGTCACATGGATGAGTGTAAGAAGCAGGATATGATCCCAGGTCTTCTGATTTCATAGACAGAATCCTTTTCACCATAACCTGATCCTTCCCAGGAGTTTTCTTGTTGTTTGAGCTTGATAACCATCCCTGAGAGTATTTCCAAATCTGTATAATCTCTTTTCCCTTGTGAATAAGCTTTTACAAATGTGTTTGAGTGGTCTGGCCCATAAAGAGGCTGGAGAAAGAAGGAAAAGTGGAGAGTCATTTCTAGAAATGGCCACCAAGAGACAGTGCCAGAGGCAGAAGAAAGGTGAAGGCAATCAGGGATGGGATGGAGCTGAGCCCAGGGAACAAGGATGATTCCCAGAGGGCCAAATACCCAGGTCTGTGTCCTTCCCACCAAGGTCACACAATGAATCAGTGAAGCTGCCCCTTCTCCTTGCAGCATGACCTTGGGTCAGCGATGTCAGATTCCTGGGTCTCATTTTCTTCCACTAGAAAATAAGCTACTCACTCAGGCCCCAAACCCACCTGAGTGGGGCTGCCTGGGTGTAAGAAAGGCAATTAAGTGGTCTGAAGGCCTTGCAGAGAGGGGCTGTGCACTCAGCAGCATTAGCATGCTGATTTCACAGATGATTAAATTGAGACACAAAGAAATTAAATATCCTGCCTGCTGTGGAGGAGAGAGTCAGTGGGTGTGTTTTGGGCTCAGAGATGATGCAGAGTCAGGGATGCAGGCCTTGCAGGCTCTCCGTTCCTAGGGGGCCTTGGGAAGTGGAGCCAAGTGGCTTTCTCCTAATGCCCCAGATGTCTATCCCATTGGGAGCACTCAGGGATGGTAGGGACCTTCAAAATCTGCTCCACCCCCTTAGTTTCAGAGAAGGAGACCAGGCCTCAGAAGTGACTTGTCTGAAGTCACACAGATAGAGATGTGCCTCAAACCAGTAAGCTTTCTACTACACTATGACAATCCTCTCAGGACAGATCAGAGAGGAAAAATCAGTCACTAAAGATCTGCCCTCCGAAGATAGAAGGTTGTGGTGGTGGGAAGGCTTATATATACCTTGTCTTGATTTGGGCTACAGAGGGGATTACAGTTTGACCATTGGAAGGTATGTTTTTCCAGCAAAGAAACTGGGTCTCATATACCTACCAGAGTGTTTTCTGTTCCCACCAGTCTCAGACCACCCCCACCACAATGAGGCTTGTCCCATGTACAAGTCTGGACTCCTGTTTGGACTCCACCCTTTGCAGCCAGTAGCATGCTCCTTTTGGAGAGCCCCAGTGGAAAAAGATCTTCACCCTTCCGCATGAATTTGATTTTTGTAAACAGCCAGCAGTACTTCAAAAATTAGTCTGTTGGATACAGCGAGGACTCAATCTCAGTGATAATATCTATAGGGGATCCCCCCAAATTAGGTTTAGCTATGAAACAATTAAGTTGGTATTTTCATATGGTTTACAAATATAATACAATCTGGGGCCATTGGGGGGTTCATTCTAACCTTTTGTCAACCTATCCAGGTTCTTGTTGTAGGTATCAACCAGGCCCAGGACATTCTCCCTCCTCCTATCTACCAGCCCCAGACATTTTCCTTCCTTTTAATATCTGGATCACAGGCCACCCTTCTGCCCTAACCCCTTTCATTATGCTTCAATAAGCGTGTTGATGTGGCCTGAAACATGCTGACCTACTATTTCATCAACCTCCTCAGTTCTCATTACCTATGTCTTCACTATTCCTCCACTACAGACAGGGACCATTATACCCTTAATTTCACCATTAATTAGTCCATCAACAAACATTTATTAAGTGCTTGTTATAGACCTAAAACCATGCCAAGAAATGGGGATATAAAGGGAAAAACACAAAACTCTGCCCTCAAGAATACATTCTAATGGAGGAGATAACTGGTAAATAACTAGGTACATAGAAGACATATAGAGTGGACTAAGATAATCTGAACAAAGAAAGGTCTCCTGCAGAGGTTGGGTTTGAATTGAGACCTAAAGGAAGTCAGGGAAACAAATTTTCCATTTCCACCATCAAAACCTGAAATTCCTCTACTAGTCCCCAACCTCCTATCATTCTACCTCTTCCTACGCCTCCTGAACATAGTTTTCATTTTTATTGGGCGCTCCAATCTCCACACTGCCCAATTCTCTCCCAGGCTATAGTCTCTATTCTCTTCCCGATCTCAAACCTAAAATTACCCAATTCAACTTTACATTGACATCTATTCTTCAATCACTCCCTCCCTTATGCCTCATATTACTGCTCATGCCTTGTAAAACCTGAACCCTGAATGATTCCCCATTATGTGTCCCCTTTGATCCCAATCTCAATGCCACTCAATAGAGCTGGAAGAAGTCATGCAGCTATATCGACTGGGTCTGCTATAGATTTATGTTATGTTGTCACTACCAAAAAAGTGAACCGTTTTTGTTGTTGTTCAGCCATTTTTCAGTCTCACTTGACTCTTTGTGACCCCCTTTGGGGTTTTCTTGGTGAAGATACTGGAGTGGTTTGTGATTTCCTTCTACAGCTCATTTTACAGATGAAGAAACTGAGGCAAACAAGGTTAAGTGACTTGCCCAGGATCACACAACTAATAAGTGTCTGAAGGTGGATTTGAACTCGGGAAGATGAGCCTTTTTGATTCCAAGCCCAATGCTCTATCCATTGTATCCAATGTACCACCTTCTGTAACTGACTGTACCAAAATTTCTTTGCTCTACTTGAGCTTTCCACACAACCACTTCCTCTCCCTCTCCACAGAGGAGCTCACTTTATATCTATTGAGAAGATAGATACCACTTGCCTCTTCTCCCCTAATTTATATTTCAAAACCTCTTGACATCATCCTGCTCATTCTCTCTTCTGCTCCAGTCTCTGATGAAGAGGTGACCTTCTCTTTGCTGGGGCCAGCCCCTCTACTCATAACCTTGATCTTCTCTCTTTCCAAATTCTCTAGCAAATTCTGTCCACAATTATCCCCCCACTTCCACTTAACTTAAATCTCTCCCTATATTCTGGCTCCTTCCATGCCTCTGGCAAATAACCCAGCTCTCTCTCATAAATTTAAAAACCTTCACTTGACTCTTACCAACACGTTGTCCTATATATCTCTCCTCCCTTTCACAGCTAAACTCCTAGAGCAAGCTGTCTGGAGATACTGACTTCACTTTCTCTTCTCTCCCTCACTTCTCAGTCCCTTGCAATCTGGTTTCTGACCTCATCACTTAACTGAAATTGCTCTCTCCAAAGTTACTGATGAGCTCTCAATTGATAAATGTAATGGTCTTTTCTCAATCCTCATCCTTCTTGACCTCTTTGAAGCATTTGACACCATTGACCATCCTGTCCTGGATAATGTCTCCTCTATTTTTCATGACACTTTTTTTCTCTTTCTCCTCTATGTCTAGCTGTTTCTTTTCAGGTTTTTTGTTAGACCCAGATCATTGCCCTGCCCCTCTCCCTTCCTGTTGGTGTACCCCAGAGATCTATCCTGAGCCCTCCTGTCATCTTTCTCAAATACTTCCCCTTCATTTGTCTCATCAGCTTCCTTGGGTTCAATCATTATTTGTATGCAGCTAATTCCCGGATCTATGTATCCAGCTCCAGTCTCTCTCCTGAGCTCCAGTCCCTCATCACCAACTGCCTGTTGAGTATTTCCAGTTGGATATCCTGTAGGCATCTCAAACTCAATTGTCAAAATAATACTTTGTCTCTTACCTCAAACCCATCCATCTTCCAAATTCTCCTGTTTCTGTCAGGCATATCACCATCTTTCCAAATACATGATTTCATAATCCTCGAGTCATCTTCAACTCTTTGCCCTCCCTTACACCCTGCATCCAGTCAGTTGCTAAATCTGGTTGATTTTTTACCTCGCCATACATCTGGAGGCTTTTGTAAATACTAACACAACTATAACATGAAAAACACATGAGTAATTTCTTCTAGCTCTAGATGCCAATTGAACCCAGTGATAACTGTTTTTCTTCAGCCATAAAACCTTTTCTTCACCAGAGCAGGAAGTGTGTGAGAACTGGAATGAGTAGTAGATACATCTTAATTGTAGGTGTCTCAAAGGGATCTCAGAGATCTTCATGGATTTGGGGTAGATGGAAAAGACTTCTCCGAAGAAGTGGAACTTAATATCTCATTTCTGGAGTAGATGCATCCCCAAGTCTATGAAATGACTTTGGAGCTTTTGTCCAAGACTCCAGGATAGTCTAGAACAGGAAGGGACCTTAAGAATTATCCAGTTCAACCCCCTTATTTTACAGATGAGTAAACTGAGGCCCAGAAAGATTAAGTGACTTACCCAAAGTTTCCCAGTTAGTGCAGTAAAGCAGACAAATGTTCTCTCCCAAATCAACCCCTACCCCTTTATGTGGCAGAACAGTGGATCAAAGTGACCTGACATGCATGGATTTTTACCTTCCTCTCCCAGAAAAATATTTGCTTACCAATAACTAACACAGCAGTAAACGGACCTGTGGTACATGTCTTCCATAGCTGATCTTGGCATGAGGTGTTCCACAAAGATCCTGTCCATGAAATTAGCACTCTATAATGACTTCTTGTTGAGCATCCTAGAATTGAAGGCTGTTGCCTCAATAGAATGTCAATCAGCTATTGGTTAATTGATAAGATAGAGTTAGAGTCTATTTGATGGACCAAAACTCTGAGTCTGTTACTCATTGGTCTTGAGTGAGGGGCTATTTTAAAAATCTTAGTTACTATCTCCAGTAATATTTTATTGCTAAGTTTGGGACTAATTAATTAGTTAAGTAATGAATCAAACATTGACTAATTGCCTGTTATGTGCTGAACACTGCCAGATACTGAGGATACAAAAACAATAATGAAATAACCCCTGCTTTTGAAAAGCTTACATTCATCAGTGAAAATACATTTACACAAATAACTAAATATAAAATATATATATACATATATATATATGTATATATAAAGTATTATGGGAAGAAAGGGCGCTAATAATTAAGAAAAGACCTCCTACAAGAAATGGCATTTGATCTGTGCCTTTAAAGAAGCTGGAGATTCTGGGAGCTGGAGCCAAAGAGGGAAAGCATTCTAGGATGGTATGGGGAGATAGCCTTGCTAAGGCATGGAGGTGGGAGACGAATATTGGGTATAGAGAGCAGCAAGGGGCCAGTAAGACTGGAGTATAATGTGTGAATGAGAATAATGTGTAATAAGCAGGAAAGGCTGGCTATAGCCAGATGGTGAAGAGACTTAAATACTATATAGATCCCTTTGCATTCAGGCTGCTTCTTCTCTTGTTTGACTTTCAATCAGCTAATCAGTCAATCAACACTTCTTCATGAATGATGAGACTACAAAAAGTCTTATACCTGTAGAACATATACGTGAAGTAGAAGGGATTTTAAAGGCTGTCTAGTCCAATCTCTTCATCTTATAGAGTAGGAAATTTGGGAGAATGGATGAGAGAAGAGGGTAAGATTACTTAAAATCATTCCTTGTGAGAAATACCTAAAGGCAGCTATCATGCTCCTCACTGAGTTTTCTCTTCTCTAGCCTATCATACTGATTTTCTTCAACACTTCTTCACACGATATGAACTCAAGGCCATCCTTTTTACCCACCTCTGGACACTCATCAGCACATCAATACTCTTCTGCCTTGCCCCATATTGAATATGATATTCTAGGTGCTGGTGGACCTACAGAGTAGCATACCACTGAACTAAATGATCCCTAATGTCTCTTCAAGCTTTAAATCCCATGATCCCAAAGAGCATTAGGAGTCTCCTGCTTTCACACAAAGTCAGATGTAAACAAGTGGAAAAATATTAATTGCTCTTATGGATCATCTAGTTCATTTTTGTGCTACTGTGTACAAATTAAAACAACTCTGAGGTACCACCTCACAACTATCAGATTGGCTAATGTGACAGAAAACAAAAATGACAAATCCTGGAGATGTGGGAAAATTGGTATATCAACACACTGTTGGTAGAGTTGTGAGCTGATCCAACCACTGTGAATAGCAATTTGGAACTTTGCCCAAAGGGTAACCAAGCTGTGTATATCTGTTGACCCAGCAAAACCACTACTATCCCAAAGAGATCCAAAATAAAAATGAAAAGGACATATGTGTGTGACATACAAACATACATAGGTAGAGCAGCTCTTTTTGCGGTGGCAAAGAAGTGGACGTTGAGGGGATGCCCATTAATTGGAGAATGGTTAAACAAGTTGTGGTATATGGTTGTGATGGAATATTATTGTGCTATAAGAAATAGGATGCTTTCAGAAAAGCCTAGAAAGACCTACATGAACTGATTCAGAGTGGAGTAAGCAGAACCAGGAGAACATTGTACACAGTAATGGTAACATTGTACGATGATCAGCTGTGAATGACTTAGTTATTCTCAGCAATATTATCATCCAAAACAATTCCAAAGGACTTATGTTGAAAAATGCTATCCACTTCCAGAGAAAGAACTGATGGAGTTTGAATGTAGATTGAAGCATACTTAAAAAAAAACTTTAGTTCTCTTAGGAGTTTTTTGGTCTGTGTTTTCTTTCACAACATGACTCATGTGGAAATAGGTTTCGCATGACTGAACATGTGCAAACTATATCAAATTGCTTGCCTTCTCAATAAGGGGGGAAGGGAGGGAGGGAGAGAATTTGAAACTCACAATTTAGAAAAATGAATGTTAAAACTTGTTTTTACATATAATTGGAAAAAATAATAAAAAAAGATTTCTTCTACCTCCTTATGCCCAAAAAATTATCAGCTTCTTTTCCCCTAGAAGTTACGCTTCTATGGAAGCCACATCACACTGCTAACTAATGTTAAGCTTGCAATCCACTAAAACACCCAAATCTTTTTCAGATAGACTGCTTTATATAATAATACGTTCCTCATATTGTACTTGTGAAGTTGGTTTTTCTTAGCCTAAGTTTAAGGCTTTATATTTATCCCTATAAAATTTCATCTTATGAGAATCATCCTACTACTCCAGACCAATGGTGTCAAACTCAAACAGGAAAGGTAGCCACTAAACCATACATAAGGATCCCAGGGAGCTCATATTGCCTTAGAAAACCATATAGTAACATTATCTATGTTCTATTGTATTTCTATTTTACTTTGGTAACTATTTCCCAATTATATTTTAATCTGGTAGGCCTGTGTGTTAAACACCTGCTTTTAGCCTGTCAAGATCTTTTTGAATCCTGACTGTCATCCTTATGGGATGCTAGTTGAGGTGGTCTTGAGAATTATAAGCTTAGAAAGATTGGCTCTAAGAGATTCTCCTCTAATAAGACTATTTGATTGCAAGCTCCTTGAGAACTGGTCATATCTCTTTTTGTCTTCCCAACATCCAGTACATGGCCTAGTACATGGACAGCATTTGACAGATTCTTGCTATAATGATTTGAAGGCCTCTTGGAGGTAGTGGAATTACAGGAGAATACAACCTATGCCTGACAGCAGACCGAATACAGAATCACAGACTTGGAATTACTTCAGTTGTTACTCAGTCAGATGGTTATCTGAGATAACAACCCAGAAGGAAAATACTAAGAATGACCAAAAACCTAGTACTTTTACAAGCAGAGTTTTTCTGGTTCAATGGCATTCTTGAGAGGAAATAGGTCCTGCCAGTTCAAGTGCTTACTAATTCTAACCACAGAAGAGTGATTTTAAACTTGGAAAAATAGAAATCATCTATTCCAACACCCAAAGTTTACAGATGAGGAAAGTGAAGTCCAGAGAAGGCATATGACTTAGTCAAGGTCATCCAGGATTTGAACATGTATCCTCCCACCCAAAATCTAGTCCTATGCCTCTATAGCAATGCTAGAGATACTACTTCTCCTAAAGAGAGAAAAGTCTATTTGGCATAGAAAAGGAGCCCTGGATTTGAAATCACGAGTTGGATCGGAATCCTATGTAGATTTATATATGAGTGACTTTGGGTAAGTCATCTTTACCTCTCTGTGGCTAAGTTTCTCCACCTGTAAAATGAGACATTGGGCTAGATCAAGGGTGCTCCAGAGGCAGTTCAAACTGGCCCATGAGTGCCAATTGTTAAATTTTCAGTGTGAGCATTTATGCCTCGAAAATCTGCAAACTAGAAATCAGAGCTCGATTTATTTTGTGTTTATTTGTCTAGATGTAGCTGCAATAAAATGATGAAGAAATGTTAATAATGCAGATTAAACACAAAAGTTTGTTGTTGTTGTTTAAAGAGCTTGATGTTAAATATTTGCCAGTATACCACTGAACCAGACTGTTCCTAAGGTCCCTTCAAGCTTTAAATCCTATGAATCCACAGAGCGTTAAAAGGATTTTTCCTCCTCCCGACCCCACCCTGCCCCCAACCCTAAACCCATCCCGGCAAACCAAAATATGATGCTCCCAAACTGTCCTGGCCCCCTCCTTGTGCCCCCTTTCCACGCTGGTGAAGCAGCCCAATTGTATTCCCTGGGAACGGGCAGCTCTTTCAGGCCCTGACACTGTTGAATGGAGGTTCTAACGGACGCCTTTTTCCCTAGGAATGTGTTAAACAGGCCATGAAAAGCCGGCATGATCAAAAGATGTTCTACAAAGTATTGATATGTTGCTGGTTCTTAGCCTGGGCTTCTCCAGTAATTCACCATATCAGAAATACAATATTTGTAAGGTCTTTTTCATAAAGGTCTTTATGGGTTTGGAAATTTAAACACCATGGAGCCGCAGTTGAATTGGAAACCCAAAGTCTCTAAGCTTGTACATCTGAGAAAAAAAATTCAATTAAGTGGGATTTTAGCTGTTTCAATAAAATTGGACTCTCCCTTTTGAAGATAAGGGCCCTATGGAGCCGGAGTCACCTTTCTATGCCAGGAATATCCACTTCTACTAAACGTATAATCCTAGCTCAGGACACAATACACACAACAGGAAATCAATGTATAGTAGAATCCATTTGAAAATATAAAATAAACTAATATATGAGTGGAAAATTGACTTCCTATGGATTAAAAGCAGCCCCAATAGAAGACAAAAATCCAGCTTTTTAGCGGGCGGAGGTAGGGGCTCTAAAAGGGAATGATTAACTCTTCCGTATCACTAAGATGTAGGCTCAAGGAAAAAAAAAAACGATTCATTGAAGGAATAATTTATTAGAGCTCCTTGCCCTGTGTTTGTCATTGAAAGGATGCAAAGTATGTACAGCGACCTGAGAAAAACACACGGGGCTAGGGGGGAGGGAAGCCAAAGAGATATGGGATATATTATTTAATACGTCAGGGGCATAAAACAGAATGGGATTACCATGGCGCATTGCCTGTAGAGTTATGAGTGAATGTAAATGTTTCTATTATAACCACTGATTTTGAAGAGTTTATACCTGGACTGTTTTAAGGGTTCCCATAATGATAATCCCATTACAATTACACATGGGTGAGTCCCCCTCCCAAGAGAGGGTTTTGCCTGCTAGGCGGTTACTGATGGGTCAGACCCACAATTGATAGCATAATATACCTCGTCCATCACAGGATTAAGACAGCCTTGAAGATGAGTAGAAGGAATCTACAAGCCCATAAATATTTTTAACTAGCCCATCCTCCTCGCCTCCTCACCTCTCCTGGTCCAGAGTAGGAAGGCAGTGTTGCTTGGTGGAAGGAGCCAAGGGCTGAAAATCACATTCTGACCAGCAACTTACTGTGTGACATTAGCCAAGTTTCTTTCCTTCTCTGGACCTCAGTTTTCCCATCAATAAAATGGGGAGACAGACACTAAGATTCTTTCTAGCCAGACTTCTATGTTTTATATTCTAAGGTGCAACCTCCAATCCAGATCTGACATTCTATGTTCTAAGATCTCTTCAGGCTCTAACATCCTATGAGCTAAGGTCCATTTCAGCTCTGATATTCTATGCTCTAAGATCCCGTATACCTCTAACATCCTATGTTCTAAGATCCTTTCGATTCTGTGTTTTATGTCATAAGACACACTCCAGCTGTCACCTCATGTTCTATAATAAAGTTCCTTTCAGCTCTGACATTCTATGTTCTAGGTTTAAAGATCCTTTCTAGCTCTAACACTGTATATTCTATCTATGTTCTAAGGTCTCTCCCAGTTCTGACATTTTGTATTTTATGCTTGAAAATACCTGGAAAGTTACACCAATGAAATAAAGTTTGTCAAAACCGGCCCACAACACAGAATTCCTAGTTCTGACCGATAGGAAGCATCATTACCCATGAGGTTAGATTAAGGCTGTTTGAGTCCAAGAAGAGTTCCTCAAGCAGGTGTGAACATTTGGAAATTTGGAAGTGATTGATTGAGTCAGTCAGGGTCTGGAAGTTGGAGCCAGTGACAAATAATAATGATAGCTCCCATTTCCTTGATGTTTTATGGTTTACAAAAGGTTGTCCTCACTACAACCCTAAAGGGTAGGGAATACAAGTAGGGTTATCACCATTGGACTATTTAAGAAGATGAGGTTCCAGGAGGGAACCCCTGATTCATCCAGGGTCACAAAAATAGTAAGGAGCAAAGCCAGGACTCAGACCCAGTTCTGGCTGCCAGGACACTGTTCTTCCTAGACCAATGGGAGATTAAAATCCCCATTTTATAGAAGCATAAACTGAAGCTGAGGCAGGTGAGGTGACTTGTGCCAAGGACAAGAAGAAAGAGAGAGATCAAAGGTAAGGCCCATCATCAGATCTCCTGCCTTCCTGTTCCATGTTTCATTTCCTACAAGCTACAAGAGCATTGCATGAATTCAGAAGCCTAAGAGACTGGTGCAAAGGCTTAATCAGCCTGGGAGAAGGAACAGAAAGGGACCCTTTCAGAAATAGGGCAAACGGAAGAGCCTGTTCCTTCTCTGTGGCACTGCTGACTTTGAAATAAGCACTAAAAAATGAGGAAATGGAAGCTCTAACCTTATCTCAGCCATCCTGTCAGAACCATCAGGATTTCGTTTTCTTTCTCTGATAGATTATAGAATAAGGGAAGGAAGGCGGAGGCTGAGCCTGGCACTCTCCCTTTTATCTGGGCTAACTTCCAGTTATGTTTAGTACTCAAATTGGTACTAGCCAGCCTCTGTCACTCTGGTAATGAAGGAGCCCCCATAATGCCAGGCATAATGAACAGAACAAGGAAGATAATAGTCCCATTGTCCTCTGCCTTGATCAGGTCACAGCTAGAATATCATGTCCAGTTCCAGGTATCATATTTTAAGAAGGACACTGTCAAGCTGGGACCGAGCAAACGTTATGCCATGTATTGGGTAGGTATTGGCAGCCCTCAATACAGCAGCCATTCAGGGAACCTCTGCTAGAGCTCTCTTCCTGGCAAAAGCAATGCAGCCAATATGCTCTTTTCTAAAGTTCATTTTGTTATTTTTCTAAGTTATATTTATTTTCTCTCCCTAAAATAAAAAAATCAAACCCTCATTAACAAATGCTCACAGTCAAGTAAAACAAATTCCCACATTGGCCATGTTCCAAAACACGTCTCATTCTGCTCCTTCAGTCCATCACCTCTCTGTCCTCCGTAATCATGCTTGGTCAGTGAATTGATTAGTCGCAATGACCTACGAAATTGTTTTTCTTTTTAATTTTGTTGTCATTTATGAATTTCCTCCTAGTTCTATTCACTTCACCCTGCATCATTTCAACAAGTTTTCCTGAAATTTCTCCCTTCATCATTTCTTATAGCACACTAGGATTCCATTACATTCACATACCATAATACAGTCAGGCATTTCCCAATCGATGGGCATCCCCTCAGTTTCTAGTTTTTTTCCATTTATAAAAAGAACTGCTATAAACCTTTTCCTACATAGGAGCCATTTCCCTTTTCCTTTTATTGCTTTGAAGTATAGGCTCAGTAATAGTATCATTGGGTCAAATAATATGCACAGTTCGGTGACTTTGGGAGCATAGCTTTGAACTGTAAGAGTTTGGGCTCAAACCCAGGTCTTCCTGACTCTGAGGGCCACCTGGTGCCTCTAGGAACCTCTACTTCTCCTAATACCATCACAGGCTGCATTAAATGCAGCATAGTATGAACACAATAGGGAAAATGATAGTCAGCCCCATTGTTCTCTGCCTTGATCGAATACTGCGTTGAAAAAGAATATTGTGTCCAGTTCTGGGTATCACATTTTAAGAAAGACATTGACAAGCTGGAGCAGACCAAACTGGAAGGTCAAGGGTCCTGAAGGCCAGGTTAGTTGGAGATCAGTTGAAAGAACTAGGAAAGTTTAGCCTGGAGAAGTGAAGCCTTGGTGAGGGCCATTAGAGGGAGGAGGAAAGATATGGCCATGGTTTTCAAGTGTTTGAGAGACTAACTTGAAAGACAGTACTTGTTCAGCCTAGACCCAGAGGGAAGAACTGGGAGTGTTGGGTAGAAATTACAAGGAGACAAATTTCATCTGGGTATTAGTAAAAACCTTCCCAACCATTAGAGATGTCCAACAATAGAGAAGGCTGCTTAGGGGACCCAATGGATGCTTCCTCCCTGGAAGTTTTCAAGGGGAAGCTAGATGCCTAGATAACTTCTTCTCAATGAAATTGGAAAAATCATTCTTGTGCACATAAAGGTTGGATTGAATGGCCCCTGAGGTTTACAATTAAATTAAATTCAACATTTATTAAGCATCTACTGGTTCTACCTATTGGTGCTGGGGATAAAAAGACAAAAAGGAAACAGTTCTTGTCCTTAGGTCATTATATTCAGTAAATATTCTATGCAGTCTGGTTTTATTTTAAAATACATTGAGCAGAAGCAGTCAGACTCTTATCTCCTTAGGAGTTTGGTCACGGGAACCACAAGAAACTTCTGGGAGCCAAGATGGAAGAATAAGCAGTAAATCGCTGTAACTCTCCCATATTCACCTACAAACAACCATAAAATAGTGCCCAAAACAAATCCCGGAACAGCAGAACCAGCAAAAGGACCGAGTGAAACAATCTTTTAGCCCAAGAACCCAGGAAGGTCACAAAAAGGTCTGTCTCAGTCAGGTAAAAGGGGAATGTAGTCCAGGACAGGAAGCATCCCAGCAAGCCAGCAGCAAGCACCACCTCAGCAAACCAGCAAGAGATCCTGAGCCCCAGTGTGGTGAAGCAGGCAAACACCAACACCGGGCCCCACCATGTGACTCAGCATAGCCAATGGAATGGGCAGACTCCAGCTCTGAGAACTGCCTTGTGCTTCATCATAACCCCAGGGAAATACACAAAGACCCCACTGACCTCAGCACCCACCAAACACCAGCACTAGGACCCCAGCTCAGTACAGGTAAGCTGCCAGACCCCTACAGCCTCCAGCAGCACCAGTCACCTCCCCACCCTACCACCCCAGCACAGGACCAGACACATGTCCCCTATGAGCCTCAGGGCAACACGAGTGAAGTGCCAGGTAAACAACCAGGGCCTGTAGCCCCTGGCACAAGAAGTCTGAGACAGTGCCCCTTCCACTCCAGGAGCAGAGCTCAAATTTAAAGGAAAGAAAAAGGGCTAAAAAAAGATTAGCAAAACAACAACAACAAAACAATCTGACCATAGAAAGATATTATGGTGACAGGGAAGATCAAGATACGAATTCAGAAGGCAATAATGTCAAAACCCCTATGTGCAAAACTCCAAAGAAAAACAAGAAGCAGTTTCAAATACAGAAACAACTCATGGGAGAGCTCAGAAGGGAGCTTAAAAATCATATAAGAGAGGTAGAAGAAAAATTTGGAAAAGAAATGAGAGTGATGCAAGAGAATTATGAAAAAAGAGTCAATAGCTTGGGGGAAGCAAAACCCAACTACTTAAAAAGTAGAATTGGCCAAATGGAAAAGGAGATACAAAAAAATCCACTGAAGAAAATAACTCCTTAAAAAGTATGATTGGCCAAATGGAAAAGGAAGTTTAAAAGCTAACTGAGGAAAACAACTCCTTAAAAGTTAGAATTGGGCCAATGGAAGCTAATGACTTTATGAAACACCAAAAATCAATCAAACTAATTCAAAAAAATGAAAAAAATTGAAAAAAATGCAAAATACTTTACTGGAAAAACAACTGACCTGAAAAATAGATCCAGGAGAGACCATGTCAGAATCATTAGACCACCTGAAAGCCATAATCAAAAGGAGGACCTGGACAGCATCTTTTAAGAAATTATCAAGGAAAACTGCCCTGACATCCTGGAACCAGGGGGCAAAATAGGCATTGGAAGAATCCACCAATTGCCTCAGGAAAGAGATCCCAAAATTAAAACTCCAAGGAACATTATAGCCAAATTATAGAATTATCAGATCAAGGGGAAAATGCTGCAAGTGGAAAGAAAGAAACAACCTAAATATTGGGGAGCCCCAATCATAATTACATAGGACTTAGCAGCTGCAACATTAAAGGAGTGGAAGTCATGGGCCAAGATGTTCCAGAAGGCAAAGGAGCTTGGACTACAACCAAGAATCACCTACCCAAAGAAATTAAACATGACTTCAAGGGAAAAAACAGTCATTCAATGAAATAGAAGAATTTCAAGCTTTCATGAGAGAAGACCAGAATTGAACTAAAAAAAATTTTATCTCCAATACAAAGACCCAAGAAAAGCCAAAAAAGGGAAAAGAGAAAAGAAAACATAAGGGATTCAATGGAGCTGAACTCTTTATATCTCTATATGGGAAGATAATACTTCAAACTACTTCAAAAATTGTACCACTAATAGTATAGCTAGAAGGGATATACATAGACAGAAGGTACAGGTATAAGATGAATTCGAGGGAATAACATAAAAAATTAAGGAATGAGAAACAGGAGAACACTGGGTTCAGAAGGGGGGGAGAATCAGGATGGGGTAAGTTATTTCACATGATGAGGTGCAAAAAAACTATTACTGTGGAGGAAAAGTTGGGAGGGTGAGCAATGGGCATCCCTTGAACCTTACTCTCATCATTATTGGCTCAAAGAGGGAATAACATATACACTCAGTTGAATATAGAAATTGATCTTACCTGACAGGAAAGTAGGAGAGGAGAATTAAGTAGGAAAGGAGATTAAATAAAGAAGGGGGGACTGACAGAAGAGGAGGTGGTAGACAGAAGCAAAACACTATAGAGGAGGGAAAGGATGAAAGGAGAGAGAGAACAAACAGTAGGAAAAATAGGATGGAGGGAAATACACAGGTAGTAATCATAACCATAAATGTAAATGGGATGAACTCTCCCACAAAATGGAATCAGATAGCAGAGTGGATCAAAAACCAGAATCCTACAATTTGTTGTTTATAAGAAACACACCTGAAGCAGAGACCCACACACAGAGTAAAGGTAAGGGGCTAGAGCAGAATCTATTATGCTTCAGCTGAAGTAAAAAACAAAAATCAGGGTTAGTGATCCTTATCTGAGACAAAGGGAAAGCAAAAATAGACCTAATTATAAAGACAAGGAAGCTACATCTTGCTAAAAGGTTCCATAGACATTGAAGTAATATCAGTGCTAAACATATGTGCACCAAGTGGCATAACATTGAAATTCCTAAAGGAGAAATTAAGTGAGTTACAGGTTCAGGACCAAACAAGAGATAGAGAGCACTAAGAAATATAAAATAGATAATTTTGATTATATTAAATTTAAAAGCTTTTGCACAAACAAAACCAATGCAACCAAAATTAGAAGGAAAGCAGAAAGAAGGAAAAAATTCTTCATAGCAAGTGTCTGTGATAAATGCCTCATTTCTCAATATAGAGAGAACTGAGTCAAATTTATAAGAATACAAGCCATTCCCCAATCGATAAATGATAAAAGGATATGAACAGCAGTTTTCAGATAAAGAAATCAAAACTCTCTATAGGCATATGAAGAAGTGCCCTAAATCACTTTTAATTAGAGAAATGCAAATTAAAATAATTCTGAGGTACCACCTCACAGCTATCAGATTGTCTAATATGACAAAAAGGAAAATTATAAATGTTGGAGAGGATGTGGGAAAATTGGGACACTAATGCACTGTTGGTGCAGTTGTGAACTGATCCACCCATTCTGGGGCCCAAGGGACAACTAAACCATGCATATATTTTGATCCAGCAGTACCACTACTAACTAGATCTGTATCCCAAAGAGACCATAAAAAGAGAAAAGGACATACATGTCCAAATTATTTATAGTAGCCCTTTTCATGGTGGCAAAATGTTGGAAATTGAAAGGATGCCCATCAAATGAAGAATGGCTGACCAAGCTGTGGTATATGAATGTAATGAAATACTATTATAGTATTAGAAATTGTATCATAAGAAATGATGAACAGATTTCAGAAAAACCTGGAAAGACTTGTGTGAACTGATACAAAGTGAAATGAGCAGAACCAAGAAAACATTGTACCTATTATCAGCAACACTGTATGATGATCAACTATGAATGATTCAGTTCTGTGACAAGTACAAAGTACAAGCGCTGTGACAAGGACAAAGGACTCACAAGGAAGTTATCCACATCCAGATAAAGAATTAATGGACCCTGAAAGCAGATCAAAGCAAACTTTTTTCACTTAATTTATTCTTTTTCATGGTTTTTTTCTTCCTTTTGACCTGTTTCTTCTTTCACAACTGTGACTAATATAGAAATATGTTTTACATGATAGCACCTTTGTAATCTTTATCAAATTGCCTACCATTTTAGGAAGAGGGGAGAGGAGGGAGGGAGGGGGAAATTTTGGAGAACTCAAAATCTTGTAAAAATGAATACTAAAAATTTTCTTGACATATAATTGAGGGGGAAATATAATACTATTTTAAAAATAAAATCAAATAACTACCAAAAAATAACGTGCATTGAGCATGTGGTGGCAATTGTCATTAGGAGACCTAGCGAGAAGAAGTTCACTACTTTCTAAGCAAAAACATTCTCCTGTTAGATAAGGCTGACCAGTACAATGTAAGCTCTTTGAGGTCAGGGACTATATAATCCTTTTTTAAAAAAAAAATTGTTTTGGTCTATGTATCCCTAGCAAAGGAGGCAGTGTGGTGGCTCAGTGGATAGAGAGTTGATCCTGGAGTCAGGAAAACCTGAGTTCAAATCTAGCCTCAGATACTTACTAGCTATGTGACCCAAGGCAAGTTACTTAACCTCTGTTTTCCTTAACCTACTGGAGAAGGAAATGGCAAACTACTCTAGTATCTTTACCAAAAAAACTCCATGGACAGTATGGTCCACAGAGTCACAAAGAGTCGGACACAACTGAATGACTAAACAATGATAAATCCATAGCAAAATGCTTTGCTTATAGTAGGAGCTTAATGTTCATTCAATTGAATCTAATTAAGACATTTGTATTCATACAGTGCCAATATCTCTTCTCCTATGAGGGTCATCCAGTCATCATAGATCTGCCCTCAGAGTAAGGGCCAAAGAGTTTAATACTTCTATATGATAACCCTTCAGGTATTTCCAGACAGAGGTTGAGTTCCCCAAGGCTTCTCTTTCTGCAGGCTAAACATCCTAGTTTCTTCCCTATTATCCTCTATTCTTATACAGTCTAGTCTCTAGTTCCCTCCCCATCCTGGACATGCTCCAGCTTGTCAACATCATTCCTAAAATGCAATGCCCAGAACTGAATAAAGACAATTTATAAACATTTGGTAAATAGGAATTAATGGGGCCAGGATGGATTTTAGACTAAATTGAACTATCATGTTTGCCAGCCCTAATGCAGAGGAACAATAGGTAAATTAGTCCTTCATTAAATAATCAGGGGGGAAAATGCATAATCGGCACCAAAGCTCTGAGAAAAATGATGGTTATTTTAAAAACCAGTGCTGTTTGCAAATTTGTGCAAAATTATTTGTTCATAGACGGGTTTTATGGAACTATCAGCACATTATCTCAACCGAGAGATTCCTGGCTGTGCATATTAACGAATGCATGGGCTTTAATTGGAAAGCGAATGGGCCAAATTGTAAATATCTTTTCAGTCATTTGTCTCAGGATCGTCTTTCAGCAGCCTGGAGACAATTGGAAGCTGAGATTTTCCACATCAGATGAATGTGGTGGACAGTGATGGAAATAGTCAGCCTACTGAGAATGGTCAATGTTGCTTCTTGGAACCCAGGTTGATCCAATTGTCCATTAGCATGAGAGCTAAATCTTATATGAGCACAAATGCTATAGCAATTAGTCACTATGTGGGTCTTCAGTGGCTGTAGGTCAGCAAGCATTTGCAAAACTACAAATGGGGAGGTTCCTTAGCAAGAGCCCACAATATTCCACAAATGAATACTTTTAATGATGCTCCTTGCAACTGAGTTGGCCATAAAGAGAAAGAGGCAGATCATGACAATGGTTATTGAATTCAGGAGACCAGAGGAATAGCAGGGCATCAGAATGGGCCAAGATGATCACATCAGCCTAGAACTACAGGATCTCAGAGCTGGAAAGGATCTCAGAAAGCATCTCATCTAAACCATGCCTCAGCCGGATTCCCTCTACCAAATCCTCAGCTTGTAGATCTCTGGGGATGGAGGGGAAAGGCTCACCACCCCATTCCTTTCTTTGAATTTTTGCTGGCATCCTTTGTTTATACTTTACTTTCACTTCCAAATATATCCCTCCCTGCCCTTATATCAAAGAATTTTAAATGCAAGAGAATAAAAAGGCAGGTCAGCATCTAACTCATAGCCAATACTTCTTTGGAGACTGGCAGTGCATTCAGCATTCCACAACCATAGTTCGGATCTCTGCAAAGAAGGAGTGAGGGAGAAAGAAGGAATCTCCTCTTTGGGGACAAGTTCAGTCATTTTATTCTCATTTTGGTTTTTGTTCTCTTGACATTGTCATAGTCAGTGTGTCCTTCTGCCTACTTCATTTTACAACAGTTCATGTGAATGTTCCCCAGTTTTCTACATCTTTAATACACAGGCCACAGATTTCCCAGCACTTGGTGGTTGGCTCAGCTTTTCACATCTGTTGCTGCCTCCTTTGACCATTTTGACACTCCTGGGAGAGAGGTAGAACACATATTACCCTCCTCATTTAACCTAGGAGGAAACTCCAAGTTATCCTCAGAACTTCTCCCTGTTGCTCCTAGTCCAGTGCCATGGGGCTAAACAGAGAGCCTAACCCTTCTTCCACATGACTGTCCTGTTATTTCCTCAAAGTGATTTGCCTGAGGTCACCCTTGAGTTAGTGGTGTGGCAGAGACTTGGACCCAGGTGTCTCACTCTAAGGTACAGCCCAACTGCAGAGGGACCCAGTAAATTCTTCATTTATTCTTTCTCACTATAGCTTTTGAGTTATCTCTGGGCCATTGGAGGCTAGAGACTGTAAGGTGTTATTAATCTGGGGTTGTAAATTCGTCTTTCTAAAATATTTTGATAACTGAATCTCAACATAATTTGTTTCCTTTGCAATCCTATGTATTCTATTTTAAGAATTTAAAAACATTATCTTGAAAAGGGATTCATAGGCTTCAACAGAGTGCCCCAAACCTCTGAAACTTTTGGGTCTTTAGTCTTTGGGGACTCCCCAAATGGGTACATGACACAAAAAAGCTACCATGGGCTGGCTCAACAGAACTGAAGACTGGAAAGAGATTTTATACCTTGGTTGGGAACAACAAACTACAATTATTAGCTACAGGCATTGTTGTTTGTTAATTAGTCTCTATAAACTACTAGGTTCAACATAAATAATTAGCATTTCAGGGGGTGTTTCCCTCCCCTAAAACTCTCTGATGCCTCATCAAGCTGTGAAAGTGAACCGGGGATCTCCAAAGTCTGGGAGCAAATGCTCTTGTAGATGCTATAAAACTGGAAACGGTTTAGGGATGAGACTAGCTGCAATTCAAGCATTATTATTATTAAATATCTACTGTCATTGTTTGTCTTTTGTTCTCAAAGAGGACCATGACATTGGGAAGGTGATGCCATGACTTGGAAATGAATTGGATTTAAGTGAGGCAGGGCTGTGCAAAGTCACCAGCCTCACTATCTCCTCCAGAACCATCTGGGTCCAGTGGCAAGATATAGATCAGAATGACTGGTATTAAATACCTACTATGTAAGTAAGTAAAGGATCCAGTGGATAGAATGCTTGACTTGGGGCTAGGAGGACTTGAGTTCAAATTCTTCCTTAGGCATTTGCTAACTGTTTTACTCTGGGCAAGACACTTCCATCTCTTAAATGAGGATAATAATAGTGCCTCTCTTACAGGATTGTTGTGGAAATCAAACACCTCAAAGTGTCATATAAACACTAGTTATAATGATAATGTGATGATGATGTGTTGGGCACTGGGGGAAAGGAGAAAAGAAGGGGAAGGGAACAAGCATTTATTAAGCACCTCCTCCATGCCAGGCACTGTGCTAAGCACTTTACAATTATCATTTAATTTGATCCTCACAACAACCCTGGGAGGTAGGGGTTATTAGTATCCCCCCTTTATATTTGAGTAAACTATAAAAAAGAGAGAAGTTAAGTGATTTGCCCAGGGGTTACAGGTAATATCTGAGGCTGGGTTTGAACTCAGGATTTATTTATTCCAAGATCAACACTGTCTACTGTCTCTCACTTGCCTACATATTCCTTCCGGGAATACAAAAATTAAAAGGAAATGGTCCATACACTTCAGGATCTTGTATTCTCCATTGAATAAACATACGTTAAGAGTATAACAATGGAATGAGTGTCCATCGCTCAGGGTCCAGTCTAAGTTCAAAGAGATTCATTAACAGAGGACTGACAAAGAAGTGATTAATCAATCATTAACAGACATTTATTAAGTGATTACTATGGGCTAAATTCTGGATATACAAAGAAAAAGCAAAAACAACTCCCTCCCTCAAGAAGCTTACATAATAATGGAGAATACTGCACATGTATAAATAGGTAGAATATATTCTTGATATATGTAGAATATATTAAATATATCTTGCTATATTTAGAACATATTCTTGATATATAAGCTGAGAGAAAGTAACTTCATAGCAGATCCCTATTAAGTGGTTGAAGAATTGCCATTTGATCTGGTGGAAAGAACCCCCTTGACTGTAATGTGTATTTTTATACATGCGTCTGTCTGGGTGAGCTCCATGTTTCAGTCTCCAAGCGCTGAACAATTGACATGGAGTTGAAGCTAGATCGTATATCCTTATTTGTCCAGATGTGTCTGTATGCTGTCTGCTAATGTCCTCCTCTGATGCCTTCCAAGGGTGTACGTGTCATAATTGGTTTTTGAAAGTTCTCCTAGTGTTTTTGTAGTATGAGAGAAGTGAAAGCTAAGGGAGTGCCCACCAATTGGCAAGTGGCTGAACAAATTATGGTACAGAAATGGAATACTATTGTCCCATAAAAAATGATGAAGAGGAAACCCAGGAAGATTTGTATGAACTAATGCAGAGGGAAGTAAGGAGAACCAGGGGAACAATGTGTACTATAACATCAAGATAGTAAAAAACAAAGTTAAGACTTGTATAAACTGGTGAGAAATGAAGTAAGCAGAATAACAGAATAATTTCCTCAGTAACAACCATGTTATTACAAACAATTTTGAAGGACTTTAGAATGCTGATCATTTCAATGACTAACCATGATTCTAGAAGACTAATGATAAAGCAGACTGACAGAGAAGTGATGGACTCAGGGGGCAGAATAAGACATATGTTTTTGGACATGACCAAATTTGTTTTGCTTTCCTACAAAGGTTTTCTTTTCTCTTTTGTATTTTAATATGAGGGAAGGGAGGTAGGAGGAAGAGAAAATAAATGTTTGTTAACTTAAAATTTAAATTAAAATGTAAAGTTAATTAAAAATTAAATTAAAAGAGAAAGTTTTAAGTTGTGGTACATGTTTGTAATGAAATACCATTGTGTTATAAGAAATAATGAGCTGGCTGATTTAAGAAAAACCCCAAAAGACTTACATGAACTGATGCAAAGTGAAGCAAGTAGAACCAGGAGAACATTGTATACAGTAAAAGCAATATTGCATGATGATCACCTGTGAATGATTAAGCTATTATCAGCAATACAATGATCCAAAGAATTGATGGAGTCTGAATACAGATTGAAGCATACTATTTTTCCTTTCTTGTGTGTTTTTTTTTGGTCTATGTCTCCTTTCACAACATGACTAATATGGAAATATGTTTGCACAATCACACATGTATAACCTCTATCAAATTGCTTGCTGTCTCCAGGAGGGGAGGAGAGGAAGGAGAAAATTTGGAACTCAATTTTTAAAAAATGTTTAAAAATTATCTTTACATGTAATTGGGAAAAAAAATAAAATATTTTACCAAGCTCTTGCAGTGAAATAAAGCCCCATAGGGACTTAGCAAATTTGAAAGGTTTTGAGTCCAGGACCCAAGGGTGGAATATCTATGTCATCCAGGCACTGACTGGCTTTGTGGGTACTGAGGTTGGCCATAGCCTGAATACATGAATATATTCAGCCATAGCAACTCATGAAGACTGTCTAGGAGACCATATGTTCAAAGTATCTTGTGCTCTTCACTCTTACAGAGGAGGAAGAAAGAAAGGAAATGACTTCCTGAAAGTCACACAATACATCGGAAGCCTCACTCTACCATTAACAAGCTCTTCTTCATCTTCAGTCTCTTCTTTTTCCACAATGTTGCAATTTCCTTATGGTCCCAGAGGCCTGACTCTTCTGAGAGGATTCTTCATCTCTGGCTACATTTTCTAGTTCTGGTTGCTTCTTCTCTCCTCCCCTCTGACATAGTCCTGCTCCTCACTTCCACAGATAGATCCTCCCTCTATCGCCGTTACACTGGAAGCTCTCCTCCTTGGAGGCTCAGACCCTCTTGTCTCTATCCTCCAGAGAGAGATCCTTGTGAAGAACATGTCACTCTCCCTCCTTGCTTACTACCTGACTTACAGTATTTCTCTTCAATGCCTGCCCCCGTACTGGGGGATGCAATACACACACTGATGCCCCTTCAAGCACCCTGGCCTCCAAAGCCATCAACCTCCTCCATTCCTGTGGCCTAAGACTTCATTTCACTTCAGCCATGCAGAAGATAGGTCATTCTTTAATTTTCACTGTCACCTATAACTGTTCCACTTCCATGATTTTGAATCTAGCAATCTTTCTCTTTGATCATAGTTATGAGTCTTCCTTCTCCCCCTCTACCACTTTCAAAACCATTTCTTCATCTTCACTACAGTCTCTGGTTCTTCTATCCTTCCCTGTTTTCTAAGTCCATCACTCCTGCTCTGGACTCACTTTTCTCCCTTTACTGCCTTGACTATGTAATTAATCAATTCAACTACAAATGTATCTTCCAATCCTTCATCCCCTTGTCCTTGAGCCATTCACATTCTGCTACTACCCAACCCTGGGTCACCTCCACTGTCCAAATGTCACTCTCATTCTCCCATGCTATTGCATAATGCCAAAGGGAGTCACAAAACCCTGCTGACTAGGTATAATTCAAATCCTTTAATTTTATTTAATTTTTTTCAGCGAATGAAAATATATTTTCTCTCCTTCCCATTTCCACCTATCCCCTCCACTGGGAAAAAACCTGTTGTACCACATGTGCTTAGTCAAGAAAAATAAACATCTGTGTTAGTTATGTCAAAAAAAAAATGTTGCATTCTATATCCTGAGGCCCTTATCTCTCCGTCAGAAGGTGGGTAGCATGTTTCAGCATTAGTCCTTTCAAATTGTGGTTGGTCATTGCATTGATTAGAGTTTTTAAATTGTTCAAAGTTTACTGTCTTTACAGTATTGTTATTGCATCAATTGTTCTCCTGGTTCTGCTCACTTCACTCTGCATCAGTTCATACAATTCTTCCCAGGTTTCTCTGAAACCATCCCCTTCCTCATTTCTTATAGCACACTGACTTTCCATTATATTCATATACCATAACTTGTTCAGCTGTTCCCCAGCTTATGTCCAACCCCTTAGTTTGCAGTTCTTTGTCATCTGTTACCTACTATTAATTGAACTCTCACCACTGCCTTCACCAGTCTGGTTGCAGCTCTCTGGGAGATCTCTAGCTTGTCAATGTCATTTCTAAAATGTGCCTCTTCAAACTGAATACAATACTCCAGATGTGGTCTGACTGGAGAAAAGTAGAGAGATCTAGACTGTCGTCTCCCTCCTTTGGATATGATTTCTCTAGTAATGCAATCTAAGGTCCCATTAGCTAGTTGAACAAGTTATCAAACATGAGAAGCTTGGAAATCCCAATATTAAGCTTCGGAAGTAGTAGTTATTGATTACTACCAGTGAAGAGTATTATTTCATAGACTCATGGAAAAAATTTTCAAGGTAGAACTGTTAATTTATATTGGATAGCTTGTATATAACTAAAATGCTTAGATTTTTTTTTTGTTGTACTGCTGTCAAGTTAGACCTCAGTCAACTTGAGATTAGGAAATTTTTTTAACCCAAAAATAGGACTTTACATTCTCGCCTATTAAATTTCATCTTATTTGACCCAACATTCTAGCTTACTGAGATATTTTTGTATTGTGCTTCTGTTGACTAATACTAATAGATATTCCATGCCCACACCTAGCTTTGTGTTCTTTGCAAATTTCATAATCACACCATCTATGCATTAACCCAAATGATTGAAAAAAAAGTTAAAGAGCACAGAGTCAAGGACAGATCCTTGAGGCCCTTGAATAAAGACACTTTGATGAAGTAAACCTAAAGCTTAACCTGTGGGCAATAGGGAGGAATGATAGGCTTGATTTTTTGTTGTTTTCTTTTTATTTTGCAGAAGATTTGTGTACTCAGACATGTTAGGAAGGCTTTTCTGGCAATCGTTTTAAAAATTAATTGGTTACAAAGTTATATGTAGAAAATATATCGGATTCCATGCCATCTTGGAAAGGGAGGGGGGAGGGGGATGAAAATCTGGAACTCAAAATTATGTAGAACTGAGTGTTGTAAACTAAAAATAAAAAAAAAATTAATTTGAGAAAGGAGAACTAGGACGTGGGGAACTAGGTGGAAACTATAATAATATGGGCAAGAGATGATGTGGGTAGGAACTAGGATAATGACCATGATCATTAGAAGGAAGAGGAAATGGTGGTCATGAGGCATATTTGGGGAGTAGAAAGATAAATGTTTGACCATGGGGATTTGGGGAGACGGAAAGTCAGTACTGAGCCTACCTTACTAGAAGGAAGGCAGTACTACCAACAGAAATAGAGAAGTTGGGAAAATATGCAGGTTTGGGGAGATGTCAAATTCAATGCTTGACATGTTGATATTGGGGTGATGGCAAGATATCCACATGGCAGTGCCTAGTAAGTGGTTACTTGTGCATTCTGAGCCTCTTTTTCCTCATCTGCAATACAGAGATAATAATAATTGTATACCAGGGCTATCAGAAGGAATGCACTGAAGTAGAATGGACAGAAGCATGAATCCTCTTCAAATAGTGTGTGCTAGATAAGTACTAGAGCTTTCCCTCTGTTGACCATCTCCAATTTATCCTGTACATATCTTGTCTGTACATAACTGTTGGTACATTATCTCCTCCATCAGACTGTGAGCCCCCTGTAAGCAGGGACTATTTTTTGCCTTTCTTTGTGTCTCCAAGGCTTAGTATAGTGCCTGGCACATAGCAGGTGCTTAAAAAATATTTACTGACATACTTAAGCTTCAGAGCCTATGATTTAGACTTGAGTCCTCCCAGGTCTCATTATTCCTTGGATACCATGGAAATGGGTTCATCTGGCTCACAGGTTTGCAGCAAGTAGAATCAATCAATCAAAAAACATTTGTGACATACTCATTATGTGACAGTCAGTATGCTAAATTCTGGGAATACAAAGAGAGGCAGACATATTTCCTACTCCTCAAGAAGCTTAGAAGATGCTTACCTTCTTTGGAGGAACCAATGTTTCTAAAGAGTATCTCAGGCTTGAAGAGAAGATCATAAAAGACATGGGAAGTAAAACTGGAGTGATGCGTGTGAGGAACAGCCAATAGGACAGTGTGGCTGGTTCAAGGACTGAGTGGAGGGAAGTAAATTTAAGAAAGTAGAAAGGGTCCCCCAAATCCTTTGATGTGGCCCCAGATATTTTGTTCCTACCCTTTTGAGTCCTAGGCCCCATGGAGCTATTCTGACGGATACATCACAAGAAGTAGAATTTCCTCCTGGCTCTTCTCTTGGGTACACACAAAATGATTGGGATTTTTGTATTAGAGCTACAGTTTCTCCTGGGAAAAAAAGATCTTTTGTACATAGGTTTTTTTTTGTTCTGTTTATTCTTTAGCTACAATGTCCCCCAAATGATGGATGTGTATCACAGTCCCATGTAAGGTAACTATGCTTGCTTTTCTGGGAGAAATATGGGCTTACTCTATCAGGATGAGAGTTAACAAAATGCACTATTGGCAATGTGGAGATATCCCAAGGCTTGGGAAACTAATTATTCAGGACAACTTGGGGAACAGTCTTGCGGACCATTCTGATGTGGGCAGTAGAGGAGAAAGAAATCAATGGAGTGCTATGATCTCCCTCTTCCTTTTCCTTCAGTTCAGGGGAAGTGACCCTGGGTTTTCAAAAGCAGAGTCCAAACTCTGCCATGTGCTACCGAGGTAGAATGGATTCAAGGATGGTCACGGCAACAGAATGTATGTCCAACATACAAAGACCAGACTTGTAAGTGAAAGAGGCCCCTAATCAAAGGGATAGCCACTAGGGTATAAGCATGAAGACTGTTTACTAAGACACAGAGGAGCTGTGAGCCCCAAAGATGAAGGGTGGGTCTGCCTGGATTAAACCATGGGTCCTTGTGGTATTGAAGTATTGATCATAACAGTAATTGGTACTGGGCCTTCCCATCTTTGCTGCGCTCTTTGCCACCCGCCAAGTCTACATAGACCTTTAGCGTGTCGATTCCGCATGACTAACTAATTGATTGCTTCAGCTGAGGTTAATTAATTAATTAGTAGCAGGACTGCATTAAAGATCGGGCGGCATTCAGAGCTTTCATTAATGGATGTGATCGTCAAGAGCTTTATTAGTACATAAAATGAGTGTTTAAAATCCACATGGCAACTAATATGCTCTTGAGGTTTTCATTAAACAAACCTATAAAATTACTTGCCTCATTATGTATTTGGGTTAGTCCCTTCGCATTGTACGGTATCTCCTCACCTTCTTCCTTTGCCAGCTGGTTTTAAGTGCCTATTTGAAATCAATTTCTCTAATAATGGGTTTAATGAGCTCATCAATTAAGCCTGCCATAATGGAATGTAACTGTGTGGTTTCAGTTATCAGTTAAACTCTGGAACTAATTTCCTGGCTTCATCTATCAAAAATGATTGGCTAATATTGTTTAGCTCCTGCTGCAGGACGATAGGGAGACCCCCGGCCCTTCTCTCAGAGTGGCCGGAGGCCTGGGTGTCTCCTTGGGAGGGAACAGGAGGAGGGGAGAGGGGGAGAAAGGAAAGGAAGAACAATGAAGAGAAGGATCTGGCCCCTACCTGGCCCCCCAAGAGCCATGGGCCTGGGCAGCTGCAACGGCATGGTAATTAGTAATAATGGATTACATTCTCTCACCTATTAGATAAGAGGGTTCCACATGGAGAATCCCATTACGAGTTTCTTACCCCCCTACACTCTCTCTATTTCTCTCTCTCTCTCTCTCTCTCTCTCTCTCTCTCTCTCTCTCTCTCTCTCTCTCTCTCTCTCTCTCTCTTTCTCTCTCTCTCTCCTTTCCTCCCTCCCCCCTTTCCCTCTCTGTTACTTTCTCCTCTTTCCCTCCTTTTTCCCTCCTTTTACTCTCTTCTACCTCTTTTTTTCATTTTCATCTCCTGTCTCTCTTTCCACATCTCTTGGTCATCTTTCTCCTTTTTTCCCCTTTCCCTCTTTATAATTCCCTTTGCCACCATCTCTTTTTCTCTCTGGTTTTCTCCCCTCTTTGTCCCCCTTTCTTTCTCCCCCATCTTTTCTCTATCTTTTCTTTTCCTTCTTCTATTCCTCCCCAACTTTCTCTTTCTCCTTTCTTCTTTCCCAATTTCTACCTCTCTTTTTCACTCTTTCTGCTTTATCTCTTCCCTTCCTCTCTCATTTATATCTCTCCTTATCTCCTTTCCCTCCTTCCTCTCTATTCCTCTCTCCTATGTCTTTCTCTTTGCCTCTCTCCTCCCACTATCCACAGACATACACTTTTAACAATAGCACAAGGCCAGCACAGATGGACAGAAATGTGGAATGTTAGCTTACATCACAGTAGTTGCCACAGATAGTGGTTGATCAGGGCATAAACCAGACTCCCTGAAGGGACAGATCCATACACATTCCACTTTCCTCAGGAAAAAAAGGAAAAGTCTTTGTGGTCCAACACTACACCTGGCAGCCAGCAATAGATAGAAAAAGTCTGGGGCTTCTTGGAACTTTCTTTAAAAGGAGACAATGTGGAAGAGTGGAGATCCTGGTTCTGGTGTCAGAGGACTTGGATTCATATCCTGCCACTGATGCTTACCACCTGTGTGACTATGAGTAAGTCATTTAATATCTCTGGTCCTCAGTTTCCTCATCTTTAAAATGAGGGGGTTAGACTAGATGGTCCCTTCTTAGAGGTTCCTTCTGGTACTATATCTAAGCTCCTGTGACCACTTCCAACAGGACGGCCTTATATTAAATAAATTAAATATATATTAAATAAAATTAAAATGATAAAGTAAAATTTAAAATTAATTCAATATATATTTAAGGTTGAATCAGAGTCTGTTTAAGAGTTACGATGGGAAAGCCCTGGCAGAATCCTAAATTTGGACCAGCCTCCTGAGATTGGTTATATCATCAGTGACAATAATGTAGATTTCTACAGCACTTTAAGATCTGTAAAGAGCTTTCTCCACAGTAGACCTATGAGGAAGGGAAAAGATCCCATTTCCAACCATGAAGCTTCTGTGAGGGAGAGCAAATCGTTATAACTTTTCCATAGTCTGATGAATTCTCTTGACTTATTTGCAAGGCCGATTAGCCAGCTCTGATTACCTGCTCCAATGGAAAGTGAAGTGACAGCATCAATGGGATGAAACAGTGAATAACCAAATAATGATTTACTTTTGACTTTAGGATTTTACTCAGAGAAAATCTTTCCCAGAATGTTCACCTTATCCAGCTGGGTCATTGGTCAGTATTTTTTTTATTCATTTGTTCATTTATTTGTTTGTTTATTTTTAGTTTTTGACATTCACTTTTATAAGATTTTGAGTTCTAAATTTTCACCCTCTCTCCTCTCCCCAAGATGGCATGCAATCTGATATAGACTATACATGTAAAATCATATTAAACATTTCCACAATAGTCGTGTTGTGAAAGAAGAATCAGAACAAAAAGGAAAAACCACAAGAAAGAAAAAAACAAAGAGAAAATGGTATGCTTCGATCTGCATTCAGACTCTGTAGTTCTTTTTCTGGATATGGATGGTATGAGTCTTTTGGAATTATCTTAGATCATTGCATTGCTGAGAAAGGCTAAGTCTATCAAAGGTGATCATCGTACAATGTTGCTGTTACTGTGTACAATGTTCTCCTGGTTCTGCTCACTTTATTCCGTATCAGTTCATGTGAGTTTTTCCAGGCTTTTCTGAAATCCCCTGCTCATCATTTCTTATAGCACATTAGTATTCCATTACATTCCTATACCACAACTTGCTCAGCCATTCCCCAAATGATGGGCATCCCCTCAATTTCCAGTTCTTGGCCACCACAAAAAGAGCTGCTATGAATATTTTTGTACACGTGGGTCTTTTTCCCTTTTTATGATCTCTTTGGGATACAGACCTAGTAATGGTATTGCTGGATCAAAAGGTATGCACAGTTTTATAGCCCTTTGGGCATAGTTCTAAATTGCTCTCCAGAATAGGATAAGGATCAGTTCACAACTCCACCAATAATTTGGCTAGTATTTTTTAAAAGGGCTTTATACTATAGAGGCATCATGGAATGGAAAGAGAGCTGAATTTAGAGTCAAAAAAGACCCAGCTTCCAATCCTGCCTATTATACTTGCTAGCTGTGTGGCATGGAGATCAGTTTTCTCATCTGTAAAATGGGGACATAAATACCTGTAATCTCCCAAGGTTGTTGTAAGAATTTAATGAGATCACACATGTAAGAATTAATGAGATCACCTCATAACACTTAGTATGTTACAGCGATGTTGCCTGTTATTAGTATCCTAAAACCAGTGGGTGACAAAGTGGGGACAGTAACAAAAGACTTAACATGGGATTAAAAATGTGTAGCAAAAGACTCACAAAAGGAGATGAGCAGCAACATATGGAAGTGGAAAAACCCCAGAGCTAGAAGCCAGGCAGCCTGAGTTCTCATCCTGAGTCTGCCATTGATTCAATATGGGAGCTTGGTGAAGCCTCTACCTTCTCTGCTCTGAATCTTTAGTTTCCCTTGTAAGATGGGAGGGTTATAGTTAATTACTCTAAGGGCCCTGGTATCTTACGACTATAGCCATCCCAGACATATAATTGAGACAATACTATATGGCCATATTTTGAACTTACATGAATGCCAATGAGCAACTGGTCTCAGTCAAATTGTGCAGTCAGTAAAGTTTGTCCTTAGGGCTCCCAGCACCCCCTTTCTGAGTCCCTTGGGAGTTTTTTTTTTGCCAAGGGTCAAGCAGCCTTTTTAACTTTTTGGCTCCCCATCCTCCCACCCAAACTTGCTCTCAGATCTTTCCTGAAAACAGAGGTGTTAGTGGCTGAGAACAATTTAGAGTGGACCTGCCTAGAGGGGTTTGCAGGGAGTTTAGGAGACAAAACTCTGATTGTAGAATTCTAAGCATCAGCAAAAATGGGAAAAGAGAATGTTTGGGCAGAGGAGTCTCCATTCCCAACTTTAAATATTCATTCATTCATTCATTTATTCAACAAGCATCAGAATAATAAGTAACTTTTATAAACCATTATATTATTTACAAGGCATTTGCCTCACAACAGCCTTGTGGGGTAGGTAGTACAAGTCTCATCCCCTTTTTCCAAATAAGAAGGCTAACACACAGCCTTGCTTTGTATCTTAACCCTCAGCACAGTGTCCAGAACGTAGGAAGTGCTTAACAAATGCTTGTTGATGTTGAGAAATTAAATGGCTTGCCATTGAGAGGCTAAGTATGTGGAATGAATAACCAAGATTAAGAATGGATCCTAGATCTTCATTTCCTGACTTTCCATCCTGTAGTCTGGCCATTACGTGTATGCGTGTGTGTAAAGGATGTGTCCAGGAGGAATGTGATCAGGGTTAACAATCCCTCAGGGAAAGCCTGTCCTGCATGGGAAAGAGGGCCCTTGAGGACAGAACAAGGAGCATATGAGGAGGCAGATTTGTGCCAGGGTAATGAAAAGAGTAGGTAGGCAGCTCAATGAATAGAACCCTGAGCCTGGAGTCAGAAAGACCCAAGTTCAAATCTGGCCTCAGTCTCTTACCAGCTGTGTGACCCTGGGCAAGTCACTTAACCCTGTTTGCCTCAGTTTCCTCATCTGCAAAATGAGCTGGAGAAGGAAATGGCAAACCACTCCAATATCTTTGCCAAGAAAACCCCATAGACATTCTTGGAGTGCTATGGTCCATGGGGAACACAAAGAGTTGAATATGACTGCATAACAATAACAGTGGAAAAGGCACAAAATCTAGATTCAGAAGACCTAGTTTTGAATCCTGGCTCTGTCACTTATTAGCTGTGTGACCTTATGCAAAACATTTCCCTTCCCTGGACTTCAGTTTCCCCATCTATAAAATGGGTTGAGTTGGATTAGAATAACTTTTAGTTGCCTTTCAGTTCTGGAGCTATGATCCTATGATGTCTAAGGTTATTTCCATCTCTAAATCTTATCTCTTTTGCTTCCATTAAGTATTAAATGTTTTGGGAGACAAAAATTCAAAGTAAGTGTTTCATTTCTATCTGGATGGGCCAAATTTGATCATTCCTAGTTAGCTCCATTGTCTAAATAGGATAAAATTAGCTACATCTGGGTGAATTGGGACTTTATTGCTATATGTTATTTTTATAAAGAATTGAGATTATAGAATTTCAGAACCTTTCATGGAATCTGTAGAAGAACTAGAAAGGACTTTAGGGACCCTCTAGACTAATGCCTTAATTCTATACAGGGAAAAATAGAGATTGTAAATGGGGAAGTGACTTGCCTAAGGTCACACAGCCAAAAGTCAGACCTGAGCTTGAGCCCAGATGTAACAATAATAAAAGTGTATTAATTCAGTTGGTTCATGACGTTTTCCACCTGCATTCTCTCTGCAACAGTGCAAGTCCCAACCCCTCCCTCCCCTCTCATCCTATGTGATTCTATTCCATGTATTTCCATAAATCTTCCATATCAGTTATCTACTCAACTTCCTGGAGACCTTCCTCCATGTGTTTTTACTATGTAATGGCTACTAGTGTCTCCCTCTGGTTGTCCATCTGTTATCCATCCCTTGGGTTGGCTGCATGACTGATCCCCCTCATCTTCCAGGCATGTATGCAAGTCACTCAATAAACATTTATTAAGTTCCTACTATGTGCCAGTCATTGTGGATACAAAGCCTTTGTTGGAAGCATCCTTTCTGCTCCTTCCACAAAACTTCCAATGGCCTTTGAGGTCACAGTAACAAGAATGACCACTCACATTTCTGTAGTTTTGGTGATTCAGAGAAGATCATCATTAGAATGTTGAACTCAAGGTGATGAAATTTTTACCCAGAGAAACTCATGAAGTATTATCAATGTATTGATAACCGCCATGGAAGGGGTTATGATGCATGTCAATAGAAAAAGCCCTTGAATCAGGACTATCATGGATCTTTTCAAGTGTTAGAAGTATATATAGATAACAACACCTTTATCTCATAGCAACCCTGAAAGGCAGCCAGTACAAATAACTCTGCTTTACAAATTCAGAAACTGAGGCTCAGAAAGAGGAAACTACTTGCCCAAAGTCACAGGACTAATAAGTGCCAGAGCTGTGGCTTGAACCTAAGATACCTGACTCCCCTTTGGGGACTCTTCCCAGTGTTACTTGCTCATGAGCTACGTAATTGAATTTTTGACTGTTAAGTCTAATCAATTCGAATCCTTTACAGGTATAACCATGTTAAACAAGAAAATTGATTGAACTTAAGTTTTTGAAAAGGTTGAACATAAATTTGTTGGCATTGATTCTAATGGGAAATATTCTATTGTACTCAAAATCATTTAACTGTTAATGTCAATAGTGGGGGCAAGAGAGTATGACCGAGAAAGTGGTTGAGCTTATTGGCTCATGTGTTACCCTTAATCAGAGATGCTTTCTTTGGGGAAATGTAGCATTTATTATTCCTGTGGCATTTGGGGGCCTTCCCCATGTAAAATAAAATGGATGGGGGAAAGGGAAAGGAATTGAAGATACTGAAATTCTGTGATTTTTGTCCCGTGTCCACAGAATGGCACAATTCTTATAGGAAATGGCAAAGAATTGGTGGTCTCTAAGTTTTACTGTTATCATTAGAGCAGGAGGTTGCATGGTGTACGAAGATGAGCACAGGATTGGAAGTCAGGAGGTTTTCTTGCTAGATATATGAACTGGGTTGTGTCCTTTCTCCTTTCTGAGCCTCAGTTTCCCCTAGTGTAAAATGGGACTAATAACATTAATGTTCTCTACCTGGGTATTCAGAGTTTAAGGATATTAGTAACTAGCACATAGTAGGTGCTACATAAATGCTTATCGAAGAATAGATGCCCATTGAATGGAGAATGGGTAAACAAATTGTTATATCAATGTGATCACATAGCATAAATATGGAGAATATACAAGGTCATGGGAAGACTTATATGAACTGATGCCAAATGAAGTAAGCAGAATCAGGAGAAACCATATACGTGACGTAAATAAAAAGAACAACAGAGAAATGAAAACAGAATGCAGTATAATTATAATGACCAATCTTGGCTCCAAATAAAAATAATAAATATGTACCTTCCTCTTTTCTTTTTTCCCCTATGGGCTTAGAACACTGTACATAATGTCAGACTTGGTTGATGAATTGATTGTGTAACTAACTTTTCAGATGAACAACTATAGGCAAGAAGAAGCAAGGAGTAGTCTAGTAATATGGGTTTCTGGGTGATGTAGTTCTGAAGAAATAATGTTTACTTCTCACCCTGAGCGGGTCTGAAACTATCTGGAGTCCTGAGCCAGGCTTGCACTCAGGTGTGTGAATGATGGGACAGATTTAATCTAAATCAGGAATTTATAGAGTGATATTGAAGCAGTGACCAGAAGGGCTGGCTCCTTGGCAGCAGCAGGAGCAGTGGTGACCCATTCATTGAGCAAGCAATGAGCTAGAATGGTAGGTAAAACAGGAGACAAGAGACTGAGGAGTTATATTCTGAGGCACAGCAGCCTACGGGACTTCAGTTAAGGCATAGAAGAACTGTCTCCATGGAGGGAGACTGCAGCTGCCTCCACCTTCGGTGGCCAGAATGGAATGGTGGCTGCTGGGCTTCCATTTTGGAAAATAAGTACCTATAAAGTATGGCATCCTCTCTTCAATCTGATACTGTCTGAGCGATCAGGACAGAAGCTGATTTCAAAGATTATCCTCTTCTCTTAAGTTACATTTCTAATTTCTGTTTAAGTAGTTTGGATTTCTTTTGCTAGACAGATGAAACCAATCGATTTGATTTCTGTTCATCTGTGGTTTGTCTTCTTTGTGAATAGTGGGACTGTAGAAGAGATGAACACTGTGTGGGTATTGATAGACAGAGATCCAGAAAAGACCAGGGTATGGGACCTGATACCCCAAAGTGCCAGCCTTTCTTTTGGGGAAAGGCTGAGTCAAATAGAGGAGACTTTTTTGCTTATTAGTTTAAAAAAATTCCCCAAAGGCAAAACTAAAATAGATCTGTGGTTGTCCTTCTGTTTCCCCAGTTCTGCTCACTTCACTCTGCATAAGTTCATATAAGTCATTCCAGGTTTATCTGAAACAGTCCTTTTCAAAATTTCTTATGGCACAATAGTGTGCCATAAAATTCAAATACCATAATTTGCCCATCCACTCCCCTAAGATCCTAAGAACTAAGAGTTCATGTTCTATCCCTTCCAGCTCAGATATTCTATACTTTTACAAACTTAGTGAAATTCAAGATAAATAGGAAGTGAGTCAGGATGACTTAGGGCCTTGAAAAACTCTCTGACATAGTCTGGCTATTAGGAACAGCAGGTCTAGTGGAACCTGCCTGCTTATCGTGAGCACCCACTAGAAATGCAGTCCTTAACTTGCCCCTACATCAAAGCCTGTGCCCTTTATACATTTCCTCACTCAAGAAGTCCTGGGCCCGCTTCCTGAAGGAAAAGTCAGTCCAGATCTTAGGGCACAGAAGAGGATGGGGTGTGAGGACACCATGTCAGAAGATAGTGCTGCTTTAAAAGCTTTGCAACTAGTCAAAAGAAATGTCAAACCATAACAACCATATGAATGAATGCTCCAAATCAAAAATAATAAGAGAAATGCACATCAAAACAACTTTGAGGTTTTACTTCACTACTCCAAGATTGTCAAAGATTACAGAATACGGAAATGGTGTTGGAGGTGTTTTGGAAAGATAAATACACTAATACATTGTTGGTGGAGCTGCTAACTGATGTAACCATTCTGGAAAGTAATTTGGAATTATGGAAAGAGAATGATCAAAATGATCTTATGCTTTGATACAAAGATTCCACTGCAAAACATGTAGACCAAAGAAGCCAATGGCAAAAATAAAATCCCATAAACACAAATATATTTATGATAGCATTTTGTTTCTTTGCAGCAGAGAACTAGAAACAAAGTAGATGCCCAAAAACTGGGGAATAGCTGAACAAATTTTGGTACATAAATTTAATGGAATACTACCATGCTGTATACATGATGAATATATTAGAGAAACATAGAAAGACTTACATAAACTCATGCAAATCAAGGTAAGCAGAACCGGGAAAACATATACACAATGTCCACAGCAATGTAATTGAAAAGAACAGCACCACAAAACAAACAAAGCTGAATGGTAAGATGTTATAATTTGATTCCAAAGAAAAAATATGAGAAAGGAATAGTCCATACTCATTGGCATAAATAGGGGGACAATGAGTGTGGAATATTGCATATAACATCAGGCTTTTTATATGGTTATTAATAGCTGAGCTTTTCCCTTCTTTTTTATTAAAGGAGAAGAATCTCTAGGAGGGAAAGGGGACAGAGAGAGAGATAGGGAATGGTAGATGATGTAAAAATACAGAACATCCATTGAAGTTAATTTTTTTTTAAGTTTTCTAACTAAGGCTTTGTGTATAGGTAAGACACTCATGATGATAAGGAAGTGTTACTACAAGGAGCTGATCCCATGACTGAAGACCACGATAATAGGCAATGATGGGATCCGTCTAAAATATGTTGATCCTATAAGATCCAGAGTCTCATGTATGTCATAACTCTCTGATAGAACGCAAGCTCCGTGAGTTTCATTTCTGTCTTCCCAGTGCATAGCACTGCACCTTGAACATAGAAGGCACTGACTAACTGCGTTTTTAGTGAATGTCTGATGACTTTGGGGAGAGAGAAGTTGATGCAAAAAGTGCTTGTTGGTGAGGCTATCAAGAATAGACTGCATCAGAAGGTAGTGAGATTCCCAACCCCAAGTAGTGGCGGAACAAACACTTGTCTAAGATATTGTAGAGGGGACCTCTCATATAAGATTCTGAGAGTTTAGGATTCTGTAAGTGAGGTGTTCAGGTGCTATTCAATTTAGGAAGGACTTATATTAGTGGATGGAGTATCTGTTCCAATAAGAACACATCCAGTGGGTCCATTCAAGTAGCCAAGTCTGAGGATTAATTGGGATGCTGTGAGAAAAGTGCTTGGAATAGGGTACCTGAATCTTCTTCAGGAATCCCTGTAATACATAGGGCAATTCAACTAGAGGTCTAGAAAAAGCACCTTGAAGTTTAGACTCTCAGAGCAGTAAGGGAGAGATAGACCATCTAGTCCAACCTCTAGCTCAACAGAAATGACATCTATAACATCTCTAGTGGGGGCTCATTCCATCTCTTAAGGGAGAACTTGCTTTTTTTGAACCCATGTCTTTCACTTTTGTGCAGCAATAAATGTTAGGAAGTTTTTTTTTCTTGAGACTGAATCACAATCTGGTTTTCTGCAGCCTCCATCCACTATTCTTGGTTTTACCCCTGGGGCCAAGCCAAACAATTTTAAATTCTTTCCCTTGTGACAGCCCAACTACTTGAGGGAAGCTTTCATGCTTTCTGCACTGCAAGATAATTATTTCCGGGTTCTTCATCCAATCCTCATAGGGGGACATGCTCCTGCATCCACTTCTCATCTTTTTTGCCCTCCTCTGGTGAGATTCCCTTCTCAGTGCCCTTCCCAGAACATGGCACCTGGAACTGAGCATAGCACCCCAGACAGAGTTTCATCAGGACAGAGCATGGTGGGGTTATCACACATTGCCTCTAGTCATGCAATCTAAGACTGAAGTCAGGTGTTTGTGCCAGAAATCAGGGTTACCACCCACCAGTTTCTAGTCGTTATAGCTTGTGCCAGGGGAGTTGATGGGCTCTTATTTCATTTTTTATCTGAATTGTTTTATTTTATGGTGGCAGAAAAAAAACCACCATCCAACATCTAAACTACAGTTATCCCTTCCACATCTCAGGGCAAGGGGTGCAGTGCTCTCTCAGTCTGGAAAATTTGTGTAAAATTTTTTGGCCCTCCCTTCATACCAAGGGAAAAATCTGATGTTTTTCTTTTATGGGGCACTTAGAGTACCTCATTATAAAATTTGGGCTAAGTATTTGGCCATAGGCTCTGTGTCATCTGCGTGGCCTTTGGGTGTCATTTGTAGATTCTGCAAAACTCCCAAAAAATACCCATTTCATTTCTTGTGTTGACCTGTGATATATTGAAATTGTGATGGGCAAAGTCATACTGTGGAAGGGATAACTTTATTGTCTCAAGACAAGCCTATCTCTACTCAAGAGGCATATTCTCAGATATGTTGCCAGCAGACATGGGAACATAAGTGGGCTGATTATGCAGCAGTATAGCAATAGGACACAGCATTGGTATCCATGGAATATTACCAAACACACACACACACACACAGAGAGGGAGAGAGAGAGAGAGGGAGAGAGAGAGAGAGAGAGAGAGAGAGAGAGAGAGAGAGGGGAAAACCTCCACTGAGTTGAGTAGGTTCATTATGGAATGTTTATAGAAAGAGAAGAGTGGACAATGAGGGTGTCTGGGGGAGCTGTGACCTGACTGGTGGATAGCATATACACCAACCAGATCCCATCCAATGGATCCATTCAAGTAGCTAAGTGTGAGGCCAAAAAGGGGTGTGGTGAGAAAAGTCCTTAGTAGACCTTGAAGTGATATTCAATTTTGAATTATGGCCAAGCAATCAAACAATAAACATTCAAAAAGCACCTAGAATAGACCAACGGACTTGCGGTCAGGGACATGGGGATTCAAACTTTTCCTCAGACACTTCTGGGCAAATCATATAACAGCCTCAGTTAACTCAACTGTAAAATGGGGATACATATAGCATTTAGCATGATAATCACACTTTCCTCAGAGCATCATAGATTTTGAGCGGGAAAGGGATCTTTACAAATGAGGAAACTGAAGCAAGAGAGATTAAGTGAATTGCTCTGGGTCATAGAGCTAGTGAGGGTCAAATGAGATAATATATGTAAAAAACTTTGCAAACCTTAAAGTTTAGTTGTTATTATCAGGCACTGGGAATATAAATAAAAAAGAATTAAACAGTCCACAGTCTCAGGAAATTGCCTCCCTCTATCATTCCTGTCTCACTATTTTGACCCAGGTAAAAGTCACAAGGTCTTGGTGATTTCGTCCAGGGTTCTGAGTCAGATTGTGTATGTGTCTCTGTCTTCGTTCCCTTCCTGGATCCTCAGGCCCAGTCTGCCTGTCTGAGCACACACAGGGACATATGTGTGCACTTTAAATGATTGCGTTTAGCGGGGGACCGCTGAGGGTGGTGGAAGGAGTGGATGAGGACACGGACAAAGTCTGCCTGAGGACGCCCAGTCTCTGTGCGGCTCTTTACACCATCTGAATCCTGGAACAATGGGCGCGGGCTTCCTGGGGCCGGGAGAGCTGAAGCAGGTCAAGTATAATTTCTACAGCTTTTGTTTCCTGATCCCGGGGAGAGAGGGGGGAAAAATTGAGATAAAGAAGTGTTATTAAAATTGTGACACGCGGCTCGGGGAGTACGTTAAGGATAGAAGGGGCCGGGGCAGTCAGGAGAGAAATAATGAAATGCACACATTCCTCGGACTGACAATTGGGAGACCGTGTAGCTGCTTAGCCTGTTGGTCCAGGGCTATTTGTCATAATCAGCGGCACTTTTCTCATTAGCAAAAAGCCATTACCAAGGGACTTTATCAGCAGCTGCGAGTTATCGCGGGGCACACAGCAATCCTTGCGTGCAGCCGTGGAGTGCACACGGGTCCGAGAGCTTTAATAAGCCGCCCACTCCCTCTCCAAGTTCCCAGTCAGGTGTCACTGCCCGTTCAGCGAGAGCCAGTCGAGTGTGAGGTCTCTTAGGCTCCTCCCTGTGGTTAGACTGGGGTCCACTCTGCTTCCGTTCCCTGGGATGCCCCTTGTAGGCCCATGTCCAGGGTCAAGGCCAGCTCCTGAGCAGCCAGACAATGCAGTCTATCCCTTGAGTTTGAATTGGAAGGACACTTAGGGTACAGAACAAGTAATAGAACTAGGAGGACCTTAGAACGTAGAATGTCAGAGCTGGAAAGGACTTTAGAACATGAAATGTCCTAGCTGGGAGGACCCTTAAAACATAAAATGTTCTAGCTGGGAGGGACTTTAGAACATAAACTTTCAGAGCTAGAAGGGATTGGAACATACACCACAGAATATCAAACCTGGAAGAGAACTGAGAACATAGAATGATAGAGCTGGGAGGGACCTTAGAACAGAGGCTATCAGAGCTAGAAGAGATTGGAACATAGACCACCTTTCCCCCTTCCCCTGTCCTGCTCCGCACCTCATTAAGAAGCAGTATAGGGTAGTGGAAGGAGAGATTTCTGCCATGTCAAGAATGTAAGGCCACCACATGTCCCTGACGTATCCATAAGGGTATTTGCCCAATCCTATCAGCTTTCCCGCCACAACAACTCCTGCATCCACCCCTTCCTGTTCATTCCTGTCATAATCACCCTCATTCAAGCCCTCATCCCTCCTCAAATGGAAATTATAATTGGATCCTTAGTGGTCTCTGTTTCCTATCTATGCTTCCACAATCATCTTTCTAATGAACAGGATTAATGATGGTATTGCTCAACAACCATCAATAGCTTCCTATTGCTTATAAGATATAATACAAGCACCTTAGCTTGGCATTTTAGACTTTCAGCAGTCCAGTTCTAACCGATGTTTACAGTCTTATTTCAGTCTACTTCCCAATCTTTGTGCTTCAGCCAGAATGGTCTGTTAGCTGTTTCCCGATCTCATGACTTATTCTCATGATTCAGTACATTGGCACAGACTGCCACATAGTATGAGAAAGGAATCCCAAGGCTGAGCTCAGATGGTGCCTTCTCTAATTCCCCTGCCCTGTCATCCAGTCCCAAAAGTGATCTCTCTTCTTCCTTAATTTTTCTCAAAGCACTCTGTCTAAATCTCTCCTTTTCCCTTATCCTACTTTACTTGGTACTATTACATTCCTGTCTATGTCATATCCTTCTCCCTATCCCCCACCCTACCCCTCACCCCGTTACACTATAACCTCCTCAAGGACAGGGACCATTTCATTTTTCATCCCCATATCCCCAGCGCCTACCAGAAGACCTTGCCCAAAGCAACAAATGTTTATGCAATAGAATTAAAAGGTTGTAAATAAAACTGCTTGAGGAATACTGGCCCACCACAATAGACGGAATAGTCAAATTACTGAGAAGAAGAATCGAGAATAGAAAAATGAGTGAACGTAGTCCCACTGCTGTGATTGGAGATGAGCTAGCACTTCTATGATCCTCAAGCTGCTGATTTGATCTGACCACTTTTCTCAGCTTTGATGAGACAGTTTATTCAGTTGTTATGTCGATCATATTTATACATCCTGACTGACCATGAGAATTGGGGAGATCTTTTCCTACAGCATTATTACTCTGCCTTTTTTGTCTATTTTTCCAAGTCAAGGTAACTTCCTTGGAGCCTGCCTATTTAGGGTAGAGTATCTGTGCTCCTAGGTCAGTAAGGAATCCCTCAGAAGATGAGGGTTAGTATGTATCTTCTATCTATGGGAAGTAGGAGGGGCCTAGAGATGTAGTTGTAGCCAGCCAAATTAGAAGTTGTTACTGAAGAAACCTAGATCCAACTTGGCTGGGCTAAGTTGGCTCTTCTCTAAGAAAGTGTTGATGAGGCTGTCTTTAGAGCTATACTCCTGTATATACCACCTAGGAAGAAAAAATAGAATCCATCCAAGGCCTCACATCATTGGATGCTTCAGTTTGTGGTGTGGGCCATGTTGCCCACATTACCATCACAGCTGAGGCCAGGTAAGGGATGTAAATGTTTACATCTCTCAAAAGCCCCCTCGTCTCCTTTCCATCCAGCCAGTAGATGAGAAAAGTAAATGCCTGGATTGCCCTGGAAAGAGGGAAAAATTATCCCATTTACAAACTGGCTTGATGAGAATAAGCTCCTGACCTTACAGCAAATACCAAGCAGCATAATGATCATTAAAACAATTCCACTGTGTTGAAAGTGAGGTCACTGCCGGTGAAGATGTGCTGCTCAGACCATTATATGGCCCATTCTATTTGATAATAACAGTGGCCTCCCACAGAACATAAGCATCACCATTATTACTTCTATAGTAAGGATCTATTTAGGGTGTTTCAAGGTCCAGCAGGTGGAGGTTTGGATGAATAACTTCTGGATAGAGCTCCACAGCTTCAGGCAACTCCCTCCCCAGAGCTCCTGAGATTCTTTCATCCTAAACCAACAATACAGGCACAAAGCTCCCACCATGAGGCCACAACACCTGTTTCCCATGTGGTAAAACACTCATGGAGGCTGGGTGCTACATGTAGCTCAAGTTTCTTATGAAGATCAGGTGGGACAGGGTTAACCCCAAATGCCAGAGCTCAAAAAAAAATGCTTGCCTTCTTAAGGAGTAGAGGAAGGGTGAGGGAAAGAGAGAGAATTTAGAACTAAATTTTTTTAAATGAATGTTAAAATTTTTTAAATGTAATTGGGAAATATTTAACAGAGTGGGAATACATTTTAACAATTTTTAAAAGATCACTGTGTAAGCAAGTCTAATGGAAAATGCTCACCTTTGCAAAAAAAAACCTCAAACCTGTCTGAGGAACCCTGTTCCTCAAACATTTGCCTAATGGATGTTTACTGTCCTGACCCTTGGATCTATCTCCCCTTCAATCTGCCAGCCTATACTAATAGGACATACTTTTTCGATACAAGTGTGAAGGTGGAGAAATGGGGACTGAAATAGGGTGGAGAATACATAATACAGTCCTTTTCTTTGGATTCCTTGGGTTTAGGTAAATGGTCTCACCTGTTCCAGGTTGCTTTTCCCATGATCATGCTGTGATCATAGTCTGAGAGAAAGCCTACTGTTAGCACACTCAGGGAGGCAGGGCAGATGAGCTATGGGGCAGGAAGGCAGCAGATATTGCCAAAAGCCTGAGAGGAGAAAGTAACCTTTCTCCCATTCTGAGGCCACCTTCTGTCAGCAGATACAAACAGAAAGAAGCCAGATATATGTACTCATGTTTTCTATATTGGTCCTTATACTTGGGAGGCAAAATCACTTGTTTTGACAAAGAAGACCTCTTTTGTAACAGAACAGTGCAGTTCTGGAGAATCTGGTTACATGGATTGCTTTCCTTGCTTGTCTGTGTTTGTATTTACCTGTGGTGTTTGTGCCTCTGGAAAACTCTGATGTGTTGAGCCATACTCTGAACTATCTTGGTTCACAGGTGTAAAGAACATTAAAGGATCTAGAATAATGACTCTAGTTTGCAAGTTTAATTAATTAGCATTTATTAAGTACCTGCTTTGAGTCAGGCACTATGCTAGCTTCTGGAGATACAAGTACAAAGAATGAAACAATTCCTACTCATAGTGAAGTTGCATTCAAATGGGAGACACAATAGTACGCACAAAAAATATATGCAGGCTAGTGCTTCATAAGATTCTTTTTGGGAAGGCACTCATCATCCATTTCCTTCTTCTATCTGGGTCTTCTCCACACCTTCTACAATATTGATTCTAGCCTATTCTCCACTGGTCGTCATTCAGGAATTCCCCAAGTCGTTCTCTCCAAACTCTGGTTCATGGATTTCTTGACACACAAAGTTACTCTACTTTTGTTTTTATCCCACCTGTTCTTTTTGAATAAGGTTCAACATTTCATTTCCATCCTAGTTATCACCTCTACACATATTACTCCCAAATCCATATATTCAGCCCTGATCTCTTTTATGAGCTTTAGCCCCACATTTCCAACTGTCTAGTGGGTATCTTCGTGGGGATGTCCCACATGCAACTCAAACTCAATATATCTACAAATAAATTCATCACCTTACCCCTAGTTTCCCTAAACCTGCCCCTCCACCTCACTTCTATATTTTCCATTGATGGAAACATCATCCTTTTAGAAACCTAGATGTAAAATCTTGGTTATCTGACTCTTTCCTTTCCCTCACCCCTCCTATCCAATCAATCACCAAATCCTGTCAATTCTACCTTCATACCATCTCTCTAATATATCTGCTCCTTTTCTCTCGCACTACTACCACCTCAATTAAGGCCCTCATCACCTTTAGCCTGGACTATCGTAATAGCCTCCTAATTGATTCCATAGCTTCCAAGTTCTCCCCCTCCAATCTATTCTGAAAAGGTTGCCAAAATAACCTTCCTTAGTTCACTGGTCTAACCATGGTACTCTCACACTCAAAAATCTTCAATGTTCCACACTGCCTACAAGCAAAAATGCAGACTCTTTAGCTAGGCACTCAAGGCTTTTGACAATCTGGTCCCAAGCTACTTTTCCAGACTACCTCAGAACATTGCTCACCTTTATGCATTCTTAAGTTCTGGCCATATCAGGACTCTCCACTTTCCTTCTGCCCTCTCTTGCCACCATGAGTTCTCACAGAACACCTCCTCCCATTCCTCCACATCTCCACCTATGGAAGTCCTTCTTTTCAAGACCCAGATCAGGTACTACCCATACCAGGAAACCTTCCCTGATCCCCTTCACTAAGAGTTCTTTTCTTCCTCAAATTATTCTAGGGTACTTTGACTGAATCTTTCCCTTGCCCCTCTCATATTCCACATTTTGTGATACTGTAATGTGCTATGCTATGGAATATTTGTATGTGTTTTATAGCCATCCTAGTAGACCAAGTAGACCTTGGGGGTAGAGTACGTGCCATTTTCATCCTTGTATTCCCAATGCTGAGCGCAGGGCCTTATATTCAGTAGGTATTTCATAAACACTTATTGAGTTGTTGACATGACTTAACTGGAATTATATTAAATGAGTCAGAGACCAGTTGAGATTCACATGCCTTGACTGCCTTGGGTATTTTGGGGGGGGCACCAGGGGCATCTTGTGATTTGTTCCCCTTGGTCCTACATAGGGCTCCCATCTCTATTCTTTTACTCCTTGATTGTGGGGCACTGGACAAGTCATTTAACTTCTCTGCACCTCAGTTTCCTCATCTGTAAGATATGGAGGTTGGAATCTAAGAATTCTAATGGTCAGCTTTGGCAGTCTATATATCTTTCTATGTCTGAGGGTGTGTATTCCCTCCAGTTCTTATCCTTTTCCACATGCTAAAGTCCTGCTAAACTGAACCCCTCATTTCTCACCTGAAACTATACTTTGTACTGGCTGTGGATAATATTATTATTATTATTATTAACAACAATAATAAATAGCATTTGTGTAGCACTTTAAGGTTTGCCTTTCTCTGATCTCCTACAACTATTCAACTCCATGCTTTTATCTCTATTAAATTTTTTGTTTGTTTTGGGAGGCAATTGGGGTTAAGTGACTTGCTCAGGGTCACATGGCTAATAAATATCTAAGGCCGGATTTGAACTCAGGTCTACCTTACTTCAGGGCTGGTGCTCTATCCACTATACCACCTAGCCGCCCCTCTCCAATAAAATTTTTGAGCCAATATTTGCAAGGTATTTCACATTGGTTGTCACATTTCAACTTCCCAACTACCCAGTGAGCTAAATATTACAGTTATAACTATTTCTATCTTACAGATAAGGAAACTAAGGCTCATAGATGTTGTGGCTTGCCCCTATGTACATAGCTGGTAATTATCAGATGTAAGATTTAAGTCTTCCTGACTCCAGACCCAGAACCCTAGCTATTATCCTATGCTACCCAGACCCCGAGACTATTAGCTCTCCATCTCCAAAGCTAGGCAGCAACTCAAAAGCAAAGTCTACACCTTGTTCTCAGGGTCATAACTAGGAGTTCTGAATGAATGAAGACAACCGGCTAGGGCACAATCCATAGTAAGAACTTAGTGAGCATTCATGTAATGAAATGGAAAGAACCTTGGCTATAAAGTGATAACATGGATTTGAATCTTAGTTTTGCCATTTACTAGCTATATGACTTTAGGAAAGTCACTTAATCTCTCTTAGACTCAGTTTCCTCATGTGTAAAATGAGTTGTTGGATAGAGTGATTGCTGAGATCCTTCCTGCTCTAAAGTTCTATGATCAGTCACATGTCCATCTTGGGACCTAAATTTCTTCATCCAAAAAATGACGGAACTGGACTAACATTCTTTCCATGTGTGTGTTCTATTTTACAGATGAAATAACTGAGGCTCGTAGTGGTTAAATCACCTACTCTGACATTCTGTGTTCAGAGGACCCTTCCAGTTCTACATCTTATCATGATTTGTTGATCATATAACTTGCTAACGACAACAACAGGAGTAAGCAAAAATGGCTGAAATTTCCAAAGCACCTCAAGGGTTCTTGATTCCCACTTATTCCCCCATTAGACTGTGGGCTCCTTGAGGGAAGAAACTGTCTTTTGCTTTTCTTTGTATCATCAGTAGTTAGGATCTTGCCTGACACATAGTAGGGATGGATTTAATAACTCCTTGTTGACTGGCTTGTCAACCAACACTACACCATTTGATTTTCACTGTGATGTAGCTAGGTCCTGCAAGGATTTTTCTTTTTGAACTGACCCTGAGATTTTATGAGTATAAGACACTCCCAGTTAGGAAAAACCCTCTACCCAAGCAGCTCCTCTTTAGCCTTACAGAGTGGCCCAAAGTACTACGAGGTTAAGTGATTTGCCCAGGGTCACACAGTCAGTAATTTTGGCAGTACTTTGAACCCAAATCTTCCTGACCCCGAGACCAGCTCCCTCTCTCCATTATGCTTCCCTGTCTCTCAGTCATTACAATATTCTTACTCCTATCTTACAGATGATGAAACTGGAGCTCAGAAAGTTGAAATGATCTGCCCAGGGTCATATGGTCTATAACCAAGATTTGAAACCAGGTGTCTTCTAACGCCAGGTCTGGCATTGGTTTCATTGTACTGTGCTTTCTTTGTTGTGAGATTCATGTGAAACAATATCCATAAAACATTTGAGAAATTGAGGTATTGTGTAAATGTCAGCTACAGAGGACATAGAGAGAAATGCGCTGATACCCACTGAAAGGGGAAAAGTCCCACATGAGCCCAAACTGGGGAGCCATTGAACAAAGAATTGGCTTCCCTTTCTCCCTTGCTAGAAAGACTTGCAATGCTGTGTCATGGAACTCTCCCCAGCCCCAAAGAGCCTGTTCTAAGCTAAGATTTTAACACAGCATCATAAGAGTAAAGGGATGGCCTGGGGCCATGGAAAGAGCTCTAGACAAGGAGTCAGGAGACTCGGGTTGAGGCCAGACCTCAACACTTATTTGCTGTGTGACCTTGGGTAGGCCACTTCCCCCTCTATGAACCTCCTATAAAATGCAAGGATTGGCCTTAAAGTTCTCTAAGATCCCTTTCCAGCTTGAAATCTAGCAAACTATGAACCACAAGTCACCTCCCTTCAGGAAGGCCCTTGTAGGATAGAGATAATTCTTGTCCTGCTCACATTCTGAGGTTGTTAGGAAGATTCAGTGAGACAATGAAGAAGAAAGGCCTTTTTAAACCATAGAGCGTTGACCCCACATATAGCATGGTATAGTAACAGTAGTTATTATAATAAGCATTATTATTATTATAAACAAATTGCTCTCTTGAGCAAATCCCAGAAGTGCTTCCCCAGCAATGACAGGGTTAAGAGTTAAGACTGTGTTCTCTCTCTCTCTTTTTTCCCTCCCTTTTGAAATGGCTCCCTGGTTCCAGAATGACTCTCTGCTTCCCCTCTTAATCTGTATTTTACGAGTGAGAAGCTTTGCATTATGCAAATCGTTAGATAGGAACAGGTGACATTTCAGCAAAGAGCGGTTGCAGCAGTAGGCCAGGCTGGGCCTGGGCGGCTGATTTATACATTAGTATTTGTCACAAGGATTGTAAGGGCTTCCTGCTGCAGCCTGCAATTGGCTTTTTACTCCTTAAGGTGGAAGCTTTGGCAAAACATTTCTAAGGACCTGACTGAGGATTGCCTCGGTCTCTATATCCAAGACATGGGTAAGGCTCGTTCTGAGTTGTCCATACCAAACATCACATTCACTTTTTGATTGACTTCACATCAAATCGAAATTGTAGAATCTTAGCCTTAATGCATCTTAGAAGCATAGAATTTTTGAGCTTTTAGAATAGTAGGATTAGAGCTATAAGACCTTTGGAGGTCATCTAGCCCAGCCCCTTCTTTTTATAGAGAAGGAAACTGAGACACAGAGAGGAAAACAGATTTCCCTAGGTACACTCTGGGAGTAAAGAAGCAAGGCTGGGATTTTAATCTGGGTCTTCCAGTTCCTATGACAACATCTTTCCTCATAAAACCTTGAAGTCACAACATCTTAGAGCTAAGAAGGACCTTAGAGATTATCTAATCTCTGCATTCTTTACCTTTTTGTTCTGTGGACCCCTTTGGAAGTCTGGTAAACTAAAAAATCCCCAGAATGATCTTTGTTTATTTGTTTTAAAATCCATAACCAAAATAAATGCTAGATTTCAGTTAAAGACTAGTGAAAATAAAGATACAATGTTTCCTATCCAGGTTGATGGACCCAATGAAATCTAACTATGAACCCCTTTAGAGGGTGTTAAGATCCTCTTGTCTAGTGTAACCTTCTACATAAGGCAAAAATCTTCAGCCATCCCCTGATTGGAATTGAAAACAGAAGAGCCTGCCATGAATTCTCTGTGCCTTCCTTGGGCATCAAGCCCTCCCAGTTCCCAACAGGCTGCTTGAGACTCGGACTTCAAGATGCCAAAGCAGGTTTGCTTGGAGATGTGCTGCATTTCAGAGCTGTCAGGGAGCCTTCGGCAAGGGGCTGGTTTTCTGGAAATTATTGAGCCCAAATTTGCCAAATGCAGATTGATTGCACAGCCTTATTGAAGTCTTTAGTGGCAATTTCAACTATTATTCCTCCTGTGGACAGTTTTGCTGTGAAGTAAGAGGGGGCTGTAGGGAGAAAGATGAGGAGGCTGGCTCCAGGGCTCAATGAGTAGGACTTACAAGAATGATAGACCCTTAAAATGTCAGAGCTGAGCTTCACAGACTATCTAATCCAGTCTTCTCATTTGACTGAGGAGGAAACAGAAGTCCAGAGAAGAGACTTATCCAAAGTCACAGCCCTAGTAAGTGCTACAGAGGAAATTCAAGCTTTCTCTAGTCCTCTGACTCCAGATGCAGTATGCTTTCCATTATGCTATCCTTCCATCACACCAGTCAGTACCCACATTCACTCAGGTCTAACCATTTTGACTGAATTGACCAGTCATACACTCACCTCTAGAAGGTCACTTACTGGCTACTAACTAGTAACTGATTAAAGTGACTAATTCTCTTCCATCAAAACTTGGAAATGGGACTAAGCCTGTTTCTTAAATAGCCCAAAATATAGCTTCATTTTCACCAGCTTCTTCTTATCCACAGATCTGCGCATCTCAGTTTTCTTCTTTATCATATGATGGATAGTAATGGCTGTAAAATCATATAGCTCCATGGTATAATGAAAAGATCATGGGATTCAGAGTCAGGAAACCTGGGTTCAAACTCTAGCATCATTGTATGACTTTGACAAGTTATTTATCACCTCTGGAACTCAGTTTCCTCTTCTGTCGAATGGGGAGAATAATATGTGCCCTGTCTTATTCCCTGCAAGGGCTTTTGTGAGAATCATTGAGCTAATAAATGTGAATTGCTTTGGCATGCATAAAACATTGAATAAATGTTTATTGCTTCACTGGCATGAAGACAGAAAATACCAGTGAAAGCACAAGACCTGTCATCACAAGGGAACAGCGGGAAAATTAAGTAGAAATGGGTAGAACTCTTGCCATCTGTAAAAAGGAGAGGATAATCTTTGCCTTGAATGTTTCATAGAGAATTCAAAGAAGTCATGGGTTTGAATATGCTTTGGATATTATAAAGTACAATGCAAATATGAGATAGCGGTAGTGGTGATGAAAATAATGAAGAAGAAAATATTACATTCAAGAGTGAAGTGATAAGTTGTTCTACTATGCAATATTCTCCCCGATGTTTTCGTTGTATGAGCAACATGATTCTCTGGAAAGGGTGCTGAATGAGGAGCCAGGAGACCTGGGTTTGAGTATTGGCTCAAGAAGTACTTTCCCCTTTCTAGGACTCTGTTTAATATTCTGAAAAAAAATGATTCAACTAGGTGGCTACAAGATTTCTTAGATTTCTTTCAACTCTGAATACTATGAATCTATTTGTTTCAAGTCAGAAGACCTGGGTTGGAGCCTAACTCTACTATTTGCTAATGGTTCAACCTCGGACAACTGTCTCAACCTCTCTGAACTTTACTTTCCTCTGTAAAATGGGGAGAATAATATTCCCCTTACTCCTTCACAAGGTCATGGTGAGAAAAGTGCTTTGTAAGATTTAAAACTATGGAAACAGGAATTGTTTTACATCTTGAAATCTCTCAGAGGACCTCGGCCACAGATAGAGCCCTCTGCTGGACAGGCTGCCTGTAGGCGCTGCAGTGTCGCTATCCATGGTGCTGATCAATTTTCTTCCTTACACTAGGTCTCTCTGTACACTGGTTCTATTCTACAATGACAGTTTTAAACAAACCAGGCTCCTGACTGATTGTGACATCAAAATTCAAGTTGCCATGCATTGTTAGTTCTAATGGGAGTGTCATGGCCATAGACATTGCCCTGATATACTTGTTTCTGTGAGCCTCCTACCCTGGACACAGACTGCTTGGGTCAGGTCCTCCGAAATAACAGATTCTAGTCCAGGGTTCCTCATCAAAATCAAGCCACTGACTTCATAGCCTGGGTCATGTCCAATGTTCAGCAACCATGCCTGGAATCTGAGCTAATCTTAGGACTCAGTTTAGTGTTTTATTGCCCTTAAGGTATTATTCAAGCTCACATCTCCAATCCCAAAACATTGCCCCCACCAGCTTCTCTTCATGCCTAAAATTCTACCATTAAAGTTTCACTTACTTGAGGCAGCTCCTTATCATAAACACTTCTTTGCTGATATCCACTTCTGGAAGGGAAACCCTATTTATCAATTTATTTGTTTTCTTTTTGAGAGGCAGATAGGTAGAGTAGAAATAGTGCTAGACTTGGAGTCAAGGAATTTGCATTTCAATCCTGGATCCAACATTTGCTAACTGTGTGACTTTGGGAAAGTCATTTAATCTCTCTGAGTCTGAGTTTATTCATTGTATGATGGAAATAATACTTGTCTTCCCCTGTCTTCAAGGGCTCTTGGGACAAAGTAGCTTTGTAAATTTAAAGTATGATAGAAATGAAAGCTGTTGACATCAAACCTCTGCCACCACCTTGACTATCTCTCCTCAGGACCTGTTGGAAGCAGTCTAGAATCCTAAGCCCAAGAGCCCTGGTAATAGTAACACCTCCTATGCTATTTAACCTGCTTCTGTTCTGACCTTTGAAGCCATCACTAAGGGGAGCAACTCTTAGAAGAGAAAGGGCTCGCCATCACTGCTACCACCACTTCCACCGATGACAGGCAAACCTAAGAGCCCTGGGAAAAGTAGTGCGCGCGCACGCGCGCGCACACACACACACACACACACACACACACACACACACACACACACCAGAACCCTGGTTCTGATTCCAGCCTGACTTTTTTAGTCATAGTCTATGGAGACAGCTCTTGTGGGGATAAAGCTTGCCACTTCCTCAGCAGATGCTACATCCTCCACCTTCTTAAGAGCCAAAACTACTGAAATCTTGGAAAAATAAGTTCTCACTACCAAAATCTCTGGCACTGCCAAATGCTTCAATATCAGGAAACTTTATGGTTTTATTAATGAAAATTATATCAAAGAAGATGCATTAACATCAGGTTTGCAGCTGTACCCTGAAGACCATGAGGTCTTTCCAGCTAGCTTCTAGCAAAAATTTCCTATATGTGTTATTCCCCTGTTAGGCTGTGAGTTCCTTGAGAGATTTTCCAGGTGAATCTGCTTGCAGATAGTATGTAATGAATAAATGTTTTTTTCATTCCTTCCCCTTCCTTATAGGAGGTCCTTCAAGTCTGGCTTGAAGTAGAGGGGAATAACTTAATTGGGAAAAGGGACACAGCATAGAGGAATGAGAATAGTAAAACCAATTCATTTCTATAGGATTTTAAAGCTTACAAAACACTTCTTATAAAGTAGAAAGGGCAACTATTTTCAGATGAGAAAACTGAGGCTACATAAGAACTAGAAGGGACCTTAGATACTATCTATTTGAACCCCTCATTGTCTTTCCAAATGAAGGAACTGAGGCTTAGATAAGGGAACTGCTTTGCCCTAGTTCACACAGGTAGCAAATATCAGTCAGGATTTTAACCCAGGTTCATTAACCTCATTAACTCCAAATCCAGGACTTTTACTAGACAACAGGTCTATATAGACTAAGCCTAATCCTGACTTGACTCTCCAGCTTCCTTCCCCTCTCTCTAATAATCAAAATAACCAAGGTGGTTGGATTTTGCTCTAGCAAGACAAGCCTTCTCATGGCTTCCCAACAGTGCCATCAGCATTCCTCTTTCTGATACTGTACTCATCTTCTATCAAGCCCTCCCCTCTGTGTTCCACTTACCTAACTCCTATCTATTCTTCAAGACCTAGTTCAGCCCCTCCATCTGGTCTTTCCTGACCACCACAACACATGCATTTTTACGTCCTTCCCATTGAGTTCCTATAGCTCTTATTGTATTGCTTACTAGGCATTTATGACATGCAAATTATTCTTTTGTCTTTTTATGTATGTCTGTTTGATCTCTCTAACTGGCCTTTGAGATCCTGTAGGATAGAGATGTTATATGTCAGTATTGTCAAATCTATAGCTGACATGAAACTGAGAGGGATGGCTAATATGTTGAATGAGAAAAGCAGGATCTCAGCAGGCTAGAATGATGGGCTGAATCTTACAAGATGATATTTAATGGAGGTAAATGTAAATTCCTTGCATCGGGGCTAAAAAAGTCAACCACATAAGAATAGAATGGAAAAGACATGGCTAAAAAGAAGTTTCTGTGAAAAGGATCTATATGTTTTAGTGGACCAAGAGCTCAGCAGATGTTAGCAGGGCAACATGGCAGATGGGAAATTTCTGCTGGCTTAGGCTGCGTAAAAGGAGGCAGAGATATTAGAGCAAGAAGAGATAAATCTACTGCTTGCTGCATTGTTCAGAACATATCTGATGGAACAGAGAGGTGACACAGTGGATAGAGCACTGGGCCTAGTGGGTTCAAATTTGGCTTGAGACACTTATGAGATTTGTGACTTCAGGCAAGTCATTTAACCTCTATTTGCCTTAGTTTCCTCAACAGTTAAATAATAATAATATCACGAGGACAAAAAAGATATTTGTAAAGCCCTTAGCACAGTACCTAACACATAGTAGGTGTTTTGTAAGTGCAATTATTGTCTTTGTTGTTCTTATTTCTACATCTGAGTAATGGGAGAATTGGGAAAAGTTACAAGAAAGCAGTTTTTTTGCTCACTATAAAGAACAACTTTAGTAATCAGGGCTAACAATGAAAAGGGCTACTTCATAAAGTAGCAGCTTCCCAATCACTGGAGGTCAAAGAGGCTAGATAACTCCTTTCCTGGAAGACTGTGGCAGGAACTCTTGCCGAGAGATGAGAGTTGGGCCATATCCCTTCTGAAAATATGGGATTCTGTAATTACTCATCTTTGTGTCCTCTTAAGATCTAGTACAATTTGGCACATATACTATGTGAAATAAATTTTTATTGCTTAATTGACTAATATTTGAAAAAAAATGATTCTGAAATCACTCTCCAGTGTTGTTGCTCTTTTGAGAGAAGTTACCCCATTCTTTTAACCTCTTTCCACCTAGAATCATGTTTATAACTCTCTTTCACTTTCCCTGCCTCCCACTCCATCCTCCTTCCTTTATTTCCAAAATCTCACCAGTCATTTTCTCCATTTAGGTTCACTGAATATTATGGACATGTGATTCTGTCCCAGAAACCCCACTTTTGTCCAACACAATGACCCTCTTCCTGGATCCCTTGCTAGGAACCAGGCTTGGGTGAATGTAAATTTGCATCCTTTAGACTGTGATAACAGCCACACTTCGGATATTATTTATGATTTGCTAAACTCTGGTATTGTCCTTGGGGTTGGGAAGTCATAGCGGGAAATCATGATCCCTGTCCTGAGGGTTGAGAGACTCCATAAAGCAGGCCCAAGAAGACATAAGAATGTCCAATTCTTGATTTCCATTCCCCATCATCCTCCCACACCTCTCTTCTGCACTTTCATTAACTCAGAGAATGCTGGGAGAGTGGAAGGTGAGGTGGGGAGAGGGGTGTGTGATGTGCTATATAGAGAGCAGTAGAGTAGATAAAGAGTTCAGAACTACACAAAAACGAATGATCATTAAGGTTATTCAATCCAATAATAACTTGTATCTTTATAGCACTTTAAGGCTAACAAAAAACTTTCCTTACAACAACTCTTTCAAGGAGGGAATATAAATTTTATTATCTCCATTTTACAGATGAGGAAACTGAAGTACTTCAAAACTGACTCGCCCATGGTTACATGGCTAGCAACCGAATGAGCCTGGGCTCAAACCCAGTCCTTATTCTGAGTCCAGTGAGTCTTCTTTACAATAGATACTTCATCTATACCTCATTTGACTCAAATGCAAACCTTCTAGGTCCAAGGCAAAGCTAGGGTTTTTGCCACTGCAACAGGCAGTATCTCAGTACCAACAATCCAATGAGAACAAACGATAAGCATCTGTTTTCTTCAGGGGGATGTGTGTGACAGTACAGATAGAGAGATTTTAAAGTGGCAGGCCTGCTCTCAAGGAGCTTACAATCCAATAAGTGGGCTTGTTTTCATTGTTGTTGTTCAGTCATTTCAGTCATGTCCAACTCTCTGTCACCCTATTTGGGATTTTCTTGGCAAAGATACTACAGTAGTTTGCCATTTCCTTCTCTAGCTCATTTAACAGATGAAGGAACTGAGGCAAACAGGATTAAGTGACTTGCCCAGGGTCACAGGGCTAGTAAGTATCTGAGACAGGTTTTGAACTCAGGTCTTCCTGACTCCAGGTCCACTGATCTATCCACTGCACCATCTAGCTGCCCATTAGTTCATAATACTCATTTTGCAAATGAAGAACTGGCATCTCAGGAACAGGAAAAGGAGGGGCAAAAAATGAGAACTCAGACCCAAGACTTGACTCTATCACCACAGAATCATGTCTACCAAACCCAACTACCAAGTGCTGTGTCCTAGACCTCTCACTGGCTTGAATTGGCTCCTGGGTCCTGAAGGGAAACAAAGAATTCTGACACCCCATTGGAATGTATGGAAGAGATATGATTTAGGTAGCTGAAATATTTTTATGCATGTTTTCCCTGAAAATAATCCATGGATGGAAAAAGTATCTTTAAGTATGAAAATACTTTATTTTCCTCAGATTACCTCCCTGAAGACCTCTGAGATTTCCTGTACCCAGACCCCTGGCCTTTGCTTTTCTCTCTCTTCCAGCAAATGCTTTGCTGGACCTCTAACACATGCTAAATTTTTTTAAATGCTTAGGAGAGGTCCAACAAAAGAATAAGAGTCTGGGAGTGGAGGAAAGAAACTTCTAGGTGAAAGGATTAAAGTCGGTCCCATGGAGGTAGTCAATCAATCAGTAAGCATTAATTAGCACCTACTGTGTGCCAGGCACTGTACAAAGAACTGGGGGATGCAAAGAAAGGTCATAAATATTTCATGCCCCCAAGGAGCTCACATTCTATTTGTGAGAGACAGCATGTAAATGGTTTTGTTGCTGTTTAGTCATTTTTACTCATGTCTGAGTATGCATGATCTCTTTTGGGGTTTTCTTGGCAAAGATACTGGGGGAGGTAACTGAAAAAGGTCTCCTACAGATGGTGCTACCTGATTTGGTTCTTGAAGGAAGAGAAGGATTTCTGATTTCTTTCTTGAAAAGAAGTATCCTTTGCAATACACCAAGTTCTTCTTGAGCAAAAGCTTTGCAAATAGAATGGATGCTCATCTGCTTTTAACTTCTGTGTGGTCCTGGCCTGAGAAGGCTGGACTAGGTGACCTCTTAAAAAAAGTCCCTCTCCCTCTTACCCCTCAGGTCTTGTGATTCTAGGAACCCTTAAAGGAATAGGTTTAGATCACCATTTGTGCCCCACGGGAAGGAACTTGTAAGTTATCTTAGGGTTAAACAGAAGATGTGATGGGTAAAGGGAGAGAATAGAAAAATTGAGGCACAGAGAGGGAAAGGGGGATGCCTATAGCATTGCAGCCAATCTATGGGGACTGTGGGACAAAGTTATTACTCCTTTGTAAGAGGCTCACTCCTTTGAAATATACATTCTTCTCTGCCTAATACTGTAATGCTTTGACAATGGCTGTATAGACCAAATAAACTTCCCTGCTCCTCATTTTCCTTGCCGTGAGGAATGTGCCTATCACCAGCGAGGGGAAGACGTGTTCTTTTCAAGAACCCCTTTGCAAGGCCCTGACATTTAAGATGAAAAGAAGAGGAAAATGTTCCTGGCTGCTAATAGTATATGGTTCAGGTACAAAATTAGCATTAGAAAAGGCAACACTTTCTTTCTTATCATTTCTGAGAAGTCCGTGTCCAATGGCGCTTTGCTACCCTTCAAATGCTTCCCATCCCATTGTCTGTTGTCAATAATCACTTACCTTCAGTCTCATAAATGTCACTCTTTGGATGCTCATAAACAGCCCCGTTCCCTTTTTAAATTAGCAAGTAGGAATATTTATGGGTTTCTATTAAGGATAATGGGTGGGGGGGGAGTAGAGGGAAGGAGAATACAGAACAAGCTGGATATGCAACCAGCCTTTGGGTACAAAGATAATATTCCTGGCACACAGTTAGAGAGAGGTGCCCTTTGAGTTGTAGGGGTGGGGATAAGTATGCACTGAGACATTCACATTCTCTTCCTCTGGCCCCTTGAGACAAGGGCACATTTCAGAATAGAATGGATAAGTTTAAAGCTTGGTCTGGGGCTAGGGTCAGGACCTAGACCAGGACAAGGATCAGTACTTATTTCGTGACAATCAGGGATTTCTAGGCCTAGGATCAGTTTTTAACATGGTCCTTATGTCAGGACTTGGCAATAACCTGGGGTCCAGGAATTTTGAGAACAAAAATAATATCTGTATTTCAGCTGGTTTCTTTTGCAATTGAATAGATTTTATTTTATAAATTTAAAAGCATTGCTCTGAGAAGGGGTCCAAAAGCTTTACCAAAAGTGGTCCAATACACAAAGAAATTAAGAACCCTGACCTATAATCATGGACCCTCTTAAGGGTTAGGGTTCAGTCTAGGCCTGGTCCTCAGCAATATTGAACCTGGATCATTGTCATTATTAGTTCTAAACCTTTCAAAATTTTCATAATTTTTTCAAGGGATGAGGAGATTCTCAGATCCCCCAAACCTTTGCCTCACCTGACACTTCTCACATCTTCCACAGGTGTTGCCAGACTGAGCCCATGTAGCCCCAATAGTGAAAAATGGTCAGAACTGGAAAACACCTTAATTCCCTCTTCAATGCAGCATACTTTTATTAAGCCCCTCCTATATCAAAGATATTTTGAGTTGAAAAGACCTTTAGAATATAGAACATCAGAGTGGAGGGGGACCCTCAAACATTGACATTGCAAAGACAAAGCTCAACCTTTTCTTTTTTCTATGGACCCCTTTGGCAGTCTGATGGAGCCTGTGGACCCCTGTTCAGAAGAATGGTTTTAAATGCATAAAACACATCAGATTGCAAAGGAAACCAATTCTATTGAAATAAAGATGTAATCCCCCCCCATTCAAGTTCAAGGCTCCCCTGACATCTACCTACTAACCCCTTGAAGGCCCAAGGGCTCCTGGTTAGGAACCACTGATCCAGACCAGTGCCCTCATGAAAACCTTGAGGCTCAGTGAGAGAAAGAGACTTGGCATAGTCCACATAGGGATCATATGGCAGACCCAGGTCTAGAACTCAGGTCATCCATCTCCTAGTCCAGTGCGCTTTACGATATGCCAGCACCAACTATGCCCAACCAGGGGTTCCTCCCTAGGTTAATGACTACCAAGCATACTAGCAAACCCACCCTCTCACAGGAAACAGATTGGCAACACTTGATATCTAAATTGGCTAATATTCTTGCTTGCCAAAGTACATTAGTGGAAACCACGGTCAAAGAGAGGATGCAGCTGCAAGTGGCAAAGTGAGAAAAGATACCCAAAGACAATGAAAGAGGCGAAGCTCCACCCCCACCCTAAGCATCCTCACAGCTTGTCTCAACCCACTCAGTCATGCCAGGACTTTCCCTTTACAATGATGTAATCACCAATGCCGCTCTGATTTCCGGGGCCGGGGGGGAGGGGTTCCACCGTCAGTTTTTTGCCCTGGTGCTGGTTACCTGCTGCTGCATAGCTGTGGGCTAGGGGACACCAGGCTGGACTGGGGATTAAGAGACCCGGATTCGAGTCCCAGCACTTCCACTTATTCAGTGACCTTGGGAAACCCACTTAACCCTGTGAGCATCAATCCCATCATTTGCAAAATGGGGAAAATGATATTTACAACTACCACCTTCCTAAGGATATTGTAAAAACCCAATGAGATAATGATTTTAATGCATAGGGGAAAGAGCAATGGACTTGAAGTCCAAAGATCTGGCTTCCAATCCTGGTTCTAGTAATTACCTTGTGACCTTTAGTCAGCCACAGAATTGTATTAGCACAGACTCACAAAGTTGGAAGGAACCCTTGGAGACAGTTGTCAGGCCCTACCCAAACATGAACAGGAATACCAGTCTCACTCCTCAACTTATCTCTTTTCTGAGCCTGTTCCCTCATCTGTAGGTGGAGAATGTGAGGGAAGCAAGCATTTGTTAAGCACCAGGCACTGTGCTAAGTGCTTTACAGATGTTATCTCATTTGATGCTACATGCTATTATGATCTCTTATTTTACAGTTGAGGAAACTGAGGCAGACAGAAGTGTCACACAGCTTGTGTCTGAGGCTGCATTTGAACTCAGGTCTTCATAACTCCAGGCCCAGAGCTCTCTCCATTGCACCACTTAGCTGCCTAAGTAACTGGAGGTTTTGCCACCACAATCCTTGAAAGGCTGATATGAGAAGGACTTTGTGAGCTACCGAGTCAGTGTGGTGTAGGGATAGAGGGATGGACTTGGAATCAGAAAGTCCTGGGTTTGCATCCTGCCTCAGACACTAGCTACGTCACTTGCATTTTCTGGTCCTCAGTTTCCTCATATGCAAAATGCAGGGGTTGGACACAGTGACCTCTGAGGTCCTTTCCAGCTTCAAATCTATGATCCTAAGTTCTGCAGAAATGTAAGCTATTATTATTATTATTAATAAAGTGCTCCGTACACGTAGATTATCATCATAGTCATTGCTGTTGCGATGATTACGTATAAAATCTTTGTGGTTAGAGCTGAAGCGCCCCGGGGGCTGAGGACGTGTAGTGCAGAAAGTCTTGGTGGGCTCCCAGGGCGTCGGGCGCTGCTTGCCCGCCTGGCTCCATCTTGCAGCCAGGATTAGTTCTTGTAGCTTCCTGGGCTTGCGAAAGTGATTCCACCTTAAATGGGTTTTTATCAAACTGTGCACTGGTGAGCTCATGCTAATATTGGCTCCAATAAAGAGCAAATGAGTGCCGGGCTCGACTCGTCTTATCGCACAGTCAAAACTGATGGCTGCAGAAGTCATAAAGATCCTATTTAATCTCGTGCCTATCTATCACCGGGAACGTCTTTATCCTCTTTGTGCGGGGTAATATCTGCTCATTACGAAAGCAAAACAGATCTGGCATGAATAAAGGCGGAATGAAGCGCTCACTTTGATTTTGACAGCATGATCGGTGGACGCACTAATCTGTGAGAATCAAAGGGTCTAAATTATTCCATACCGGTAATTTGAGGGAACAGCTCAGAGCATCCCCCAGCTGCTTTCAAATATTGTGACGTGTCCTGATAAAACATCCCTCCCAATTTACTTGCTCTGCACTTGACTAATCTGTTAGAGAGCTCACGATGTCTAATCATGCCATCAGCACGCGAGAAGGAGTTCAATTGGAACTCAAATGAAAGGAGATTGGAGAACTATCCTCAATTGAAATTACATTTGTAAATGAGCCATAGTTTCTGTGCGGAGTGCGTTATGGTAAATCTGCCCAGAGAAGTCGTTAGCTGGAGGCAGCAGCGAAGCCAGCAGAGGCGAGGGGGCTGGCGGGTCTGTGCTCCATCTCCACCAGGTTGGAAGGGATGGCGGTGCATCACCCACCCACCCCGACTCCCACCCCAGAGCTTGGACCTGTTTTTTAAAGGGAGACACTGAATGCAGAGTTAGGGTGAAATGTCATAACTGTAGCCCCAGGGAAAGGTGGGAGGAAGGACGGGCAGTAGAGAGAATAGTCTCACTATGCCTAGAGCTGAGAATTAAATGCCCAAGCTGTGACCACTGGTCATCGGTCACAAGCCAGAAAGGACTGGATACCCAATGCTTCTCTGTACACCAGTTGTCAGTATCCCATGACCTCTGACTCAGCTCCCTCCACCTCACCCCAAGAGAAGGAATAGATTAGAAGCTGGTGTCAAAATGCAGTTGTCACTGACTTTATGATCAGTGCCAAACCTTCCAGTTTTCTCCATGTCTAAGATCAAAGCTCCTGGCACAGCCTGGAGCTCAAGAATTCCACATAGATACACACAATACAGGGCAGCAACACAGTCATAGATATACATAGATATACATAGATATCCCCAGAGTTGTGCTGCTATAATATAAAAGTGAACTCATCTGACTTACTCATTAGAAGTGTGAGCTCTCCCTACTTTTATCTTCTGCCCATAAGTATTCTCAGAGTAAGAGAAGATTGGTGTCCTTGTCAGGGCTGTTGCCTTCCTTCCCCTACAGCCGAGTGCCACTGGCTTCAACATGGGCAAGAACAGTCCTTCCAAATCTGGTGCATCTCATGTTCCAGACCTTTCCAAAGTGCATCTCTGGTTTTAAATGACAAGAAAGCTATTCACTGACTGCGTGACCTTGGGAAAGACCCTACTCCTAGCTGGAGCTCAGGTTCTGCCTGGATTCAATCAGGGAGCAAGACTAGACAATCTCCGAGATGCCTTCCAGCTATGATATTACATAAGAAAAAGAACTGACCAAGGCCTCTAGCAAAACTCAACCTATAAATGCATATACTTTAGAGATGAAAGGGGCCTTACAGATCGCTAAGCCATGTTCTTTACCATGTAAATGTACAAACTGAGTCTCAGAGAAGGGAAAGAATGTGTTGGTAAATTAAAGGGTAAAAGCTCAACCCCAAGTCTCCTGGTTCTGTATCCAGGGCTATTTTTAGTCCCAGTGAAAATTCCACCTTCTCCAAGAAGCCTTTTTTGATCCCTTTACTATCAATGACTTCTTATTTATCCTGTATTAGCTTGGGCATATGTATTTGTCTGAGTGTTGTCTCTGCCATCACATTGTGAGCCCATTGAGAGCAGAGATTTTGCCTTTCTTTGTATCCCCAGGGCTTAACACAGTGCCTGGCACATAGTAGGCACTTAATAAATATTTATTAATTGACTAACCATTGTGGCACCTGTCCAAACAAAACCACTCTAGGCCTCCCACTCTGGTTTGAATTGATTCCCAGTGACTTGGCCTTAAAGGGAAGGCAACCCAAAGAAACTGTTGCAATTATCCAGATGATTTAGACCAAAATCAATCAATGAATCCATTAACTAACATGTATTGGGTCCTTATTGTGCATAAATCCCTGTGCTGGGTGCTTATGGGCCTGTCTTCTCTACTTACTATTTGTGATTATGGGAAGATCTTTCCCTTCTCATCTATCTTTTTTTCCTCTGTAACATGGAGAGGAATGTGTAATGTAATATGCCTGGAATCAAGAATATTCACCTTCCTGAGTTTAAATCTGGCCTCAGACACTTCCTAGCTGTGTGACCCTGGGCAAGTCACTTAACCCTGTTTGCCTCAGTTTCCTCATCTGTAAAATGAGCTGGAGAAGGAAATGACAAGCTGCTCTAGTATCTTTGCCAAGAAAACCCCAAAGGGGGTCACGAAGAGTCAGACATGGCTGAAAAATGACTCAACAACAACAATATGGGGGATTATCATGCTTGTACTACCTACATCACAGGACTGTGGTGAGGAAGGTTCCTGATTAGTCTAAAAATTCTAGTGATCTAGGAACTGTTATTGTGATCTACTTTGAAATGTTTCCTTTTAATGATGAACCTAACAGATGTCAATAAATAGGAACATTTCAATACTCAAATAAGTGAAAAGAGGGCCATTAGGAAACTGAACTATTGTTATGTAAAATTTGGTTTTGTTGTTCAGTTATTTCAGTCATGTCCAACTCATCATGACCCCATTTGAGGTTCTCTTGGCAAAGATACTGGAGTATCCTCACTTTCTTCTCCAGGTCATTTTTACAGATAAAGAAACCGAGGCAAATGGGGTTAACTGACTTGCCCAGGATTACACAGTTAGTAGGTGTCTGAGACCAGATTTGAACTTAGGAAGATGTCTTTGTTTGGGTGTTTTTTTAAACAATCTTTTATTCTGGACTTAAGAAATAAAACAAGCATTTCAATAACAGAGGATTGCACCTGAAACTGCACACCCATCATGTCCAACTTGCTATTCCTTTCAAATACACAACAAAGTTATCATGTAACTTTCTTTTTTCCCCCTTCTTTCCCCCCACCCCACCCCTCCTCCTCATCGAAGATGAGTCTTCCTAACTTCAGGCCTGGCACTCCATCTACTGCGCCACCTAGCTGCCCCCAAATTTAGTATATATGCTTTTTTTAAAGTGC